>NC_091986.1:150780033-151093447 GCF_044704955.1 Pristiophorus japonicus | reverse complement strand
CAGCGCATTTGGAAAGAGGTGACATGATAGGTCCAAGTCAGCATGGATTTGTGAAAGAGAAATCATGCTTGACAAATCTTCTAGAATTTTTTGAGGATGTTTCTAGTAGAGTGGACTAGGGAGAACCAGTTGATGTGGTATATTTGGACTTTCAGAAGGCTTTCGACAAGGTCCCACACAAGAGATTAATGTGCAAAGTTAAAGCACATGGGATTGGGGGTAGTGTGCTGACATGGATTGAGTACAGGTTGTCAAGACAGGAAGCAAAGAGTAGGAGTAAATGGGTACTTTTCAGAATGGCAGGCAGTGACTAGTGGGGTACCGCAAGGTTCTGTGCTGGGGCCCCAGCTGTTTACACTGTACATTAATGATTTAGACGAGGGGATTAAATGTAGTATCTCCAAATTTGCGGATGACACTAAGTTAGGTGGCAGTGTGAGCTGCGAGGAAGATGCTATGAGGCTGCAGAGCGACTTGGATAGGTTAGGTGAGTGGGCAAATGCATGGCAGATGAAGTATAATGTGGATAAATGTGAGGTTATCCACTTTGGTGGTAAAAACAGAGAGACAGACTATTATCTGAATGGTGACAGATTAGGAAAAGGGGAGGTGCAAAGAGACCTGGGTGTCATGGTACATCAGTCATTGAAGGTTGGCATGCAGGTACAGCAGGCGGTTAAGAAAGCAAATGGCATGTTGGCCTTCATAGCGAGGGGATTTGAGTACAGGGGCAGGGAGGTGTTGCTACAGTTGTACAGGGCCTTGGTGAGGCCACACCTGGACTATTGTGTACAGTTTTGGTCTCCTAACCTGAGGAAGGACATTCTTGCTATTGAGGGAGTGCAGCGAAGGTTCACCAGACTGATTCCTGGGATGGCAGGACTGACCTATCAAGAAAGACTGGATCAACTGGGCTTGTATTCACTGGAGTTCAGAAGAATGAGAGGGGACCTCATAGAAACGTTTAAAATTCTGATGGGTTCAGACAGGTTAGATGCAGGAAGAATGTTCCCAATGTTGGGGAAGTCCAGAACCAGGGGTCACAGTCTAAGGATAAGGGGTAAGCCATTTAGGACCGAGATGAGAAGGAACTTCTTCACCCAGAGAGTGGTGAACCTGTGGAATTCTCTACCACAGAAAGTTGTTGAGGCCAGTTCACTAAATATATTCAAAAAGGAGTTAGATGTAGTCCTTACTACTAGGGGGATCAAGGGGTATGGTGACAAAGCAGGAATGGGGTACTGAAGTTGCATGTTCAGCCATGAACTCATTGAATGGGGGTGCAGGCTAGAAGGGCCTAATGGCCTGCTCCTGCACCTATTTTCTATGTTTCTATGTTTCTAACTCTCGCCTCTCCTGGGCCCCAAACTCTCTCCCCTCTTGAGCCCCAAACCCTCTAATCTCCTGAGCCTTAAACTCGCTCCTCTCCTGGGCCCCAAACTCTCGCCTCTCCTGGGCCCCAAACTCTCTCCTCTCCTGAGCCTTAAACCCGCTCCTCTCCTGGGCCCTGAACTCTCGCCTCTCCTGGGCCCCAAACTCTCTCCTCTCCTGAGCCTTAAACCCGCTCCTCTCCTGGGCCCCAAACTCTCGCCTCTCCTGGGCCCCAAACTCTCTCCTCTCCTGAGCCTTAAACCCGCTCCTCTCCTGGGCCCTGAACTCTCGCCTCTCCTGGGCCCTGAACTCTCGCCTCTCTTGAGCCCCAAACTCTCTCCTCTCCTGAGCCTTAAACTCGCTCCTCTCCTGAGCCCCGAACTCTCGCCTCTCCTGGGCCCCGAACTCTCGCCTCTCCTGGGCCCCGAACTCGCTCTTCTCGTGGGCCCCAAACCCGCTCCTCTCTTGAGCCCCAAGCTCTCTCCTCCCCTGAGCCTTAAACTCGCTCCTCTCCTGGGCCCCGAACGCTCGCCTCTCCTGGGCCCCAAACTCTCGCCTCTCCTGGGCCCCAAACTCTCGCCTTTCCTGGGCCTGGAACTCTCGCCTCTTCTGGGCTCTGATCACACCGTTCCTGGGCCCCGATCTCTCGCCGCTCCTGGGCACCAATTTTTTGCCGCTCCTCCACCCCGTTTTTTGCTGCTCATCTGCCCTGATTTTTTGCCGCTCATCCGCCCGACCTTTCACCACTCCTCTGCTGCTCGTCGCCTCTTCTCCTGCACCTGGGTCCCGACCCCACCAATGGTCCCGTCCATGCTCCAATCGCCGACCTGGATTTTGGTGACGTCAATCCAGTCATCCTCCTTGAATCTGTCGCCCTCCTGGAATGGCTTGCACTGCTCCCTTAAGAGGCTAGCTCCAGCTCTTTTATCATCGACCTGCCAATGGTGTTCCCTCGCAGGTCGGGAGGTGTCGGGGAGCGACAGTTGTGTCAGCTCGCCTGTTGTCTAAACTATGGTACTTATTGATGGTGGAGGGATATTCCTGAGTGTGCAGAAAAGTCCAGCTGAGAGGCTTGTGTGAGGTTTTTATGGGAAGGGAAACCAGCCTTGGTTGTTTACAATACCATCATTGGACAGCGAAATCAGGGAGGGCTCAACTTCCCAAATATTGATTTGAAGAAAAAAGCTGTTAGAATTAAATGGGTAAAGAGATTTCTTCAGAAGTTAAATATAAGTTTTTGGAAGAGCTGTTTACAGCATTTTTAAAAATTAAATGGGATAGGAGGACAAGGAATATATTACATGGAATGCAACAATGGGTCGAAAATTCTGGCCTCGCCTGGGTCCGTACGAAGTGGGCAAGGACCCAGCGAGGCCTCGCAAAAGCCAGTTTTTGGGGCGCGATGTGCATGGGTCGAGAACCAGCTTTTCCGATCTGTCATGATTCCTCCATACAGATCCTCCGCATCCCAGGAAGAAGGACATTCACGCGGGAGAGATTGGGCGTATTACTTTTAAAACATATAAAAATTAAATTTAAACACTAATTTTTATATTAAAAACCCTGTCCATTAAGGTAAGTTTATTTTTAACCCATTAAAACACGTCAAAAAAATTCCCCAAAAACATTTAATTACATTTAAATTTTATTAATTTTAAACATATGAGGTGTTTTATTTATTTATTATGCTGTGTTTCGGAGTTTAAGGGGTTTTTCTCATTGATAATAATGGGAACTCGTACAAACGGAGTTCCCATTTTTATCAATGAGAATACTGCATAGTGATTGGTGGCCCATGTGTCTCCAGCATGTACATACGTGAAAGACATCACCCCCTGTGTTGCGCAGCAAATCTAGGCTTCTGACCGGAATCCTATGTTCCTCCGGGACCACCAGGTACTTTCGTAGATTTTTTTCGGGTCGGAGGCGTTCGTATGAAGGAAGCCTCCGACCACAATTTCCCCCCCCCCCATATGTTTTTGAAATTGATTAAACCTCTTCCTAGGTTTTATAAGGGGGTTCTAGGGCCCAATTTTCAAAAAGTGTGCAGTTTATTCCCAAAGGTGCTGAGGAATTTTTAGTACAGTCCTTATTTTTGAACAGGTGGATCAACATTGAAGGAGAGGTATTATTTAATGAAGCTTTTATAAAAGCTGGTATTGTATATGTGAAAGATATATTATATGAGGTAATTCCAGATTGGTTGCCAGAAGCGGTAGTGAGGGACATGGGGCTAGATTTTCCACTTTTTTTGCATGCATAACGCCCACTTAACGTCCATTTTAACGCTGAAATGACGTATAACACCCCGATATCGCCCACTTAGCCACAAAATAGAAACTGATACCCATTTTTCGGATACTTATCGCCGAGCGTTACTTTCCCCATGTGTGTAACACCGGGAACAAATAATACCGCCCGCCCACTTTTTTTGGGCGGAACCATCAGAATGGGCGAAACCAACGCCCATAATATCGCCCAGGGTTACTTTCCGCACGTAATTAACGCCGAAATTCAATAATACCGACTGTCTACTTTATTTTGTCGTAAAGATCACATTTGCCGAAACTAACGCCCAAGAGATCGCCCAGCATCACTTTCACCACGTCGCACACATCTCACCCACAATATCGCTCGCCCAAAAAACTGCCAGGAAAAAGTGGAACTAACCGGAACTACTCACAGCGGTATGGACGCCATGTTCTAAATCACATGTTGCATCATTTAAAAGGCTGCTCTGTTTCAACCTCAGGGGAGTTCGGATGTACTCTGGATGTCTTTGGAGGTGATGTGAACATCTGAACAAACATCTTTATCATACTGTGAACGATTGAATTTAATAGGTATCTTTGTCGGGACATTCATTCTTTGTGACCAATCGGTGGAAAACAGATAGCTATTGGAATGGGGCCTGTTCTTTCTCACCTTCTCTTGATGATCAATTACATGCTGCAGACTCGAGATGGCAGAAGGTATGTGCCCAATGCAAGACGTGCCAGACTGATGAGGAGGACCAGACGTTACATCCCCCGCAAATACAGGGAGAAGCAGTCTTATCTCAACTTGTCCAATAATACCTGCCTTCGGAGACTGCGCCTCCGCAAAGAGGTTATCAGTGAGTTATGCAAACTCATAAGGGGAGATCTGCAGCCAGCCAGCACCATCAGTACTGCACTGTCCGACGAGATCAAAGTCACCACGGCACTGTCGTTCTACGCGTCGGGTTCTTTTCAGGTCTCAACTGGCGACATTTGCGATCTGTCTCAGCATGCCACACATTGCTGCATTAGACAGGTCACTGAAGCCCTGTACACATGCAGGATGGACTTTATCAGTTTCCCTATGACCAGGGAGGCTCAGACTGAGAGGGGTTTAGGATTCTACAGAATTGCTAACTTCCCCAAGGTGCAGGAGCAATAGACTGTACGCACATCACAATGTGGGCACCTTTTCAGGATGCAGAGGTTTTCAGGAGCCGCAAGGGATTCCACTCCCTGAATGTACAACTTGTTGTCGACCACCAGCAAATTATTATGGGAGTGAATGCTAAATTTCTGGGCAGCATCCATGATGCTCACATCCTGTGTGAGAGCACTGTATCTGACTTGTTTAACAATCAGCCACAAGGTCAATGCTTGGTGACAAAGGATATAGCCTCGTCACCTGGCTGATGACCCCCCTGCGTGACACCTACACCAAAGCCGAGAGGCGATACAACGAGAGCCACAGAGCCCCTCGCAATATTGTGGAGAAAAACATTGGAGCGCTTAAGCAGCGCTTTAGATGCCTGGACCACTCAGGAGGCGAGCTCCAATACCACCCTGAGCAGGTAGCTCAATTTGTGGTGGTGTGCTCCATGCTGCACAACTTGGTTATTAGGAGGGGACAAGAATTGCCAGAAGGGTGTGACGGTCCACCTCAGGAGAGAGAGGAAGAGGAGGATGAGGAGGTGGACGCTGACATCAGCCCAGACAATCAGGCTGACGCTGAAGCCATGCACCGACCCCCTGTAGACCGCATGAAAGGGCCCATCGTGGCATGATAGCTGCAAGACTTTTACGTCATGAGCTCATAAATGAGCGCTTTGCCTGAAAGAACGTTGGTGGTATAGAAACAAAGAAACATAGAAAATAGGTGTAGGAGTAGGCCATTCAGCCCTTCGAGCCTGCACCACCTTTCAATATGATCATGGCTGATCGTGCAACTTCAGTACCCCATTCCTGTTTTCTCTACATACCCCTTGATCCCTTTAGCCGTAAGGGCCACATCTAACTCCCTTTTGAATATATCTGACGAACTGGCCTCAACAACTTTCTGTGGTCGAGAATTCCACAGGTTCGCAATTCTCTGAGTGAATAAGTTTCTCCTCATGTCGGTCCTAAATGGCTTACCCCTTATCCTTAGACTGAGACCTGTGGTTCTGGACTTCCCCAACATTGGGAACATTCTTCCTGCATCTAACCTGTCCAAATCCCGCCAGAATTGTATATGTTTCTATGAGATCCCCTCTCATTTACAAGTATTTACAAGGCTGACACACTGCTGGGTGTGCAGGTCATTCATCAATGGTGGGCATCACCTTAGTGACAGTTAAAGTTAAAGTTTAAGTTGATTGAAGTTAAGTGTAATTATACCCTTTGATGTTAAGGAATCACTACCGTGTAACGGTGCAGCTATCTGAGCCAATGCGCAACAAGGTTTTGTTAAATGAAAAACATTTAAGCCGAACATTTGTGTGAAATCATAAGTATATCTGTAAAAACCAACCCCCAACCCTTCTCCCGCACCCCCACCCCCCCGCTTCTCCTCCCCACCTCTACCCCTTCCCCTTCTGACTCCAAGCCGCCTGGCCGAGGAGCTCCTCGAGCGATGCTTCATTGGTGTGGCGGGGTGATGATGGCTGAACCGCTGCTTAGATGGATACGGGAGAGGACGGTCCCGAGGTGAGAATGTGCTCCATGCCAGAAGCAAGATGTTGCTCCTGGCTCTCGTGTCATTGGCAATGGGGGTGCGGCACCTTGGGAGTGCCACGCTCTGGGACCACTGGGATCCCTCTGCCACCAGTGTTCCTGGCTACCAGCTTCAGGGCCTCCTCCATCCCTTCCATGTTATATATTATTTGTTGGACAAAAACTCACTGCAAACTATGTTCTTGGTGTTTAGTAAACTTTTTGCTGCTGGGGAATCTCCCTCGTGCCTCCCACAACAGCCAAACAAGCACACATCACACACGCTTTCAGTCCCTCTCTGCTCCCTTTCTCTCTGTCTCCTCTTCTGTACATGTAATGATGACCCCTGACCTCCTGAATCACGGGAAACGAGCGTTGCCATGCCGTTGCTAAGGACGGCGACACTTTACGGCAGAAGGTCAGGGAGATTTAATAAGAACATAAGAACATAAGAATTAGGAACAGGAGTAGGCCATCTAGCCCCTCGAGCCTGCTCCGCCATTCAATAAGATCATGGCTGATCTGGCCGTGGACTCAGCTCCACTTACCCGCCCTCTCCCCGTAACCCTTAATTCCCTTATTGGTTAAAAATCTATCTGTCCGCCCATTTCATATCGCTCGTGGTAATGCCTAATTTCAAAAATGGAGACTAGGGGCTTTGAGAATGGGCGACAAGCCGGCGATCTGAAAACCCATTTTTACCACCCACGCCAGAAATCTTTGGCCAATCTGCACAAAAATTTAACCCCATGGTTTAGGAGGAGGACCAGGAGGTGCATGGAAAAGCAATTATGATCATGTATGAGAAGATTGCGAGGGTAATGCCACAGGATTGGATGGAAGAAATAAATATGCAAATCTCCAAAGGAGGTACAATGCCTCCCACTTTTCCAAGCTTTCTGCTGCAGAAAGGGGAGAAGTTGGTCCAATTTGACAAATATAATACTCGAGATTTCTATGGGGTATTTTGAGAAGGAAAATTCAAGACACCTGCTGGTCAGGAGTTTTGGCAGAGTATATACCCACAGCTGGACATCAACAGGATTTGGAAGAGAGTGTGGGCGAACTTAAAATGTCCAGAGTGGATTGAATTGGCTTTCAAATTGGCTCATAACCAGATTTTTACCATGATAGTCTCATGTAAGATTGGGTGGCAACTTGCCCAGTGTGTGGGACGCGGGATGCGACTCTGTCCTATTTACTGGTGTTATGTCTGCAGTTAAAGCATTTTATGTACTATGTTTGAGAGTTGTGTGAAATTTTCTTGCTGGGTGAGGACGGAAGAGAAAGAATGGGAATCCCATGTGACTCAATTTTGAGATGGAAATTGCAGGAGAGTCTGCCCGAGTCTAGCGGAGCGGCAATTAATTTAATATTCAATTTGGCTAGATCTGTGATTGTGCAAGAAGGGAATGCTCTGTTTTTTTAAGGGGAGGTGAATAAACATAAAACAGTATTTTAAATATAAACTAAAAGATCATTATAAGGCTCTGTGGATGTTTTATTCAGAAAAGAATTTAAAAATAATATTTTATGATCAATTTGTAAAGTACAATAGATTAATATATGTTGCAGGAGACAAATTAAACTTCAGGTTTTAATATGTGTTGGAGGAACGGCTGTGCAGAGCGGCGGAATGGATTTGTATGATACAATGGAATGATTACGATGTAAATGTTCTTACTGTTCAATAAATATTAATTTTTTTAAAATGTGGGTAGCACTCTTGCCTCTAAGTCAGGAAGTTGTGGGTTCAAGGCTCCCTCCAGAGACTTGAGCACAAAAATCTAGGCTGACACTCCAGTGCAATACTAAGGGAGTTCTGCACTGTTGGAGGTGCTGTCTTTCAGATGAGACGTTAAACCAAGGCTCTGTCTGCTCTCTCAGGTGGATGCAAAAGATCCCATCGCACTATTTCAAAGAGCAGGGGAGTTATCCCCGATATCCTGGCCAATATTTATCCCGAAGCAACATAACAAAAACAGATTAATTGGTCATTATCTTATTGCTGTTTGCGGCAACTTACTGTGTGCAAATTGACTGCCGCGTTTCCTACATTACAACTGTGACTACACTTCAAAAGTACTTCATTGGCTGTGAAGCACTTTGAGACGTCCGGTGGTTGTGAAAGAGGTTATATAAATGCAAATCTTTCTTTTCTTTCTTTTACATAGTATTTACAGCACAGAAACAGGCCATTTGGCCCAACAGGTCCATGCCAGTGTTTATGCTCCAGCCAAACATTCTTCCACCGTTCTTCATCCATCAACATATTCTTATTCTTCTATTCTTTCTCCCTCATGTGTTTACTCTAATTCGCTTTGAACATATTTAAGGGCTTTAAACTAATGAAGGTGGGTTGGGGGTAGGGGTGGGGGGGAGGGGGTGGTGGTGGCAGGGATGGGAAGATTCAGGAAAGAGTAAATTTAAAAGCAGCAAGAGAAATGTTAAGGCTCTGGAGTAGAGCAGAGTTTTGGGTAAAAATAAGCAGAGTGAGTCAGGAAGGGCGAGAGAGAGTAACAAAGAAATAGTGCATCAGTGACTAAGGTGACATCAGGGAAAAATAGAAAAAAGTCAAAGCTAAAGGCACTATATCTGAATGTGCGAAGCATTCACAACAAAATAGATGAATTAATAGCGCAGATAGAAATGAATAGGTTTGATCTAATAGCCATTGTGGAGACGTGATTGCAAAATGACCAAGGTTGGGAACTAAATATTCCAGGATACTTAACTTTTAGAAGAGATAGGCAAAATGGAAAAGGAGAAGGGACAGCCCCGATAATAAAGGATGGGATAAAGACAGTAGAGAGAAAGGATCTTAGCTCCAAAAATCAAGAAGTAGAATCAATTTGGATGGAGCTAAGAAACAGCAAGGGGCAGAAAACAATGGTAGGAGTTGTTTATAGGTCCCCAAACAGTAGTGGTAATATAGGGCAGAGTATAAATCAGGAAATTAGAGGTGTTAGGTTAATACAGTAGTCATGAGGGAATTTAATCTACATATAGACTGGGTAAACCAGATTTGCAGTAATAGTGTGGAGGAAAAATTCATGGGATGTATACAAGATGGTTTTCTAGATCAATATGTTGAGGGAGCAACTAGGAACAGGCTATTTTAGATATAGTTTTGTGCAATCAGAAAGAACATAAGAACATAAGAAATATGAGCAGGAGTAGGCCATCTGGCCCCTCGAGCCTGCTCTGCCATTTAATAAGATCATGGCTGATCTGATTCTGAGCTCAGCTCCACTTCCCTGCCCATTCCCCATAGCCCTTCACTCCCTTATCGCTCAAAAATCTGTCTATCTCCACCTTAAATATAGTCAATGACCCAGCCTCTACAGCTCTCTGGGTCAGAGAATTCCACAGATTTACGACCATCTGAGAGAAGAATTGCCTCCTCATCTCAGTTCTAAAAGGACGACCCCATTTAACCCGAAAAGGTTAATTAATAACCTTGTAGTAAAGGGGCCTTTTTGAAAGAGTGCCCATAATTTGATAGAATTTTATATTATGTTTGAAAGTGATTTAGTTCAATCCGAAACTAGGATCTTAAATCTAAACAAAGCAAACTACGTAGGTATGAAGGGCGAGTTGGCTAAGGTAGATTGGGAAGCTACATTAAAATGTATGATGGTAGACAAGCAATGGCTAGCATTTAAAGAATTAATACATAATTTACAACAAACATACATTTCTTTAAGGTACAAAAACCCCACAGGAAAAGTGGTCCAACTGTGGCTAACAAGAGAAGTTAAAGATAGTATTAGATCAAAGGAAGAGAATGATAATGTTACCAAAAAGAGCAGTGTGAGGATTGAGGGATTTTAGAATTCAACAAAGGAGGACCAAGAAATTGATAAAGAAAGGGAAAATAGAATGAGAGGAAACTAGCGAGAGACATAAAAACACACGGTAAAAGGAAATGGCAGAGAAATTAAACAAATACTTTGTATCTGTCTTCATGAAAAAAGACTTAAAAAACCTCTCGGAAATAGTGGAGAACCAAGGATCTAGCGAGAGTGAGGAACTGAAAGAAATTAGTATTAGGAAAAAAATAGTACTGGAGAAATTAATGGGATTGAAAGCTGATAAATCCTGAAAGCTTGTGTGGCAGGAAAACCAAGGATATCTTGGACAACAGCAGTAAAATAATAGACAAGGCTAAACAAGATAAAGTGAAATGTGATTTAGCTAAATCTGCTGACCCACAACTGCCTGTAATAAATCAGTTGCAACAGTGTGTGTCATAGGTCAGCCTAACTGCTGACCACAACTGTTTATAAAGTGGCTGTTTAAGTGTTATATAATGCTGACTGCAACCACCTATTGTCTAATTGTTATCGAAACTAAAGTAGTAAACAGGAATTAAGACTAATGATGTAATCTAGAAAGTAGGCAGGGACATTGTACAATGTGTCATTTATGAGTACAAATATCTGTACATTTATGTATCAATTTGGAGAGACTTAGCTAAGGACAGAAATCAAGTTGTCTCCCCTTGAATGCGATTAAAGACTGTTTGAACTCTTGATGTCAGACTTGTGTCGAGTATTTTGAAATATTCCACAACAATCCCCATAACCTGATGGCCTACATCCTATGGTTTTGAAAGAGATGGCTATATAGTAGATGCATTGGTTGTAATCTTTCAAAATTCCATAGATTCTAGAATAGTTCCTGCGCATTGGAAGGTAGCAAATGTAACCCTGCGATTTAAGAAAGGGGGGAGAGAAAAAACGGGGAACTACAGAACAGTTAGCCTGACGTCAGTAGTGGGGAAAATGCGAGATTCTATTATTAAGGACATGGTAACAGGGCACTTAGAAAAGAATAATAGGATTGGGCAGAGTGAACCTTCTCTGAACTGCCTCCAGAGCAAGTATATCCTTTCGTAAATATGGAAACCAAAACTGCATGCAGTATTCCAGGTGTGGCCTCACCAATAACCTGTACAACTATAGCAAGTCTTCCCTGCTTTTATACTCCATCCCCTTTGCAATAAAGGCTAAGATTCCATTGGCAGTCCTGATCACTTGCTATACCTGCAAAGTAACCTTTTGTGTTTCATGCACAAGTACCCCCAGGTCCCACTGTACTGCAGCACTTTGCAATCTTTCTCCATTTAAATAATAACTGGTTCTTTTATTTTTTTTCTGCCAAAGAGCATGACCTCACACTTTCCAACGTTATACTCCATCTGCCAAATCTTTGCCCACTCACTTAGCCTGTCTATATCCTTTTGCAGATTTTTTGTGTTCTCCTCACACATTGCTTTTCCTCCCATCTTTGGCAAACTTGGCTACGTTACACTCGGTCCCTTCCTCCAAGTCGTTAATATAGATTGTAAATATTGTGTTCCTAACACAGATGAGGCTGCACACAGGGAGGTTAAAGAACAGTGACCTCTGTCTTTAATAAGACACTCCAGAGTGAGGAACAGGCCTTAGGGGCCGGCTTATATACAGTGCTCTCAAGGGATGCTGGGATCCCTTGGGACTTCAGGAGATGAGCTCCCTGGTGGCGGAACATGGGAGTGCATGCTTTACAGATACACAACAGTAAATAGTTGTGGTCCCAGCACTGATCCCTGAGGCACCCCACTGGTTACTGATTGCCAACTCGAAAATGAACCATTTATCCCTACTCTCTGTTTTCTGTTAGTTAGCCAATCCTCTATCCATGCTAATATATTACCCCCAACCCCGTGAACTTTTACCTTGTGCAGTAGCCTTGTCAAATGCTTTCTGGAAGTCCAAATTCACCACATCCACAGGTTCTCCTTTATCCAGAAGAATGAGAGGTGATCTCATTGAAACATATAAAATTCTTACAGGGCTTGACAGGGTCGATGCAGGGAAGATGTTTCCTCTGGCTGAGGAATCTGTAACCAGGGGTCACAGTCTCAGAAAATGGAGTCGGCCATTTCAGACTGAAATGAGGAGAAATTTCTTCACTCGGAGGGTGGTGAATCTTTGGAATTCCCTACCCAAGAGGGCTGTGGTTGCTCAGTTGTTGAATATATTCAAGTCAGAGATCAATAGATTTTTGAATATTAAGGGAATCAAGGGATATTGGGATAGTGCAGGAAAATGGAGTTGAGGTAGAAGATCAGCCCTGATCTTATTGAATGGCAGAGCAGGCTCAAGGGGCTGAATGGCCTACTGCTGTTTCTATTTCTTATGTATCTCTGGTATTTGCCTCAACTACTCTTTGTGGTAGCGAGTTCCACATTCTAACCATTCTGTGGGCAAAGAGGTTTCTCCTGAATTCCCTATTGGTTCATTAGTGATTATCTTATATTTATGGTCCCTAGTTCTGGTCTCCCCCACAAGTGAAAACATTTTCTCTATGTTGACTCTTTAAAATGCTTTCATATTCTTAAAAACTTCTATCAGGTCACCCCCTCAGTCTTCTCTGTAATATGTCTGTTTCCTTTCAAGGCCTAAAGGGTCTCTAAAGTAATTTACATTAGAATTTCTGATAATCCTTAGTGCTCAGATCAATTTTTCACACATTAGCGATGATTAATTAACCATAACATTTTCCTATAATTACAATCCTTCATTAGTTCAATCACAATCATGTACCAAAGTGTTGCTAGAGGGCAGCATTTCCACACAGAATGACACAATGATTATTAGTTGTTTCAAAGAAGTTTTGCCCTTTAAATGTGATTTTGGCACTCACCTGCGCCACACAGCCTGAAAGACTGGCACCTGCTCACCATCCCCTCTAATATCAGCCCTCTGTATAAAGGATCGAACCAAATGTTTTTTCAAAAAAATTTGTCAGTCGCTGCGTTTTTCCATGCATTTTTGTTCTCCAAGGAGCTTTTGGAAAGTTTGAAATATTTAGTGGAATAATTTATATTATTTTAAAAGCATTTTGTTGTCACCATGTTGGCACGCTCACGTCTCTTCAACTTTCCCAGCAGCCTTTTGTGGACTGTTGGTGCATGCAATTTCCCATCTCACCCTGCTTCGAAGTTCGCAGAATCAGGCCCGATATAGGCTAGGAATATGTAACTAGGGCTGTCCCCAGGAAATTCTGGGAGATCAGTCCTGCTAGAAATTGGAGAACGCTGTGCTCACCATGTGAGTGCTTTGCCGGCTTCTCTGCCCTACAGAGAATCTACTATGTAGTTTCATCTTGGAGGCTAAACATCGCAGCTATGTTTGAGATACCAGGCTACTCATGAGTGTTGCCATGGAAAATCTATGTTGATGGAATCCTTAAAGCCTATTGAATTTAATCCAAACATGTTTCGATGAAGGTTAATTGACCTATTACAGATTGTCTAATAATAGTAATTTGCTGATTTTTGAGCTTCATACATAACTGTAAAAATTAATTGTTTTAGTCAGCAACCTTTGAATTCTTGGCAATATCCACCATTTTAAAGAGACATTTTATAGTGTAGTGCGTGATTATATTCAGTCTAGTGGAATGACTGCAAATCAGTTCATTTTAGCCCCTCAAGTACCTATTTCTCTGATGACGAAGTATAGCAAAGTTAAAAGCTTCCAGATCCTAAGGGACAAGAACTAATCATGGGTGCTGTTGTTAGGCCACTGAGAGTAAAACCTTTGAAATACTAACACTACTGAATAACCTATTTCTTCTTTGCCATTTCTAATGATTAAATAACAATGAATTTGCTCTCATTTTGGACACCGATTGTGATGAATCCCACTGCTGATCCTAGACTTTTTATTCTGAATATAAAGTGTATGGCATTATAACTGAAACTCTCATTTAACTGCGATATGGAATTTTTTTGTTGGTTGCAGTGACTTTTTGAAGATAATATTAATAATTTTTTTTTTGCTGAGTATAGTGTTTAATATTATTAAAAAGTATTGATAGCCTCCAGGGCAATAATGATTGGAGTTTAGCCTTTAATGGAAAAGATTAATTATTTTATTGGTGGGAGAGGGGGGGGAGGGGAGCGGGGGGTGGGGGGGGGAGGGGGAGGCAGTCAGTTAACTTTCAGCAGGTACTCAAATCAAATCCATTTATTTTCTCGCCTGAACTCATTCAATGAATGCATAAAAAAGCAATATTTCCAAATGTGTTCTTCATTCTTAATAGGAAATAAATGCAATTGTCACATTTTTTTCAATGTCTTGTCAGTTATAGTCTATTTCAACATGATTAAAAATATTGTAGGAATTCTATGGTGGCATCAAAGAGCAAATATAATAATACTGAACAAGTAAAACTTTAATAATATATCCTGAATAATGGATCACTGGAAAAGATTACAAATCACTGATATATTATTAGATTACTACTTCAATACCATGGACTTAATTTTCCTCAGTGATTTGCGCCATTGTTTTGGCGTGCACTGCCTTTTTTGGTCTAAATTAAAATATCCAAGTTTCCCCAAAGATTGTGCGCCAGCGTAATTCAGTTAGTTATGATTTTTTAGGTTCTTTTTTTTGCGTCATTGGGGCCTAACCTGATATCTGTGCCAGTTTTTCACATTTATGCAAGTTTGGCCAAGAAGGCATGAGAACCCTTACACTATGCAACAGCAGCATCAAATGAAGCCTGGGGGGATGGGGGGGTCCCATTCTAAGCAAGCCTATTGCACATGCCCAGACCTGGGTGCGGTCCATACTAGGGTGTCGACTTTGGGGAGTAAGACAACAAAGAAGCTGTTTTGAGTTTCTTGCAAGGTACAATTTAAACATGGGGGCAATATTGGCAATGCCATACCTCGTGCAAGCCTTCTGCATGATGGTGCTGCGGAGGAGATGATTGATTCGACGTCTTCGCATAAGGAACCTCAGAGCACGTAGGATGATGGGCAGGAGGCCTTACCCACGTCGGGTCTTTCGAGACAGACGTTCATACCTACACCTGAGTGATGCAGACTGTGTGAGAAGGCTGCGTTTCCTCAAAGAAATTGGAACCGAGATCTGTGAGTTAGTAAAAGTAGACCTGCAACCGAGAAGCATCAGGAGGACTGCTTTGTCAGTTGAAGTGAAGGTTACAGCTGCACTTGCATTCTCTGCATCTGGGTCATTCCAGGTCACAACTGGGGCAGTGTGCACCATTTCGCAACATGCAACACATATCTGCATTCGGCAGGTGACTGCTGCACTATATGCCCGGAGGAATGACTACATAAAGTTCCCCATGCGCACCCAGGCAATGTGTGAAAGGGCAGTGGGCTTCTCCAGGATTGCTGGCTTCCCAAAGATATAGAGCTGCATTGATTGTACCCATATCACTTTGCGAGTGCCGTTGGAGGATTCCGAGATGTACAGGAACAGAAAAGGCTTCCACTCCGTTAATGTGCAGCTCGTGCGTGACGTCATACATCGCATCATGTTAGTTGATGAGAGATATCCTGGGAGCACCCATGATGCGTTCATCCCACGCGAGAGTGTTATATCTGCCATGTTTCTGCAGCAGCGAGAAGGGCAGAGCTGGCTGTTGGAAGATAAACAGTATGGCCTCGCCACCTGGCTCATGACGCCCCTATGAGCAACCTGGATGAAAGCTGACCGGGAATAGAACAAGTCGTATATTGCGATGCGCAGCATAATAGAGAGGACATTGGTATCTTGAAACAACGTTTCCGATGCCTGGACCATTCTGGAGGCTACTTGCAATACTCCCCTGAGATTGTCGGTCAGTTTACTGTTGTGTGCTGCATGCTGCATAACTTAGCCATCATGAGGCAGCAGCAGCTGGTAGTAGAAGACCATGAGGTGATGATGAGTAGGAAGATACAGATGATGAGGAGGAGGAGGAGGACAAGGAAGCCATGCAACTACCTGAACCCAGAGCACGACGGTGGAGGAGGGCAGGCCGTTGTGCCCCTTTAACGATTGCTTGAGCCTTGCGCCAGCAGCTCATCCGTGAACGCTTTGCTGCCTGAAGGCTCAGCAGCAACTATTCCAAATGGACTATGTTTACTGTTTGGATCTGTTCCGTAACCTTCCGGAAGTACGAGGGGCCCGAGGGTCTAGTGAGAAGGAGGAACTGAAGGATATCCTTATTAGGCAGGAAATTGTGTTAGGGAAATTGATGGGATTGAAGGCCGATAAATCCCCGGGGCCTGATAGTCTGCATCCCAGAGTACTTAAGGAAATGGCCCTAGAAATAGGGGATGCATTGGTGATCATTTTGCAACAGTCTATCGACTCTGGATCAGTTCCTATGGACTGGAGGGTAGCTAATGTAACACCACTTTTTAAAAAGGGATGGAGAGAGAAAATGGGTAATTATAGACCTGTTAGCCTGACATCAGTAGTAGGGAAAATGTTGAAATCAATTATTAAGGATGAAATAGCAGCGCATTTGGAAAGGAGTGACAGGATCGGTCCAAGTCAGCATGGTTTTGTGAAAGGGAAATCATGCTTGACCAATCTTCTGTAATTTTTTGAGGATGTAACTAGTAGAGTGGACAAGGGAGAACCAGTGGATGTGGTGTATTTGGACTTTCAAAAGGCTTTTGACAAGGTCCCGCACAAGAGATTGGTGTGCAAAATCAAAGCACATGGTATTGGGGGTAATATACTGACGTGGATAGAGAACTGGTTGGCAGACAGGAAGCAGAGAGTCGGGATAAACGGGTCCTTTTCAGAATGGCAGTGACTAGTGGAGTGCCGCAGGGCTCAGTGCTGGGACCCCAGCTCTTTACAATATACATCAATGATTTGGATGAAGCAATTGAGTGTAATATCTCCAAATTTGCAGATGACACTAAACTGGGTGGCGGTGTGAGCTGTGAGGGGGACGCTAGGAGGCTGCAGGGTGACTTGGACAGGTTAGGTGAGTGGGCAAATGCATGGCAGATGCAGTATAATGTGGATAAATGTGAGGTTATCCACTTTGGGGGCAAAAACGTGAAGACAGAATATTATCTGAATGGCAGCAGATTAGGAAAAGGGGAGCTGCAACGAGACCTGGGTGTCATGGTTCATCAGTCATTGAAAGTTGGCATACAGGTACAACAGGCAGTGAAGAAGGCAAATGGTATGTTGGCCTTCATAGCTAGGGGATTTGAGTATAGGAGCAGGGAGGTCTTACTGCAGTTGTACAGGGCCTTGGTGAGGCCTCACCTGGAATATTGTGTTCAGTTTTTGTCTCCTAATCTGAGGAAGGATGTTCTTGCTATCGAGGGAAGGTTCACCAAACTGATTCCCGGGATGGCAGCACTGACATATGAGGAGAGACTGGATCAACTTGGCCTTTATACATTGGAGTTTAGAAGGATGAGAGGGGATCGCATAGAAACATATAAGATTCTGACAGGACGGGACAGGTTAGATGCGGGTAGAATGTTCCCGATGTTGGGGAAGTCCAGAACCAGGGGACACAGTCTTAGGATAAGGGGTAGGCCATTTAGGACTGAGATGAGGAGAAACTTCTTCACTCAGAGAGTTATTAACCTGTGGAATTCCCTGCCGCAGAGAGTTGTTGACGCCAGTTCATTGGATATATTCAAGAGGGAGTTAGATATGGCCCTTACGGCTAAGGGGATCAAGGGGTATGGAGAGAAAGCAGGAAAGGGGTACTGAGGGAATGATCAGCCATGATCTTATTGAATGGTGGTGCAGGCTCGAAGGGCCGAATGGCCTACTCCTATACCTATTTTCTATGTTTCTATGTATGTTGTGTTGTGTTAATGGAACAAATAATGGAAATTATTCTTCTTTATTTCAAAAAGTTGTGTTAAAAATGGAACAAATAATGGAAATGATTCAGTTATAATTTAAAATATATTTTATTCAAAAGTTTAACATACACTTGTTTGTACTTAACTTTAATAAAAATATTCTTGTATCAAACTTTAAAGTTTTCAGTTAAGATCTGTTACAATCTTTAAGATCACTTACAAACTCGATGATCGCTTAAAAACTTTTAAACTTGTAAATTTACATAACTTACAAAAAAACTTTTAATTTGAGAACAGTTACAACAGTAACAACAATAATAATATAGTTGAGTGTCCCGAATCCGGCAACCTCGGGACCGAGGCCGAGTTGGTTTTCGTGTTTTTCAGGACTTTGGAACGTCTTTCTGACGTCACGAATCCGGAAACACCCAAACCCAGGTTCAGGTATTTCCGGATTTCGGAATGTCAGAAAGTGCGGGGGGGGGGGGGGGGGGGGGGGGGGGGGTGGTGGGGGGGGGGGCGTGGAGCTGTTCAGGCGGGAACTGTTCAGGCAGGGCCCTGTCGCATTGGAACTGTTCAGGCAGGGCCCTGTCGCACTGGAACTGTTCAGGCAGGGCCCTGTCGCACTGGAACTGTTCAGGCAGGGCCCTGTCGCACTGGAACTGTTCAGGCAGGGCCCTGTCGCACTGGAACTGTTCAGGCAGGGCCCTGTCGCACTGGAACTGTTCAGGCAGGTCCCTGTCGCACTGGAACTGTTCAGGCGGGGCCCTGTCACACTGGAACTGTTCAGGCGGGGCCCTGTCGCACTGGAACTGTTCAAGCGGGGCCCTGTCGCACTGGAACTGTTCAGGCAGGTCCCTGTCGCACTGGAACTGTTCAGGCGGGGCCCTGTCGCACTGGAACTGTTTGGGTGGGGCCCTGTCGCACTGGAACTGTTCAGGCAGGTCCCTGTCGCACTGGAACTGTTCAGGCAGGTCCCTGTCGCACTGGAACTGTTCAGGCGGGGCCCTGTCGCACTGGAACTGTTTGGGTGGGGCCCTGTCGCACTGGAACTGTTCAGGCAGGTCCCTGTCACACTGGAACTGTTCAGGCAGGTCCCTGTCACACTGGAACTGTTCAGGCGGGGCCCTGTCGCACTGGAACTGTTTGGGTGGGGCCACGCCATCCAGGAGGTGTTCGGGCAGGCCCCGCCACTTAGGAGGTCTTCGGGTCAGCGGGCCCCGTTGCAGAGGAGGTGTTGGGGTGGGCCGGTGAGGAGGCCCTGAGGTCGGGCAGCAGCGGGGCTCCGAGGTCGTCAGGGTTGGCGGGTCTGGATCCCGGAATATTTTACGGATTCCGGTCGACCCTGCCACCAATCGGTCCGGAGTCCAGATTCCAGAACATTCCGGATTCTGGAACTCTGGATTTTGGATGCTCAACCTGTAACAACAACAGCAGCAAAGAAAGGCTGCACCCATCTCTCCTCCACCTTATTCTAAGACCGCCCGCTGCGCTTGGTCTTGTTGACTCCACCCCTGCCCGCAGGCGATGGTGCAGCGTTTCTCGGGTTGGTACCAAGCTTATTCTTTCGAATATCTCGGGTAATGCGCACATCTTGATGGGGGAGGGGAGGGGGGCAGGTGGTAGTGCGGAAGGCCTGGCTTGGGCCTTTTCAGAGGCTGGTCTGCGGATTGGAGTGGGAATGGCAGTTGATTCTGTCAATGGCTGTGGGTTCTGGGCGTGTTCCCTTATTGTAGTAGCTAACTCCGACATTCTCTCCCTCATGTGCCCTGACAGTGTCCCAACTACCTCCAACATTCCCTCCCTCATGTACATTGACATTGTATCTGCTGCCTGCGACAGTCCCTCCCTCATGTTCCTGGACAGTGTTCCCATTTCTCGTGAGAGTGTTGTTACTTCTCCCGACAGTCCCGATACCTCATCACCCACCCCACTGATGGTGTCCAGGAGTGATCGTGTAAGGTCAATGCTCTCCACACTCATTGCCATCATCTGAACCACATCTGTTAGATACTGCAGCTCTTCACTCTAGGTGTGGCTCGTTGCATTCCACTGGGACCTGCAGCCTGAGATGGTGGGGCTCTGGGTGTGCCTTGCTGCATCCCACTGGGCCCCATAGCCTAGGACTGTGAGAAACCATGGATGTCCCAACACTCGTACCACTCAGGAACGGGGATGGCACCTCAATGTGTGGCACCTGCACTTCCTCCAGGGTGAGTACAACAGTGGGGGCTTCATCCATCCCCTCCCCTGCCCCTCCCCCTCACCCCCATGCTCTTGGTCTGGAAGGTGGGATTGGAAGATGTTCACCTCTTCAGGCTCATCCTCGTCTGAATCTTCTTCTGCATCGGCTTCAGTCTCGTCAGGGTTGGCCTCAAGTTCTGCAAAATATAACAGAACAGACAAATGGTTAGCAGCAGAGGAGGGGGCAGGGTGGGTGGCATGAGTCGGCTCACACAGTGCAGGCAGCAGGCTGATTTGAAGGACCACGATGAATGATAGCACATTGCATCAACCGAAGCTTAGCTGACAGAGACATCCCCATGAACTGAAGCATGGTTAGCCCCGCACACAGTACTTAACATTTAGCAAAGCCAGACTGTGGAATTTGCAGGACTTACCCTCTCCCTCGAGTGTAGGCCCAGCTTGTGCAGTGGTAGTTGATTTTCTCCAGGCAGGACCCATCAAAGAGGGGACCCTCTCTTCCAAGAGTGTCAGTGGGTGCAGATTTTCCGGGCCTCCTCCTGTTTGAGTTCTTTCCCTTTTGTTGTGTGCTACCTTCCTCTGTTAAGATGAAAATGTAACTTTTTAGAGAGGGTATCTTTCTGCTGGGTGGGACATACAGATAGTCACATTTACAATTGCAATTCCAGTGAATAAATGAAAATATTACTTATACTAACTAACTACTTGACCAAGGTCCTGCCATTTCTTTTTGCACTGGCCTCCAGACCTCGGGGTGGTCATCATTGCATAATAATCTTCTGCAAGTTGGTTCCAGCGTTTCTTCATTTCTTTTGGTGAAACTTTTATGTGACCTTTGCTGGTGTCCAGCTCGTGCCATCTGGTCTCAATTACAGTAACTAGTGTCTCCACTGCATCCTGTAAGAAATTCTTGGTCCTTGAGCCGTGTTGCTTCTTGTATTGCAACTCCAATTTTTGCAATGAGAATTAAAGTTCTCACACACAACCGGCTCTTTAAAAAAGGCCAAAACTGGGAGCTGTACTGGGCATGCGCGCCCATAGCAATCATGTCAAAAATGTATTTTTTTTCCGCCCCTGCGCAGAAGAGTGGGCATTGTTTTTTCGGCGCAGACGTTAGACTCCACCCCCCCGAAGCTAAAGGACAGGCTGCACGGCGCCAAATTCAAAAAATAGAATGGGGAAATTTGCTAGGTTTGTTTGTGGAGTATTCATGGCCCCAAAAAATAGACGTAACTCTTGCAGTACTCCAAAAAACGGCATTGAGGAAAATTGAGCCCCATATTACTACCTTAGATTTCCTGACCGATCCTTATTATTAAGTAATATAAACAATATCAATTTGATGCTAATATTAAAATTCAGTTTCGGTGCGCTGTCCTGCTGTCAGTTGCTCTCCGGAAGGTTGTGGACTACCTTGGCACTTCTATTTGGTCTTGTGTGATATTGCCCACAACACGGTGGATGGATCATTATTCATGTAGATTGTTAAAGAAACTAGCAAATCTCCTGTGGCATTGCTCATGTAGAGGATTCACTGGGGGTCACTTTAACCTAACCTATCCGGCAGGAAATTCATAGGTTTGGAACAGCCCCTCGTTTTACAGCCTGCCTGAGTTTACTTGGCATTGAAGTCAAAGGAAAGTAAAATCGATGGGGTTTAAAATGAATGACTGAATCGATCCCATACATTTCCCACTAGATGGCTTAGATTAAAATTACTCCCAGTATTTTAAAACAATAAGGGCATAACATCAGAGCTATTAATTTACAATGACTCCTTTTTTAAAAATCAGAGTAACTATTTGCACTAGTTTTTTTGTGTCCTTCTGCGCACATTGGACTCCACCCCTTGATCGGCCCTTGATTCGGTCGCACTTGCGCAGTGCGACGTACGAGGAAGTCGGAAGCGATACAGAGCGACTGCCACGTGGAGCTGCTGCTAGCTTTAGCATTATTTGGAACATTTTTGCGGTCTTCTGTGGGAGTGTAGTGCAAGAGAGGGAGACTTTGGGGGGGGGAGAGAGACTGGAAGGGGGAGACTGGGTGGAAGAGAGAGAGAGAGACTGGGGGGTGGAGAGAGACACTGGGGGAGAGTGAAAGAGATTGTGGAGGGAGAGAGAGCTGTGGGGGGATAGTGAGAGAGACTGGGGGGTGAGAATGAAAGAGACTGGGGGCAGAGTGAGAGAGAGACTGAGAAGAGAGTGAGAGAGAGACTGGGAAGAGAGTGAGAGAGAGACTGGGGGGAGAGTGAGAGACAGACTGGGGAGAGAGTGAGAGAGAGGCTGGAAGGAGAGTGAAAGAGATACTGGGGGGAGAGTGAGGGAGAGGCTGGGGGAAGAGAGAGAGAGACTGGGGGGAGAATGAGAGAGCCTTGGGGGGGTTGGGGAGAGAGAAACTGTGGGGGAGAGTGAAAGAGACTGGGGGGAGAGTGAGAGAGACTGAAGGGAGAACGAGAGAGCCTAGGGGTGTGGGGGAGAGAGAGACTGTGGGGGAGAGTGAGAAAGACTGTGAGGAGAGTGAGATTGTGAGGAGAGTGAGAGGGCCTGTGGGGAGAGTGAGAGAGACTGTGGGGAGAGTGAGCGAGACTGTGGGGAGAGTAAGAGAGACTGGGAGGAGAGTGAGAGAGACTGGGGGGAGAGTGCGAGAGACTGGGGGGAGAGTGAGAGAGATTGGGGGGAGAGTGAGAGAGACTGGGGGCAGAGAGAGAGTGTCTGGGGGGTTGCAGAGAGAGATACTAAGCGGAGAGAGAGCGACTGGGGAGGGAGAGAGAGTGACTGGGGGGAGAGAAACAGAGACTGGGGGAGAGAGAGGGGAAGTGACAGAAGGGATCAGAGGGGAGAAAGTGAACTCAGGGAAGACGGATCACGTTCTTCTAACCCCCTTTACACCCAAACCCGATTTCTCGGAAAATTCGGTTCGTGTGTGACAAGGGACATCAATGGAGTGGTGAAATCCATAAGTCATGACACTGTCACTATTCACTTCATACCCAATAAACCTGTTAACAATCCGTGACCCACATACAATGCCCCATCTATGGCGGACCGGGTGGGGGGGTGCTGGTATGGAGGTAAGGTCATGAACTTGGGCTGGAATAGGGTCAGGAGCTTGGGCTGGGGGTGGGGGGGTAAGGAACTTGGGATGGGAGAGGCATGAATTTGGGATGGGGGGGGTTTAAGGAACTTGGGATGGGGGTAAGGAACTTGGGCTGGGGGGCGCAGGAACTTGGGCTGCTGGAGGCATGAACTTGGGCTGGGGTGGGGGTGGTAAGGAACTTTGGCTGGAGGGAGTCAGGAACTTGGGCTGGGATGGGGGAGCTCTATCCTATCTGGGATCTGAAGTCAGAATTGCTGAAATTACAATTTGCAAAGTCACTCAGAACTTGGGCTGGGCGGTTCCAATTACACATTCCAGAGAAACTTCTGAGTGTGGCTTATCCTCCAAGGGGACTAATCAGCAATCAGGTCATGTGATCATGGAGAGCCTATCAGAGCATTTTCTAGTGAACATAGCTACGTCCCTTTTTTAATGGTATTTTCAGATTTTTATCAGTATTTAAGATTGAATTCCATGCTTCAAACTGTAAATGGATGACCTTTTAACATATATATATATATCTAGAATCATAGAATGATACAGCGCAAAAGGAGGATGTTCGGCCCATTGTGTCAGAGCTGGCTCTTTGGTAGAGCTATCCAATTAGTTCTGCTCCCCTGCTCTTTCCCCATAGCCTTGTCATATTTTTCCCTTCAAGTATTTATCCAATTCCCTTTTGAATGTTACGAGTGAATTTGCTTCCAACATCTTTTCAGGCAGTGCATTCCAAAACACAATAACTCACTGGGCCAAAAATTGCAATCATAGGTGTCCTTCTGGAGTACGCCACCGACCTGCGAAAAGAATACGCACCTACCGGACGGTGGCCCTTCTGCGAAAGCGCGGTCTGACACTGCGAGGCAGAAGGCAACGTAATGGCTCACGGATCTTAGGGATACAGCCTATTTGGAAGCGTACCTGCTCCTTCAATCACAAAGCAGAATTAGATTTTAATTATTTGTGAAGGGAATCCTGTAATCAGATTTAATGGAATCCTGAAATCAGATTTAATTACAATTTACAGGATTGGAATTTAATTCTTAATTAGCTTAATTCCACCAATGTAATTTTTTGATCATTTTTGACATTAAAACGCTTATATTTGCAGAAACATTGAAAAACTCATTTGATACCGTGTACGTGTATGACTTCCGAGCTGAAAGTGTTGAAAATATGCCTGAGGTATCCCCTTACGCCTGGCCCTGCGCCTGTTTGCATCAACCATAACATTTCCGCAACTGCTGGCCAGTCAGTGGGCAAATAGCCCAACTCTACGCCAGCAATTACTTTTCCGTGGGCCATGCGGACAGCATGGCAACGTGTACGTTGGCAGACCACAAGTTCCAGATTTTACGCATGAGCAAGCTACGCGTAAATCCCGAACTTGCGGTGGATTTCAAAGGCGATGTACTCTGAGTGTATGCCACCACACCTGCCACAAAATCCAGGCCAATGTGTTATTTATAAATTAAATAGAAGGAGTGGTTATTTAATGGAATGGGTTTGATGAAAGAAAATTAAAGTAGTGCTAATTTGGTGGTAATGGGTTTAGGTATGTACTGCACTATGCATATGATAATCTATTAATAAATAAAAGTAGCAACTATTTAATTGAAGATGCATCCTATAAATTTATATAAAGAAGAAATAAAATATGCTTGCTCAAAATGTAATTAATTAAAAAGCACTGCATATTTAACCAGAAAGGGTTTTCTTAAAAAATTATTAATGGAATATATAAAAGGAACAAATGGCATTAAATTGCACAACATGTATTATTGAAAAAAATGCGACTTATCAACTTCGTTATGGAGGTGCTGAGAGTGAACTGGGATAATTTTTTAATAACATTTTTAGCTGCCGGTGAGGCTGAGGCTAGGTACAAATATGTTTAAAATCTATTTTTAATTCATTGTTACTGTGATCTGGAGTGGTGCTGCACATCTAAACAACATTTTTATCTGGAACTTCAAAGGGGGTGCCTTGCAGGAGGCCAGTCTGATGACCAGCTGGGTACTTAAAGAGAAACAGCCGCTGCCAGTCCCATTCCTGTCACTTCCTCACCAACTCCGTCATGGCATCATACCTGTGCAAGCCTGGAGACCCAGATCTCAGGAGTCCAGTCTACAAAAAAGCAATGATTAGGGAGCATAGATCTCATGTGGAGGCAGTGGAGAGGATTTTCATACAAATGGTTGATGGATAAGTGGGAGAAATGCACCACCCGCATCTGCAACACATAGAGGAAGTATTGCCCAACCCGCAGAACAGTCCATAGACTAACAGCTTGGAAGATTGCTACAGCATCAAGTAGTTGGGAAAGGCTGTTAAGAACATTGGGGGCTTCTGGACTTACAGCCTCCACTACTTCATGTATTCCTGCAGCAGAACATTGGCCGGAATGTTGCGGAGGTGGGGGGGGGGGGGGTGGATTAGAGGGTGCAATCGGTGACACGTTGGGACAGAAAGTGTTATTTTGACAGCAGGTCGGGACCCCACTGTCAACCTGCCACCACGTGCCTTTCCCAATGTCGGGTTTGTCAGAGCTGAGCAGACCCGACAGGCAGCGGTGGGGAACCCAATTAAATTCATTAATATGTAGTTGACAGATCATTAACAGGCTTTTTTAACTTACCTTTTCACTTTAACTTGGCCACTGGAACCACACTGTTTGGCGACATCTGTCAACCTGAGGTGAGAGTTCAGTGCCATTGCTCCAGCTGATTACTTGACAGCTTTAAATATACAGTGAAAGCTCCCACCTAACAGCTCATCACTTTCTTTAGTCCATTTCCAGCACAGATTTGGCAGGCTTTCCACTTTCCACTCTCCATCCAGTATCACCTCATTGGAAGAATTCTCTCCCCATTGACAGAATGCTTCTGTCATCTCTTTTTCACCTGTCATCTATTCCATCAACATGGGTGCCCTTTATACTTTTACATAGGATATATGGCACAGAAACAGGCCATTCGGCCCAACCTATCCATGCTGGCGCTTATGCTCCACTTGAGCCTCCTCCCATCTTTCCTCATCTAAATCTATCAGCATAACCCTCTATTCCCTTCTCTCTCAAATGCTTGTCTAGCCTTCCCTTAAATGCATCTATACTATTCGCTTCAACCATTCCCTTTGGTAGCGAGTTCCACATTCTCATCATTTTGGATAAAGACATTTTTCTGAATTTCCTATTTGAATTTCTTGGTGAATATCTTTTATTGATGGCCTCTAGTTATGCTCTTCCCCACAAGTGGAAACATTCTCTCTGTATCCACTTTATTAAAACCTTTCATAATCTTAAAGACCCCCTATTAGGTCACCCCTTAGCCTTCTTTTTTCAAGAGAACAGAGATCCAGCCTGTTCATCCTTTCCTGATATGTATCCCCTCACATTTCTGGTATCATCCTTGTAAATCTTCTTTGCACCCTCTCCAGTGCCTCTATATCCTTTTTATAACAGGGCAACCAGAACTACACTCTAAGTGTAATCCAACCAAGGTTCGATATAGGTTTAGCATAAACTCCTTACTTTTCAATTCTTTACCTCTACAAATAAACCCTAGTGCTTGGTTTGCTTTTTTATGGGCTTGCTATCCTGTGTCGCAACTTTTAGTGATTGGTGTATTTATACTCCGCAATCTCTTTTTTCCTCTACCCCACCTAGACTCACACCCAACAAGTAATAAGTGACCTCCCTATTCTTCCTACCAAAATATACTACCTCACATTTATCTGTGTTGAACTTCATTTGCCAATTATTTACCCATTTTGCATGTTTATTAATGTCTTCCTGTAATTTGTTGCAGTCCTCCTCAGTATTTACTATTCACCCCAATTTGGTGTCATCCACAAATTTAGAAATTGTGTTTTTGATTCTAAAGTCTAAATCGTTAATATAAATTGTGAACAACAGTGGTCCCAGCACTGATCTTTGCGGAACGTCACTACCCATTTTCTGCCACTGTGAATAGCTACCCTTTACCCCTACTCTCTGCTTTCTGTCTTGAAGCCAGCTAGCTATCCATTCTGCTACTTGTCCCCTGAGTCCGCATTCTCTAACTTTGCTCATCAGTCTATTATGGGGTACCTTATCAAAGGCCTTTTGAAAATCTAGATAAATTACATCTACAGCATTACCATTGTCTACTCTCTCTGTTACCTCTTCAAAAAATTCAATGAGGTTGGTCAAGCAGGTCTTTTCCTTTTGAAATCCATGCTGATTATTCATTATTATATTTTTCGTTGTTAGATGTTCCATTCTCTCCTTTAGTAGGAATTCTATTATTTTTCCTACCATCGATGTTAAGCTGACTGAGTTATAATTCCCTGGACATGTTCTATCCCCCTTCTTAAATATAGGTATTACGTTAGCTATCCACCAGTCCTCTGGCACTATACCTTTATCTAACTGTCTCACCTTAGTCCTCAGATTCACCAGGCACCCCAGCAGCACCAACAACAACACCACCCTTTTCTGCAATCACCTGATGCTGCATAGGACACAAGGCATCGGCACCTATGTTGCTCCTGGGAATCCAGGCTTGACCTCACCACGGCCAGATTTACTTCACTTGATGCTGTACACCCTGGCTGCCACATGATGCGCCAGGTTAGTACCACCCCACACCAACACCATAAAATATCCCTACAATGTTCAAGCCATTCCTTTCACATGCACCATTTGCGGAGCGTACCGTTATGTTTCATCATTCACTGCAACTCACTAAGCCACTGCCAAAGGTGCACACAAATCTGTCCAAGAATGCAAAGTGTTGAAGATAAAGGTTTCAATGTTTGATAGCACATTAACAGAAACTTTACATGAATATTGGATAAAACACCCAAGTGGCTACCCTTGTGTGTTGTTAGTTGGTATGATTGCACTAGAATGATGGTGAGTGTGAGTGGTGGCTAGTGAGATGGGGATGCGATAATGTAGAGAAAGAGAGGGATGGATGGAGGTGCAAGGTAAGTTGATGTGAGTAAGGATGTGCAGGGGTAGGGAAGGCAGAGCGATGGAGTTGTGATGAGAGGCACAGCAGGATGAAGGCTAGTGTGGCTTTGTACTAACGTTTCATAGAAATATAGAAAATAGGTGCAGGAGTAGGCCATTCGGCCCTTTGAGCCTGAACTGCCATTCAATAAGATCATGGCTGATCATTCACCTCAGTACCTCTTTCCTGCTTTCACTCCATACCCCTTGATCCCTTTAGCCGTAAGGGCCATATCTAACTCCCTTTTGAATATATCAAATGAACTGGCATCAACAACTCTCTGCGGCAGGGAATTCCACAGGTTAACAACTCTCTGAATGAAGAAGTTTCTCCTCATCTCAGTCCTAAATGGCCTACCCGTTATTCTAAGACTGTGTCCCCTGGTTCTGGACTTCCCCAACATCGGGAACAATCTACCCACATCTAACCCCTGTCCTGTCAGAATCTTATATGTTTCTATGCGATCCCCTCTCATCCTTCTAAACTCCAATGTATAAAGGCCAAGTTGATCCAGTCTCTCCTCATATGTCAGTCCTGCCATCCCGGGAATCAGTCTGGTGAACCTTCGCTGCACTCCCCCAATAGCAAGAATGTCTTCCTCAGATTAGGAGACCAAAACTGAACACAATATTCCAGGTGAGGCCTCACCAAGGCCCTGTACAACTGCAATGATACCTCCCTGCTCTTATACTCAAATCCCCTAGCTATGAAAGCCAACATACCATTTGCCTTCTTCACCGCCTGCTGTACCTGTATGCCAACTTTCAAAGACTGATGAAGCATGACACCCAGGTCTCGTTGCACCTTCCCTTTTCCTAATCTGCCGCCATTCAGATAATATTCTGTCCTTGCGTTTTTGCTCCCAAAGTGGATAACCTCACATTTATCCACATTATACTGCATCTGCCATGCATTTGCCCACTCCCCTAACCTGTCCAAGTCACCCTGCAGCCTCTTAGCATCCCCCTCACAGCTCACACCGCCACCCAGCTTAGTGTCATCTGCAAATTTGGAGATATTACACTCAATTGCTTCATCCAAATCATTGATGTATATTGTAAAGAGCTGGGGTCCCAGCACTGAGCCCTGCGGCACACCACTAGTCACTGCCTGCCATTCTGAAAAGGACCCGTTTATCCCAACTCTCTGCTTCCTGTCTGCCAACCAGTTCTCCATCCACATCAGTATATTACCCCCAATACCATGTGCTTTAATTTTACACACTAATCTCTTGTGTGGGACCTTGTCAAAAGCCTTTTGAAAGTCCAAATACACCACATCCACTGGTTCTCCCTTGTCCACTCTACTAGTTACATCCTCAAAAAATTCCAGAAGATTTGTCAAGCATGATTTCCCTTTCACAAATCCATGCTGACTTGGACCGATCCTGTCACTGCTTTCCAAATGCGCTGCTATTTCATCCTTAATAATTGATTCCAACATTTTCCCCACTACTGATGTCAGGCTAACTGGTCTATAATTACCCACTTTCTCTCTCCCTCCCTTTTTAAAAAGTGGTGTTACATTAGCTACCCTCCAGTCCATAGGAACTGATCCAGAGTCGATAGACTGTTGCAAAATGATCTCATGAGATAATTGAAAGGTTTGCGCTACCACACCCAGGTCCTCCTGATCACCTGCCTGCTTGTGCTGTCCTGTGCAGTGTACAACCAGGCTGAGTTGGTCTCCTGTGGAGGTGTGGAGATGGAAGAGGACCTCTCTGCGTGCTCTGACTCCTCCCATAAGCACATGGGGGGAGTCATCGGAGAATCTAGGTGCAGCCCTCTGTGCAGTGCTTGTCAGTATTCGCAGCACAACTATCAAGTTAAATTTGGACATGGTCCCTTTAAGGAAACTGGCTGATGATCCCTCATGAACTGATGTCACCAGACCCGCTTCCTCTAATTGACCAGGAAATGCACTGGGCAGGATTAACAAGCCCTATTAACAGGAAGTCATTTCACAGAGCGGGATGGAGCCAGCAGCAGGGTCAGAATCCGCCACCGACATCGCTCGCCATGGATCCACCGAGGTTAGTAAAATCGCAGCAGCGTCACTGGGACTAATCGGTCTGTGACCAGTGGCACTTTAGCTGTGCCTTGCACTAGAGTTCTGCAAGAAGTGGGCACAGCTGTTGTTGTTCTCTTGAGTGTGGTAGTGGGCCTGCTACCTTAAGGCCCTCTCCAATGCCTTCACATGAGGGAGCTCCAGACATGGGCCCAGCACACCTTGCCATTGCAACAGAAAGACTGCAGAAAGCTGGTCCCTCTGTGACTGCAGCTACCCTGAGAAGCGTGTCACCTGAGACCTGTAAGGCTTTAGGGGAACCATTCCAGCCATGCACCACTCAACTCAACTTACTCGGGCAGCATTTCGTAGGAGTAATAGGTTAAGAGATAGAACAAGTAAGTTCGCTGGCACAACTGGGACTCATGCGACTAGAAATTCAGTAAAGCCAGGAATGGGCTGTATAATTAGAAAAGTTGCTGAATTAGCGTCTGGTGCTAATGCTTTAGACTGCACGCAAAATTCGTGCTCACTGCTCAAAGAAATGATTGCCGTTCCGATTCAAATCTTAAAGCCCAAGCTCATGGGAGTTACACTCAAAGGGTGGATCAATATCAGGTGCCATCCATCTAATTGCAAGTCATGATTTCCACAGGCTTTTTTCAGTTCTTAAAGGGGAGGTTCATTGATACTGCAGAACCTCATTCTTAGCATTGCTGGCTGTGCAGCTGTCTCAGCAAGCAGCAGCAGCAGGAGCAGGTCAAGGAGAAGGATCCAGAGGACTGAAGCAGCTGTACTAATGACAGATCCATGCCCCAGGGAGAGAGCCTGCAGGTTCTGTGATCAAAGATTGGAGGCGTTGGTGTTCACTGTGGAGAGATAGAGGGTGGTGCTCTACATGACAAGTGGCAGGAGGCTCTCGCCACAAGTCTTCTGCACCATGTGGAGGGAGGTATTGCAGCACATCTTGGGAAGCACTGTGGTCCCCAGTACCCACACACAGTGCAGGAAGAAATTTAACGACCTCACTCGGGTGATCAGTGTGAGTGAATGCTTCAAGGCAGGGGACACCCAACCACTGTCTGCACTGGAAAATAGAGTGCTGCAGATTATTGGGTGCCAGATGGTGGACACCGTGGCCACCAGTGACACTGATACCCTTGGAGAGAACAACGGTATGTTCCTCCCTACTCCTTCTTCTCACATCTCACTTCCCCCTCACCCCACAAGCGTTGCGCACTTTCCAGCTAATCATGCTGTATGCATGCATTTCTCCCTTCCTGATCCCCTCCCCTCACCGTTAACCTGACTCTTGTGTGCCTTTATGCTTTCAGATAATGAGCAAACAGCCTGTCCCTAAGGGCACCGTAGAGAGCAAGACAGGAGAAGAGGAGGAGGAAAAACACACCGCGTCACTGCATGTCTCATCCACAGGCACCAGCTCAGATACTGGCACTATGCATCTTTAGAGGCTAGTATAGTAGCAGGATCTGCACAGAGTGAGGCACCAGGGATGAGTGGGCTGCAGCAAGGCTAGGGGGAAAGGGTAGCTCGGGGGAAAGCTCCTCAGTTGCAGTCTCAGCTTGATGCCACGCAAGCTCTGACTGCTGCCATCATGGCTGGGTCTAACACCGTCAATCGGGACTTTCACGGTGTCGCAGCAGGCCAGCAATCTGTGCTCCAACAGATTACTAAGGATGCTGAGGTGCTGCCCCAGGTGAGTGGTAGTGGGTCAGTGGAGCAGGAACCTGCTGTCCTCTCTCAGGAAGATAGCATTCCTGATCCCACCACTGCCACTCCGCCATTGCCTTGCCATTGCCTGTCATCCAGCCAGCCCAGACTGCTATGCTGAGGTGGTGCAGTCTATAGCCGGGCCTTCCAGGCCCAGATTTGATTGAGGGCATCCTGCAAGGCCATCTGATGTCTCCTGCACAGACACTCAGCAGTTTTCCACTTGCCCTGACCTTATCAAGAAAGACTGAATCAACTGGGCTTGTATTCACTGGAGTTCAGAAGAGTGAGAGGGGACCTCATAGAAACGTTTAAAATTCTGACGGGTTTGGACAGGTTGGATGCAGGAAGAATGTTCCCAATGTTGGGGAAGTCCAGAACCAGGGGTCACAGTCTAAGGATAAGGGGTAAGCCATTTAGGACCGAGATAAGGAGAAACTTCTTCACCCAGAGAGTGGTGAACCTGTGGAATTCTCTACCACAGGAAGTAGTTGAGGCCAATTCACTAAATATATTCAAAAGGGAGTTAGATGAAGTCCTTAGTACTCGGGGGATCAAGGGGTATGGCGTGAAAGCAGGAAGTGGGTACTGAAGTTTCATGTTCAGCCATGAACTCGTTGAATGGCGGTGCAGGCTAGAAGGGCTGAATGGCCTGCTCCTGCACCTATTTTCTATGTTTCTATGTTTCTAACTACTGGGCCAACACTTTGTAGGAACATTAGAGTAGGCAAAGGCACAGTAACGAGAGGCACTAGGAATTGCATAAGGTGAATAGTTAATATTTTTGTTGTATATATTGTTCAATGATTTTTGATAAATTTATTAATTCAGTTTGGATTCTTTGGTAGTGTCTCATTTCAGCTTTACGCTGTATTATGGCCTGCAAGAGGGATGGAATGATAGGGATGTGGTGAGCAATGGGGATCTGGGGTTTAATTTATTCGAATCGCAGTCTGATGAAGCGGTCACAGAACACCCTTCCGGAAGGCCAATTGAATGACTGCCTCCTCCCTCGATCCTGTTCCTCATCCTACCCTGGTGGCAAGAGCTAGGCCCTTATGATGACCAAATTGTGGAGCATGCAGCAGACCACCACGAAATGGGGCACCTGCACAGCCGAGTACTGGAGGGCTACTCCTGAGCGGTTAAGGCACTGGAACCGTTGCTTTAGCAGGCCGATGGTCTGTTTGATGATGTTCCTGGTGGCAACATAGCTCTCATTATATGAGTACTGGGCAGGAGTGTTGGGGTTGCGGAGGGGCGTCATGAGCCAGGTGGAGAGTGGATAGCCCTTCTCTCTGACCCGCCAGCCGCGAGCTTGATGTGATGGCTGGAAGAGTGCTGGCACACTGGTCTGGCGCAGGATGAAGGCATCGTGGCTGCTGCCAGCATAGTGGGCATTGCCATTGGGGATTAGCTGTCTGTAGTTGCACACCAATGGCACATTAAGTGAGTGGTAGCCTTTGCAGGTATGGAAGATCTCAGGATTGTGATGCGGTGCCGGCAAAACACGTGGGTGCAGTCAATGGCGCCCTGCACCATGGGGAATCCTGCTATCCTGACAAAGCCACATGCACACTCATCCTGCTACACTCTGGAGACGAGGTAAGAAATGTAATTCCTTCTCCTATTGTAGAGAGCCTCTGTGACCTCCCGGATGCAGCAGTGGACGGCAAACTGCAAAATATCAGCTATGTCCCCTGTTGCAGACTAGCGGGATTCACTGGTGAAGAAATTGAGGGCGACGGTAGCCTTGAGTGCCACTGAGAACCATGGTAGCCCTGATCTGTGGCTGGAGGTCTGGTTGCAGGAGGGTGCTGAGTTCTGTGATTACCACCTTGGTGAAGCAAAGCCTCTTAATACACTGCTCCTTGCTTAATTGGTGGTAGGAAAAGTGCTCTCGGAGTACCCTCGGAGGGTAAGGACTCCTGCTGAGAGACCTCCTGGCCCTTCACCTCTCTCTAGCCACATGTTCCAGTCTTTCTCACTGTCTCTGCTCCCTCCGCCATAGATCCTGGAGGGCGAGGTCGACTGCCAATACAGTGCCCATTAATGTAACCAAGTGTAGCAGTTTGATTTTTTTAAAGAATAAATTTAGCTACTTTTTAGTTGCCAAAACACTTCTGATACTAAATAATGTTGAAATTATGGAATGCCCAGCACTCATATAATGAGAACACTATATAAAACTGACAAGAAAACATTGAAACTCCAATAGCCTATAGCTGCGACTCATTACTGATGATCCCTTTAAATAACATCCCTGGAGCCGGTTTCCTGTTGCTTCTCACCATCACGCCCTGTTACTATGTCCTACAAGTGCTAAGGTAGATGGACACAATCAATTTTGCAGACTGGGCACTCTGAGCGTTACACACTCTCTGATGTCACGATCCACCTGGCTTTGAGGCTCCCAGCGATAACTTTCAGCAGTGGTGCTGTGGGGGTGGGGGACAGGGGGGGGGATTTGGCGTGTGGCATTGGATTCCCCTCGTCCTGGTGATAACGCTCTAGCGCCATCTGCTGGTGCTAACGGGAGGCTCTAGGGTACCGGATTTCCCCCCCCCATGGTGGTAAAATACAATTGTAGATAAGCAGAAGGATTTTTGTGGCACTTTCTGGAGAATGTTGTAATTTAAAGTAAACACAGCTCAAACATATAGAGCTATGAGTTTGTTTCTATGTATGGTTTTGGATGGAAAAATAGAGACTTGTATCAAGAAGGAACTTGGCAGAAGTTTTTGGAAACTTGAGGGACCATGTGATGATATGGAGAAGAACAGGTAGGTGCAAGGTTACTTTATTTTGGTGAGGCAACTTGTATGTTGGTTTGAGGAGGAAGAGGAGGTGGAATCAAGTGGACAGTCACATAGATGCCAGGCTGAGCAGACTCTGTAAGCAGCTTCCAGGCCCTACCCACTGGGCCCATACTTCACTCTCTGCAGATCCAAGTGGGTAATGCTTGAGAAGGCTGCAGCCTATCAGAAAGCAATAAGATTTCAGAAGGGAGACTGTTAGCTGATTAAGATCTGTGGGCAATGCTAAATGAGTCCTGCCAACACGGTTCCCCGAGGCAACATAATCAACTCAGTTGCTAATTCTCCTCCACAACTTCCAAGGTTGCCAATAGGGGACCAGTCTGCCACCTTTCACTCAAACATTGCCCTATCTTGCTCCATATCATTCTGTAAATAATCCCATCAGCAACAACAAACATCTCAGTGACAACAAATCTAACAACTTCTTAAGACCACCATGGCTTCCCTCAGTGCTTACTCTTGCATGTCCTTTCAATCTTAGCCTTCTACTTCCCCTGACATGAGGTTGTGAGATGGCGGATTGATGATATGCAGCAGGAGGCTTGGGGAATTGAGATTTTACTGCTTTGTCTTCGGTTGTGGGCTGTTTCCCCTTTAAGAAGCAAGTAGAAAATGTGAAGGCACTCTCCATGCTGTCATGTGGAATGTAGCCAAGGCTCCAAAAGGAAATCCTTAACGGGGGTGAGATGTCACACGCTGCCAAGGTCATCTTTTTGCACAGGCCCTTTATGGGCCCCTTTCACTTAGGAGCTGAAAGCTGGATCATCCTTTGCTGGATTACAGATGCTAACACCTCAACTGAACAGTCTCCTGCAGAAACATTAGTCTCGGACATTGCATTAAGCCACAATACAGACAGAAACTGGCTGCTTTAACCCTTTTAGCTGCTACAGCAGCATTGGATGTTCCTCACCCAACCCCCACCACTCAAGGTAGGAGCCGGCCATGACTCTGACCCAGTAATCTGGCCCGTGGTTATGGGGACTCAGAGTGGCGGCTGGAAGTCCCGCACCGACCCTCTAGGACCAACAACAGGGGAATCCAGCTCTGTAATCTGGAGCTGTTTAAATGATTGATTGAATCCTATGGAGCGTCAACATTTCTGGCACACGCTAAGGAGTCGAAATTGCCCCTTTTAGCACAGTCAGAGGGCGCTAACGGGGCGCAAAACACTTTTCGGTGGCGGGGGGACACTACCGGTTCCTGGGAAATTGCCCGGGAGTTAGCTGGGGCACTGCCACGGCAGTGCCTTACCCCGGGCCACTGCGCAACCGCCAATGACATCATCGTCGTGCGCGGTGACCCTTTAGCGCCGTGCGCCGACCCCTTTCTACCTCACAGCAGATATTACCTTGCGGGTTTCAAACCTGGCTGACATCCGCTCGCGGGGCGGAAGTTAAAGGACAGGTCATAAGTGCCCCGTGCCACCATCTTGCCGGTTTTGCCGATTTGCCAGTCAGCTTCAAATCATCTCTCCTTGCCTGGTCTGGCCGGCCACCATTTTGGATGCTGGGCTGCAGCCCCGGTACCACATTGCCCTGGTGGCCTAGTGGAGGCCATCAAAGGCCTTGCAGAGTGCATAGCGACCCTCCCCTTCTCCCCTTTAAGCCAAGGAGAGGGGCGATGAAATGCGTTAGTGCTGCTGGACCCGCCCCAAGAGGAAGTGGAGCATGCAAGATTGCACTCCACTTCTCTGAGGGGCGGTAAGACCAATTCCACAGCCAGGGCGGGACTTCTGCGCTGGGCGCAAGAAGTACCGCCCAAGCAGGTTACCACCCCCAATCGGGGCGCAGGACAATTTCTCCCCCCAGGAATCCAATATTAACATGAAGGTGGCTTCCAAGTGATGGGTGGGGGTGGGGACAATTGCATGGGTGAAACCCGGAAGTCAAATGGGCAGGTTGCGATGTCAACTCAATTGTACCAATTCATTTTGACATCCAGGTTTCACGTCTCCAAGCTGTGCTGTGGGCGATCTCAGTTGTATTTAAAGGGACACTGTACGAATTGAAATTGGAGGTGTTCAAGGTGGGTGGTGGACATAGAGTAAGGGCAGCACCCAGATAAAATGACACATCGCTGGAATTACTGTTGGGAGTGAAAGGGACATACTTTCCCCAGCAATGGAGGGAGGAAACCTGCGGCTCTCACCAAGATAGCATGGTTGGAGGTGGCTGAGGAGGTGAGCAGCAGGAACATTGTGCCCTGGACTTGGATGCAATGTAGGAAGTGGTATAATGACCTAATCAGGTCAGGAGACGTGAGTACATTTGCTGATTCAAATACATCCTGTTCTTTACTCCCCCGCTTTCACTCTGTCTTGCCGAGCGTACGCCATTACATCACTCCTCACACCCACTCAAATTTTAGCAACAACCAGCCCTCACTCTCTATGCACTTAATAATCATCCTCCCATTTATCCATTCATCGTTGCCACTCACCCCAATCCTTATGAAATGTGATGTATCTGTCTCACCAAAGTACAGCATCCATTGGGTAAATACTTCACCTTCACTCACTCACAGGTTTGTTTTTTTGTCCCTTGTAGGAGAAGAGAGCACAAAATGCAAGGGAAAGGGAGATAATTGGAGGTGACCTGCCACAAATAGTCCAGCCCACAGATGCAGAAGAGGATGCCATAGATAAGTGGCACATCTCCGTCTCTCTCAATTGGAGATTGAGAGAATGGGACCTCGCAGATGTATTACAAAGATCTCTGACACACATGCTGACTTTATTTCATCAATGACAGAACAAGGAGAAGATTGAGTATGGTGATTTTCAAGATTGTAACTTAGTCACGACTAAATCATATCTGTTATATATGTGGACTTGTATTTACTCTGTACAGCCACCAGAGGGCTCATCCCCTGGAGTCCTAAGGGATCCCATAATCCCTTGGGAGCACAGGTATTTAAGGAGGCTTCACAGGTTCGAGAGGCACTCTGGAGATCTGCAATAAAAGATTAAGGTCACATTTTACTTTGAGCTCACAGTATTCAGTCTGACTCTTTCTCCATGCACAACAACTGGCGATGAGATACAGATAGCGAACCCAAAGATGCAGAGAACAGTGGGCATCCTGGAGAAATTTTCAGAGGGAGATGATTGGGAAACATTTGTGGAGCGACTCGACCAATACTTCGTGGCCAACGATCTAGATGGGGAAGAGAGCGCTGACAAACGAAGGGCGATCCTCCTCACCATCTGTGGGGCACCAACGTATGGCCTCATGAAGAATCTGCTCACTCCAGCGAAACCCATGGAGAAATCGTACGATGATTTGTGCACACTGGTCCGAGAGCATTTGAACCCGAAGGAAAGCGTTCTGATGACGAGGTACCGGTTCTACACCTACAAAAGGTCTGAAGGCCAGGAAGTGGCGAGTTATGTCGCTGAGCTAAGATGCCTTGCAGGACATTGCGAATTTGGAGCAGATGCTCAGAGACTTTTTCGTACTTGGCATTGGACATGAAACCATACTTCGCAAACTTTTGACTGTAGAGACCCCAACCTTGAGTAAGGCCATAGCGATAGCGTAGGCGTTCATTGTCACCAGTGACAATATGAAGCAAATCTCTCAGCACACAAGTGCTGCTACAAGTACTGTGAACAAAGTGATGTTGTTTTTTTCTGAATCATAAGGTACAGGGCAGGTCACACATACCTGCAGCTGCACGTCCGCAGATGACTGAGTCCACCATCAAGGGTGATGAATGCAAGGCGCTGCGGGGGTGATCATCGTTTCCATTCATGCCAATTCAAAGAGTATGTTTGTAAGGGCTGTGGAACAATGGGACACCTCCAATGTATGTGCAGGCAAGCTGCTAAGACTGTTAAACTTGCAAACCACCATGTTGCAGAGGAGGACAGATCCACGGAGGATCACGATGAACCAGAGCCTGGATCAAGGAGGCAGAGGTACATGGGGTACACACATTCACCACGAATTGTCCCCCGATAATGCTGAATGTTGAACTAAATGTGCTCACCCTGTCAATGGAGCTGGACACAGGCACGAGCCAGTCCATCATGGACAAAAAGACTTTCGAAAGGTTGTAGTGCAACAAGGCCTCAAGGCCAGTCTTCACTCCGATTCACACGAAACTAAGAACTTGCACGAAAGAACTGATTCCTGTAATCGGCAGTGCTACCGTAAAGGTCTCCTACGATGGAGCGGTGCACAAGCTACCGCTCTGGGTGGTACCGGGCGATGGTCCCACGCTGCTCGGCAGGAGCTGGCTGGGAAAGATACACTAGAACTGGGACGATGCCCGAGCGCTATTGCGCGCTGACGACACTTTGTGTGCCCGGGTCTTAAACAAATTTCCTTCGCTGTTCGAACCAGGCATCGGGAAATTCCAAGGAGCAAAAGTGCAGATCCACCTAATTCCGGGGGCATGACCCATCCATCACAAGGCGAGAGCAGTACTGTACATGATGAGAGAAAGGGTAGAGATCGAGCTAGTCCGGCTGCAAAGAGAGGGCATCATTTCACCAATCGAGTTCAGCGAGTGGGCCAGTCCGATTGTCCCAGTCCTCAAGGGAGACGGCACCATCAGAATCTGTGGCGATTACAAAATAACTATCAATCGTTTCTCCCTGCAGGACAGATACCCACTACCAAAGGCCGACGACCTCTTTGCAATGCTGGCGGGAGGAAAGACGTTCACGAAGCTGGATCTGACTTCAGCCTACATGAGGCAGGAACTGGAGGAATCATCGAAGGCCCTCACCTGCATCAACATGCACAAGGGTCTTTTTATTTATAACAGATGCCCGTTTGGAATCCGATCAGCGGTGGCGATATTCCAGAGAAACGTGGAAAGTTTACTGAAGTCGGTCCTCCACACTGTAGTCTTTCAGGACGACTTCTTGGTCACAGTTGAGCACCTGCAGAACCTGGAGGAGGTTCTTAGTCAACTCAACCGCATGGGGCTCGGGTTAAAATGCTCAAAGTGCATTTTCCTGGTGCCTGAAGTGGAGTTCTTGGGAAGGAGAATTGCGGCGGACGGCATCAGGCCCACCAAGCGAAGACGGAGTCAATCGAGAACGCACCGAGGCCACAGAACGTGATGGAGCTGTGGTTGTTTCTGGGACTCTTGAACTACTTTGTTAACTTCTTACCAGGTCTCAGCACACTGTTAGAACCACTACATGTCTTACTACGAAAAGGGGGTGAATGGGTTTGGGGCAAAAGCCAAGAAAATACCTTTGTAAAAGCGAGAAAATTGCAATGCTCACACAAATTGCTTGTGTTGTATGATCCATGTAAGCTTTTGGTATTAGCATTTGATGCGTCGTCATATGGCGTCGGGTGTGTATTGCCACAAGCTAATGATTTCGGGAAACTGCAACCGGTTGCTTATGCATCCAGGAGTCTGTCTAAGGTTGAGAGAGCCTACAGCATGATTGAAAAAGAAGCGTTAGCATGTGTCTATGGGGTAAAGAAAATGCATCAATACCTGTTTGGGCTAAAATTCGAATTGCCACTTCTATCCCTGTTTTCCGAGAGCAAAGGGATAAATACCAACGCATCGGCCTTCATCCAGAGATGGGCGCTCACGTTGTCCGCATACAACTACGCCATCTGCCACAGGCCAGGCACAGAAAACTGCGCCGATGCTCTCAGTAGGCTGCCATTGCCCACTACGGGGGTGGAAATGGCGCAGCCCGCAGATCTAGTCATGGTTATGGAAGCATTTGAGAGTGAGTAATGCCCGGCAGATCAAAACCTAGACAAGCCAGGACCCCTTATTATCTCTCGTCAAAAGCTGTGTGCTTCACGGGAGCTGGTCCAGTGTCCCAGTGGAAATGCAGGAAGAGATAAAGCCGTTCCAGCGGCACAAAGATGAAATGTTTATACAGGCAGACTGACTTCTGTGGGGCAATTGTGTCGTGGTCCCCAAGAAGGGCAGAGACACCTTCATCAATGACCTCCACAGTACCGACCCGTCGTAATGATGAAAGCAACAGCCAGATCCCACGTGTGGTAGCCAGGTATCGATGCGGACTTAGAGGCCTGCATTCACAGATGTAATACATGCTCGCAGTTAAGCAATGTACCCAGGGAGGCGCCGCTAAGTTTATGGTCTTGACCCTCCAAACCGTGGTCTAGGGTACACGTCGACTATGCAGGCCTATTCGTGGCTAAGATGCTCCTTGTGGTTGTAGACGTGTACTCCAAGTGGTTTGAATGTGAGATAATGTCGGCTAGCACGTCTGCTGCCACTACTGAAAGTCTGCAGGCCATGTTTGCCACACATGGCTTACCCGATGTCCTGGTGAGCGACAACGGGCCATATTTTACCAGTGCTGAGTTCAAACAATTCATGACCGTAACGGGATGAAACATGTCACATCTGCCCCGTTTAAATCAGCGTCCAATGTTCAGGCAGAGAGAGCAGTGCAAACCATCAAGCAAGGCTTGAAGAGGGTAACTGAAGGCTCACTACAGACTCGCCTATTCCGAGTCCTGCTTAGCTACCGCACAAGACCCCACTCACTCACTGGGATCTCACCCGCTGAACTGCTCATGAAAAGAACACTTAAGGCAAGGCTCTCGTTAGTTCACCCTGATCTACGTGAACAGGTAGAGAGCAGCTGGCTTCAACAAAGTGCATACCATGATAGCGCAAATGTGTCACGCGAGATTGAAATCAATGATCCTATATTTGTATGAAATTATGGACAAGGTCCCAAGTGGCTTCCTGGCACTGTCATGGCCAAAGAGGGGAGCAGGGTGTTTCAGGTCAAACTTTTAAATGGACTCATTCACCGGAAACACTTGGACCAAATCAAACTCAGATTCACGGACTATCCTGAGCAGCCCACCTTGGACCCTACCTTTTTTGATCCCCCAACATACACACCAGTGGCAACTGGCATCACGGTTGACCACGAAGCAGAACCCATCATCCACAGCAGCCCTGCAGGCCCCAACACACCAGACAGCCCAGCAAGGCCAGCTGCACAGCAGCCCAGCGAGGGCCCAACAAAAGATTCAACAACACCAGCTTTCACAGCGAGACGATCAAAAAGGGCCCCAGATCGACTCACATTGTAAATAGCTACATTATTGACTTTGCGGGGCAGGGGGGTGGGGAGTGTTGTTATACATGTGGACTTGTATTTACTCTGTACAGCCACCAGAGAGCTCATTCCCTGGAGCCCCAAGGGATCACATAATCCCTTGGGAGCACAGGTATTTAAGAGTGTTTCACAGGTTGGGGAGGCACTCTGGAGACCTGCAATAAACAACTAAGGTCACACTTTACTTTGAGCTCACAGTGTTCAGTCTGACTCTTTCTCCATACACAACAATATCCCTTTGTATCCATATCCAGGCCTTCACACATACAGAAAGTGTCACAGGACACTGATGAGGACAATACCTCAGAGGAATTCATTCCCTTTGAAGGTGCACCATCTCAGAACGTACAGTCACGCACCAGCACAGACACTCGCACTTTGATTGGTCCACTTAGAGAGTTAGCTGGGTTTTCTCCTGATGATTCACACCTCACAAGTGAGCTGGAGCAGATACTGGTGGCAGGGACAGCTGTGGCGAGTCTGTGTCTGGGGGCACAATGCTCCCCAACCTCTACTTAGCTGGACAAAGAAGCATAACATTGGGGGCTATCATTGGGAAATAGAATGTTAGAGGTCCAACATCAACTTAGCCAGGTACTGACGTGCCACGCACACTCTCCACAATAGCAAAGAGGATGGAGGAATCCAACTCGATTGCTAATGAATTGGTGGTGCAGGGAATTGTCATGTATTCAACTATAATTGTAACCCATGTACCTAAGTTGTACACCTTGAGAACATTGACCACAAGGGGGTGAACTTGTGGGAGACACTCCTAACTGGGACTTTCATGTATAAAAGGGGAAACTCCACCCACCTTCATCACTTGAGGGCTTGGTAATAAAGGTAACTGGTCACAGAGTGACCTTCTCTCAAGTATGAGCATCGTGTGCATTTATACTGTGTAGTAAGGACATATCATTGGCGACGAGAAACTGGGATTTAAACCACGCGAGCATGGCCACTAGCAGCACAGAAGAGAGGTAAGGTATTGGTGATAATTGGGATGACTTTATTGAGAGACTACAGCAAAGTTTTGTCTCTAAGGAATGGTTGGGACAGGATTCGGCCGACAAACGCAGGGCTCATCTCCTGACGGTTTGTGGATCCAGAACGTACTCCCTGATGAAGGACCTTCTAGCGCCAGAGAAGCTGGCGGACAAGACGTTCGAAGAGCTCAGTAAGTTGATCGGGGAACACCTTAAACCGGCGAGCAGCATGCACGTGGCAAGACACTGGTTTTACACGCACCGGCGACGAGAAGGACAAAGCGTTCCAGACTTCATGGCAGATCTCCGCCGACTGGCGAGCCTATGTAAGTTCACAGATGCATGCAGAGTGGAGATGCTGTGAGACTTTTTTATTGAGGGCATCAGACACGCTGGGGTTTTCAGGAAACTGATTGAGACCGAAGACTTGACCTTGGAAGTGGCGGCTCTGATAGCTCAGACATTTATCTCAGAAGGAAGAGACCAGAATGATGTATGATAAAAATCTTGGCTCAAATGCGGCAAACAACCAGGGAGTCAACATTGTTAATGCGGCACACAGTTCTCCAGGCAGACAAGGTCAATCAGACATGCCCCAGCATGTAGTCGAACCCAAAGGGGGAATTCAACAGAGGCAATGGCTAGCTGAACGGCGATTCTTGCCTTCGCATTGGACAATGCGGCCAGTAATGGGGCCATCAACACCTGTTAATGGTGCACTTAAGGACAGTTACTGAGACCGTCAGAGATGATCGACTGGTAATGGACTTTTTGTGGCAAAAACCCAGCCAGAGCTTGCAGATATCAGCAATATACCTGCAGAAACTGCAAAGTCAGCGGTCACTTGTCGCGTATGTGCAGGAAGCCTGCAGCCAGGTTGATGTACGAGGAGGACGGGCCCGATGTAAGCCCTACAAGGCCAAATAAATACTGGGGGAAATCGCTAGAAGCTGAAGTTCAGCGAGTTCATGTGGAGCACATATACAGTTCATATACCAGGACCCCACCGATAATGATGAAAGTGCTCCTCAATGGCATCCCAGTATTAATGGAGCTAGACACTGGGCCAGCCAGTCCCTGATGCGTATCAAACAGTTTGAAAAGTTGTGGGTGTCCAAGGCCAGGAGGCCAAAATTATTGTCGATTGACACACAGCTACGGATATATACAAACGAGATAATTCCGGTGCTAGGCAGTGCCACGGTAGTCGTGACCCACAAAGATTCAAAGAACAGGTTGCCATTCTGGATTGTCCCAGGGGATAGTCCCGCACTACTCGGGAGGAGTTGGCTGGCTGTCATGAACTGGAAATGGGCCGATGTCAATGCAATTTCTTCTGTGGAGCAAGTATCATGCTCACAGGTCCTGGACAAATTTGACTCATTATTTCAACCCGGCATCGGCACTTTCATGGGGGCCACATAAACCCGGACGCCAGGCCAGTACACCACAAGGCCAGAGCGGTGCCGTACGTGATGCGGGAAAAGATAGAATGCGAATTGGACCACCTGCTGAGGGAAGGTATCATCTCGCCAGTTGAATTCAGTGACTGGGCGAGCCCAATTGTGCAGCTGCTCAAGGCGGATGGGTCGGTCCGGATATGTGGCGATTACAAGGCGTGTCACTTCAAGACCAGTACCCGCTACCGAGAGCGGAGGACCTCTTTGCGGCGCTATCCGGTGGCAAACCTTTTTCAAAATTGGACCTGACCTCAGCTTACATGACCCAGGAGCTGGCGAGTGAGTCATAGAAGCTGACCACTATCACGATACACAAGGGGTTGTCTGAGTACAACAGATGTCCGTTCGGGATTCGCTCGGCCGCTGCGATCTTTCAGCGAAATATAGAAATCCTCCTCAAGTCGATTCCAAGGACGGTGGTTTTTCAAGACAACATCCTCATCACTGGTTGCGATACTGAAGAACACCTCCACAACCTGGAGGAGGTGCTACGCAGACTGGACCGGGTAGGTCTGCGACTGAAAAAGGCGATGTGCGTCTTCTTAGCTCCAGAGATAGAATTCCTGGGGATGAGGGTAGCAGCAGACGGGATCAGACCTACTGCGTTCAAAATGGAAGCAATCCAGACAGCACCCAGACCCCGTAACACGACGGAGCTGCGTTCGTTCCTGGGGCTCCTGAAGTATTTTGGTAACTTTCTTCCCAAATTGAGCACGCTGTTAGAGCTGCTACACATGCTCCTACGCAAAGGTCGCGATTGGGTCTGGGGGGACAGCCAGGAAAGGGCTTTTGATAGAGCATGCAACTTGTTATGCTCCAACAAACTGTTAACGTTATATGACCCATGTAAGAAACTTGTTCTAATATGCGATGCGTCGTCCTATGGGGTCGGGTGTGTATTGCAGCATGTGAATGCCAATGGTCAATTACAGCCGGTAGCTTATGCCTTCAGAGGGTCTGTCCCAGGCAGAAAGGAGCTACGGGATGGTAGAAAAGGAAACGCTAGCATGTGTATATGCAGTAAAAAAAATGCACCAGTACCTGTTTGGCAGGAAATTTGAGCTGGAGACAGATCACAAACCCCTAACGTCCCTTTTGGCCGACAACAAGGCCATAAATGTGAATGCATTGGCCCGCATACAGAGGTGGGCACTCACGTTAGCTGCCTATGACTACACAATTTGACACAGACCAGGCACTGAAAACTGCGCCAATGCACTCAGCAGGCTCCCACTAGCCATCACTGAGGGGACATCTGAGCATGATGCTGAGATAGTCATGGCTGTTGAAGCTTTTTAAAGCAAAGGCTCACCTGTGACAGCCCGTCAGATTAAAGTCTGGACAAATAAATACCCGCTACTGTCTTTAGTTAAGAAATGTGTCCTGAATGGGGACTGGGCAGCCACGTACAGGGCATGCCGTGAGGAATTTAAACAGTTTCATAGGTGCAAGGATGAACTCTCGATTCAGGCTGATTGCCTACTGTGGGGAAACTGAGTAGTCATGCCCCAGAGGGGCAGAGAGGTGTTTATCAGAGAACTTCACAATGAGCACCCAGGCATTGTCATGATGAAGGCATTTGCCAGGTCACACGTTTGGTGGCCAGGGATAGATGCAGACCTGGAACTTTGTGTTCGCAGGTGCAACACGTGTGCTCAGCTGGGCAATGCACCCAGGGAAGCCCCCCTTAGCCTCTGGTCCTGGCCCGCCAAGCCATGGTCACACATCCATGTGGACTACGCAGGTCCTTTCATGGGAAAAATGTTTTTGGTTGTAGTCGACGCCTACTCCAAATGGATTGAGTGTGTCATTTTAAATTCAAGCACATCCTTTGCCACGGTAGAAAGTCTACGGGCAATGTTCGCTGCCCATGGCATACCGGATGTCTTGGTCAGCGACAATGGCCCGTGCTTCACAAGCACTGAATTCCAGGACTTCATGGCAGGCAATGGAATCAACCATGTCAGAACGGCCAGGCGGAATGATCAGTGCAGATAATCAAACGGGGATGCTCAGAATCCAAGGGGGTTCCCTACAAAGCCGCTTATCACGCCTCCTGTTGGCCAATGGATCCCGACCATACTCGCTCACAGGGGTTCCACCCGCAGAGCTGCTAATGAAAAGGACGCTCAAAACCAGGCTATCCCTTATACACCCCACCATGAAAGAAATTGTCGAGAGCAGGCGTCAGTCACAATGTGACTACCATGACAGGAATGCGAGGCTGTGATATATTGATGTCAATGACCCTGTTTTTGTCCTTAATTGTGCTGCAGGGCCCAAATGGCTTGCAGGCACTGTGATTGCCAAAGAGGGGAATGGGGTTTTGGTAGTTAAACTTACCAATGGACAAATCTGCCGCAAACACGTGGATCAAACAAAAAGGAGGTTCAGCAACCCCATAGAAGAAGCAGAGGAAGAACACGACGTAGAGTTTACTCCACCACAGGTGACCGAACACCGGAACCAAGTGGAGGAGAACCCAGTCACTGTGGGCAGTCCGGACAGTCCTGAGGCACCGCAAACAGCAGACACTCAGGCCAGCGCCCAACAACCGGAGCCCCAACTCAGGCGCTCTACAAGGGAGCGTAAACCACCAGAGAGACTTAACCTGTGATCTCAATAAGACTTTGGGGGGAGGAGATGTCATGTATTCAACTATCATTGTAACCCATATATAAGCTGACCTAAGTTGTACACCTTGAGAACATTGACCACAAGGAGGTGAACTTGTGGGAGTCACTCCTAACCTGGACTTTCAGGTATAAAAGGGGAAGCTCCACCCACCTTCATCACTTGAGGTCTTAGTAATAAAGGTAACTGGTCACAGAGTGACCTTCTCTCAAGTATAGGCCTCGTGTGCATTTATACTGTATAATAAGGACATATCAGGAATTATGAGAATGTCTACCATGGAGAGAATGGCTGCCTCCATTGAGCTTCACGAATGCCTCTCAAATGAGTCGATGGAGTCCATAACCATGGTTGTGAAGGAGATGCCTGCTGCCTAAAACAGGACGACAGACACCTTATCCATGGCGGCATAGGCCAAAAGCATGACAGCAATCAGGGCAGTGATCTGAGCAGCCTGCCTCGACCGCTGAAGTCACAGAGTATGCACCACATAGAAGCGATAGAAAGCATAAGGTCAAGAAATTGTAATTCACCAAGGTATGCTCATGGGTGTTTGAGAAAATGTTATGTTTCCTTTTTTTATAATGCTACATAAAATTTATTGATTAGCACTACTTCCACATCGTGCCCATTATTGTGTCCTGGATGTCAACTTGCCCTTTCACATGTTTCATGATGAATGTCAATGCATGATCGGACTATCACTATCATTCTGGAAACCCTCTGTAGCGAGTACTGTAGGGCACCTCCTGACCTATCTAGGTACCTGAAGCGCATCTTCAACATTCCAATGGCTTGCTGTATGAACACCTGGTGGTCATATGACTCTCATTTTAGCGATCTAGAGTCTCATTGATGGGGTTCCTCCCAAGCGTCATGAGCCAAGTTTGAAGGGGGTAATCCCTTGTCTCCGACTGCCAGCCCTTAAATCTGCTTCCTGGAACAAAAAGGTCTGGAATGTTGGACTACCACAGCATGAAGGCATCATGACAGCTCCCAGGAAATCTGGCGCAGACCTGCATGAACCTCTTTTGTTGTTGCACACCAGCTGCACATTGATAGACAAATATCCCTCGAGGTTTATAAAAACTCCTAGTTGCTGTGGCAGTGCTCGGGTTGCCAAGTGCGTGCAGTCGATAGCACTCTGTACCTGCAGGAATCCAGCCAGAGAGACGAATCCGAGTGCTCGGTTATTCTGGCTATTGTTATGACGGGAAGTTTACGTAATTGTCGACCCTGGCAAATAATCCATCAGTGACCTACCTTATACAGTTATATGCAGCCGACTGTGAGATCCTCGATACGTCGCCAGCAGCGCCCTGGAAGGATCCGGAGTTGAAAAGGTTGAGACCGAGGGTCACTTTTACAGCTACTAGTGATACATGTCCAGTAGAGAGCAGATCTTCCTCTATGAGGCTGTAGATATCTGCCACCACCTGATGTGAAAACCTCAGGCTGCAGAAACATTGCTCTTTGAGGGGTCAAAGAAGCTGAACCTCTGTCCCTAAACCCTGTGACTTGGGTAGTGCCCCCTGTAACCTCAGCCGCCTTCTGTGCACCTCCCTCCTGCGCATGTGCTGACTCCACCACAACACATTGTCACTGCCACAGATGGTGATGGTCTTCCTCTTCTGATGTGCTGCCAAACACATCCATTGCGCCTCCCATCTTGATCTTGTCACACTGAAAGCCTCCAACGTCAAAAAAAGCTGTAACCACACAAGAACTCTTTGCCAAATGTTTGCCAGAGGGAACTGAGAGACCAGCTGCAACAAGTGAGCTTTTATTCAGATGGGACAATGACAAGTTTAAATACACACCTGAACTGCTGCTCAAACTCACCTCTGTTTCCCTGGTTAGTTCCCTGAGCCTCAGGAAACCTGTGCTGCACAAATTACATTTGGAGCCAAATTAAAAACAATTTGCAAACACCTCATTAATGTTTCCTAAGGATGTTAATTACACCAATAAGTATCCACCCCTCTGCAATAACGAAATCGCTGACTTCAGTGAGTAAGTTTCTTGTCGGCAACCAAACGCACCTCACTTAAACCTGGAAGTGGGCATGCTGGAACCGGGTTGCAATCCTGCTCAAAAAAAATGTTTTAACTCCCTTTCCCTGCCATGTATATAACCTTTATGTAACAACACTGCAATACTGTATATACGTAAGAAATGCACACCTTGACCACAGGGGGTGAACTTGTGGGAGACACGCCTCACCTGGTCATCCAGGTATATAAAGGGAGGTCCCTCACGGGGTATCACTTCTTGGTCCTGTGAATAAAGGTTCAGGTCATGGAGTGACCTTGTCCATAGAATGTGCCTCGTGTGGATTTGTGGTATTGTGTAAGGACATTACATTCCCCACCGCCCCTCACCCCCCACATTCCACCTGTTCCCAACCTACCCGTTTTTGGAGGTTAATATTTTTGCCTAGGTGTCATTGCTGGCCTGACACTAATGAAGTGTTTCTTATAATATTTTCTAAACTGATTATTGGATCAGACAAATTGTAAGAAAATTGTCAATATGCAGTTTAGTTAATAGTATCATTTGCATAATAGAGTGATAAACTTCTAAACTGTAATTTTCTCATAATGAAGTCACTATAATATAGTATATGACTCGACCTGCTGAGATTTTCAGCATTTTCTGTTTTTCTGATTACAGCATCTGCAGTATTTTGCTTTTGCATTGTAATAATGTGTTGTGTAAAGTGCTTTACCATATTTGCTCAATGATTCTATCAGCAAAGCAATGTCTTCATAGCACAGGTATGACATTGCAATCTTATTAGTATTAACAAAAAGTGTAACACTCCCAATCTTCTACAAACTCTATCTGATCTGTAATGAAATAATGCAGTCCTGTTTAACAGGCTAGAGAGGAACCCATTTCTTGCTCTTAAAGTCAAAAGCCATTAAGATTATTGGACTGAACGAAGTTGGCTTAACTGCATACCAGAGTCCATCTCTGTGATATCTAAGAGATGTGGCCAAGTTGTAATTCTTTCATAAGAACATAATAAATAGGAGCAGGAGTAGGCCATACGGCCCCTCGTGTCTGCGCCGACATTTACAATGATCATGGCTGATCCAATTACCATTACCATAAGAATTGCAAGGCCTTTATGCAGATGTCAGGAATACAAGTGATGCTTATATTCAGTCCAAAAATGATTTTAGTTACAAAATCCTCCCAGTGGAGTTTTATGCACCATTGCTTTTACCCCAGCAGTTGTTTTAAATAGAGCCTTCCATCTTGTATGCTGAAGTTCAAACACAAAGTTAACCATCTTTTTGCCAAAATGTAATTGTGAGAGCCAGCAATCGTTCACAGGGTGGCACTGACTGTGCAGCACCCCACTGTGGAGTTTATGTTATCTGCATCTTCCAAAATCAATTTCTTGTACATCTGTCCTCATTCCAGTTGCATTTTGTTATGCGACCTAATCAACAAAAAAATATATATAACTTACTCCAATTTAGGGTGATGTCACAGCACTCATGTCACACGGTGTATTGCTAGCTGCTTATTTTTCCATCTGAATTTTGTTTAAAATATCAGCTGAACTCTCAACAGCAGCACCAACCTCACTGTACAGTACTCAGAAGTTGTAAATCTGCAACTGGAAAGATAGCCACATGAATAGGTTGCTGTAGGGTATCATTTATAGCAAACATATTTCAAATATTAACACTTCAGCACAAATGGTGGAAATAAAATAAATAATTTGGATTGCTGAAAAAAAATCCTTATGCTGTTGAACTACATAACCAATTTATATTTCAAACTTTAAACTCATGAATGGATTATTTTGCATCATTTGCTGATGATGGTCATCTAATATATATTTAGATCTGATAACAACACATCTCTGTTTGCTTCCTTCATGAAAATGAAATTATTTATGATAGAGCTCTATAAACGGAAGTATTTTGTAAGCTTCAAAAGGTATTCAATGGGTTAAAAGTCATCAGACTATTCATTTTTAACAGCTGAATTGTATTTCAAGAGCTGGTCAAAGATTGCTATAATTTCTGCTGAAAACCGTCATTATCATATGTCTAACGACAGCTATTAAGCTCACAAGGTTGGCACCAAAGGAGTTCAGCTGTCTTTCACTCTCTTTGCCAGCAAACTGACCATCAGCATCCTTGAAAAAACCCCAGAGGGGACTTAAAATGTTAATTCCTATTATTTTGACAGCTATCCAGTGAGCTGCTATTGGAGGCACAGAATGCGCCACTGATATTGAAATTTATTCAGGAATATATGACTACCATTTTCCCCAACAGAACAGAAATAATAAAGGTTCTGCTTGAAAGACTGCACACAGTGACTGTGATTCTCAAATAACAGAACTGCACAGTGCACTTCCATGTACTGCAATGCAGTCGAGAAGACTAGAAGCCATCTTAGTCTTCTGAAGAACAATTGCATGTTGGATATTATCTTCTATAGCCTTACAATATAGCCTTAAAATATGCAAGCAAAAGTTCCATACTTCATGTTTTATTGTACAAAGTAAGTAAAACAAAATAATAATATACATTTAAATTTATCAACAATATTTATATTCTGCAAAATTAAAAATTATTCTTTTCATTATGTTCAATGCAAAGCATATATTTTATATATAATATATATACTTTTATCTACATATTACTGTAACTTCGGTAAATTAAAGAGGTAATTCCACAATCCCATGCTCCCAGAAGGAGCTACAGTGACAGGCAATGCAGATCAGAGAATCGGGGGTAAACAGTTGTAGACTTATCTCTAACCAATGCTCCTTGTGAGCATGGGACCAAGACATACTTCGCAGAACTCAATATTCTAAGGATGCAGTAGGGTAGTAGTTATGTTACTGGTCTGGTAATACAGAGGACTAGACTAATAATCCAGGCAATATGAGTTCAAATCCCACCATGGTAGTTTGAGAATTTGAATTCAGTTTTAAAAATCTGCAATGAAAAAGCTGTTATCGGTGAAAGTGACAGTGAAGTATTAGATTGTCGTAAAAACCCAACTGCTTAACTAATGTCCTTTAGAGAAGGAAACCTGTCATCCTTACCTGCCTGGTCTGGCCTATATGTGACTCCGGACCCACATCAATGTAGTTGATTCTTAAGCAGGGCGGGGGCACAGTGGTATACAGTTGGAGAGCAGGGTGTGACCCTGAGAATCCTTAACATTGACTCCTGACCACATGAAGTTTCATGGCTTCAGATCAAATGTGGGCAAGGAAACCTGCTGATTACTATCTGTCACCCTCCCTCGGCAGTTGAGTCAGTGCTCCACTATGTTGGACACCACTTGGACAATGCACTGAGTGTAGCAAGGGCACTGACCTACTCTGGGTGGGGGGGGTTTCAATGTCCATCACCAAAAATGGCCCGGTAGTACCACCACTGACCAAGCTGACCATGTCACGAAGGACATAGCTGCCAGACTGAACTTGAAGCAGGTGGTTAAAGAACCAATACAGGGGAATAACCTACGACCTCATCCTGACCAATCTATCTTTCACAGATGCATCTGTCCATAACAACATTGATAGGTGACCACTGCACAGTCCTTGTGGGGACTAAATCTCGTCTTCACACTGAGGAAACCTTCCATCATGTTGTGTGGCACTACCACTGTGCTAAGTAGAGTCACTTAAGAAAAGATCTAGCAACTTAAAATTCGACATCCATGAGGCACTATAGGCCATCAACAGCAGCAAAATCGTATACCACCACAACCTGTGACCTCATGCCCTGGCATATCCCTCACTCCTCCATCGCCATCAAGCCTGGTGACCAATTCTAGTTCAATGAGGACTGTAGAAGAGCATTGCAGGAGCAGCAATGGGCACACCTAAAAATGAGATGCCAATCTGATGATTTACAACAAAGGACTACATGCATGCTAAACAACAGAAGTGGCATGCTGTACAGAGAGCTAAGCCAGCCCACAATCAACAGATCATTTGAAAGCTCTGCAACCCTGCCACTTCCAGTCGTAAATGGTGGCAGACAATTAAGCAACAATGAGTGGAGGAGGCTTCGTGAACATCCCCATCCTCAGTGATAGCGGAACCCAGCATGCGAGTGCAAAAGACAAGGCTGAAACGTTTGCAACTATCTTCAGCCAGAAGTGCTGAATGGATGATATTTCTCGGCCTCAAACTGAGGTCTCTACTGTCACAGGTGCCAATCTTCAGCCAATCCCATTCACTCCACATGACATCAAGCAACAGCTGAGTGGACTGGATACAACAAAGGCTACAGGGACCGACAATATCCTAGCTGTAGTGTTGAAGACCTGTGCTCCAGAACTAGCCACACTTAGTCACCAGTAACCTGTTCAGTTTGGGTTCTTCTAGGACCATTTGGCTCTAGACCTCATTACAGCCTTGGTCCAATCATGGACACAAGAACTAAATTCCAGAGGTGAGATGAGAGTGGGTGCTCTTGACATCAAGGCAGCATTTGACCGAGTCTGGCACCAAGGAGCTCTAGTCAAACAGAAGCCAAAGGGGATCAGGGGAAAAACTATCCAGTGACTGGAGAAATACCTGGCATAAATAAAGACGGACATGGTTGTTGAAGGTCAATCTTCTCAGCCCCAGGACATCACAGCTGTAGCTCTTCAGGGCGGCATCCAAGGCTCAACTATCTTCAGATTCTTCATTAATGATCTTCCCACCATTATAAGGTCAAAAGTGGGGCTGTTCGCTGATGACTGCAATGTTTAGCTCCATTCGCAATTCCTCAGATAATAAAGCAGTCCATGCCTGCATGCAATAAGTCCCAGACAACATCCAGGCTTGAGTTGATAAGCAACAAGAAACATTCATGCCACACAAGTGCCATGCAATGACTATCTCTAACAAGAGAGAGCTTAACCAGCTCCCCATGACATTCAATGGTATTACTATCACCGAGTCATCCACCATCGACATCGCAGGGGTCACCATTAACTAGAAACTTAACTGGATCAGCCACATAAATGCCATGGCTACAAGAGCAGGCCAGAGGCTGGGTATTCTGCAGTGAATGAATGACCTCCTGACTCTCCAAAGCCTCTCCACTATGTACAAGGCACAAGTCTGATAGAATACTCTCCACTTGCCTAGATGGATACAGCTACAACAACACTCAAGAAGCTTGACACCACTCAGGACACTAACTTAAACATCCCTCCACTCCACTCCACTCCACAACCAGGTATCATGGCTGCAGTGTGAATTATCTACAAGATGCTTTGCAGCAACTTGCCATGGCTTCTTCTTTAGCATCTCCCAAATCTCCGTCCTCCACCACCTAGAAAGAAAATGTGAGCAGGTGCATGGGATTGACATCACCTTAATGTCCTCTTCAAATCAGACTCCATCCTGACTTGGACATATATCACTGTTCCTTCACCACTGCTCATTTAAAATCCTGGAACTCCCTATCTAATAACATTGTAGGAGCATGCTCACCACATAGAATTCAACGGTTGAAGGGGAAGGCTCACAGGGTAACTAGAAATGGGCAATCAATGCCTTGCCAGTGATGCCCACATCCCAAGAATAAATATATATATTAAAACAAGTATTAAATCTGCCCAGCAGCCCTTCTCTCTAAGAATGTATAGGGTAGATTCAGCAATGCCGAGTTCAATGAGCAAAGTGGGATCAGAGAATTGGGAGAATATCCCTGTGTCCATTTCCTACTGGACTGTAATTCAGCAGTGGCATTTAGTCAGCTAAGTGCTTGTGCTTATTTCATGCCTTGGCATCATTAAGATTTGTTGGAAAAAGATTTAAATGAACACAACTCTTTTGCATTGGGTTTATATGTGAAGGAGGAGGTAGCCATATATTTCTGCAGTCAACTTGCAGCATAGAGACAGCACTGCCAGTGGTCCCCAATTCCCTTAGCTGTTATGCCTCTGATTCATTCCCATCTAGCATTACAATATCAGCTAATGTGCTGCAGACACATAGATTGCTACATTCGTCAGCATGGTCAGTATTTTTATCTTCTTTCTCACTAGATAACATGACATGACTGCAAAATATCACCACACACCTGTATTTCCCAAATACTGGGATCAATGATGATTGTTAACCAGAAGACCAGCCTAGGTGTCACTAAATCACTGTATTTGTGTTATAGTGATTTGATATGTGAAGCCTTTGGTACATATGAGTGCGGCAAGGCTTTCAGATGTATGCTGTATCTTGATTGTGCTATGCTGAAGTATGGGTATTGATGAGATACAATGAAAGAGCTGTTCGTAAAAGTGGAACAAGCTGACAGGTAACACTTTGTGGCATGGAATTGCGGACCATCGAGGTGATATGGTAAGGTAGCTTTACCTGGCCAGCTGTTCAGCGTTGATGTCAGGAAGCACTTCTTCACACAAAGGGTCATGGGAATCTGGAATTCTCTCCCACAAAAAGCTGTTGAGGCAAGGTCAATTGAAAATTTCAAAACTGAGGTAGATAGGTTTGTGTTAGACTTATTAAAGCTTACGGAGCCAAGATGGGTAGATGAAGTTAAGATACAGATCGGCCAAGATCTAATTGAATGGCGGAACAAGCTCTAGGGACTGAATGACCTACTCCTGTTCCTATGTATTCATACCTTGGCCTCACAGCATCCTGTGAGGTCACTTCATCACTCTGCCAGGATGTGATTTGGACTTTATCCAGAGGCTCTGGTGGCTTTGTAGCTGGGATCTCTGAAATGGTATTTTATTTATAAACAATCCAATATATCCAGCAGCCTTTCGGTCTGACAATTTATATTTACAGTCTGTCCAAACACCAGTGTATATAAAAGTCTAGGACCATCTGATTGCTAACCACTTGGCTTAAATCCAAAAGGCCACAAATAGGTTTTCTGTAACTTCAACAGCCAACTACCTGGAGAGGGACTTAAGTCTACACCAGATTTGGGGCCTAAATAAATCCTAGAGCCTCATGGGCAAGATATTGGACTGCTGGTGCCTAATATTTTGTCCTCTTTGGGGATCAGGAACCATCTGAATTTTCGGCTTTTATGATTTCGGGCGTTAATGACGGCGGGGCCATCCTAATACCACAAGGAAAAGGTTTGCGCCTCAGTCAGCAAAATTGGGCAGCTGGGCCCTGAGTGTGGGACGGAGCGCTAAGGGAGGCATTACATACCTTTCTTAGGGCACTCGGCTGGCTGAGCATATGAAAATTCTGAGCTAAAGAGCCGGCCTCGGAACGCTCTAAGAGAGGCCTGGGGAGAAAAAAAACCTGAAAAAAACCCACCAAAAACATTCCCAATAAACAACATAAATCGCAAAAAAAAACAATCACACTGACCTGAAGTTGACATTAATTACCTCCACTGCAGCCGCTCTAGGTTGTACTGCCCATTTTCACAGGCGATCCAAGCACGGCGCTCTATGCAGCGTTACAGGTCGGGCGGGAGCCAAAAATTGAGCCGGTGCCTCTTCCCGGCAGTAATGCTCTGTGTCCCATCGAAACCATCCCCGAAAACCCCCGCGGGGTGCTGCAAGCTGGCCGCCCGCCCACAGGATCTTGCCACCTCTCCGGGGCGGAAACAGAGGTGGCAACAAGCTGAAAATCCACCCCATATATCTGTAGAACTATCTCTCAGGAGATGATATCAGTGGTATAGAATGCACAATAGGGTAGATTGTAAGTGGTCATCAGTAATTTCTGCAGGGTTCCCCTAATTGTTGTAATTTTGGTTGGAGATCAGGTAACTCACACAGAAATTCTACTCCGGTCTGTGAAAGGAGTGGGATTCATGGGCTTTTCTCATTCCATGCTTTCGTAAATAATATCCCAGTGCAGCTCGAGTATAACTCAGGATACATTTTCTTTATTTCCAAGGATATATGGTATGTAGGACATCAGTTGCATGTGTCTGTCCAGATTCTGCTGAACATCAAATAAGATATATCACCACAAATGATTGAAATCAGTGATGATTGATGGACGTTTTAAAGGAGATTAATTTTGTGAGAAAAGTTTTTGGCAAAAGTTTATTTTTGGAAGGTTGAAGTACTTTTTCTATCATAGTGATGTCATGCACATCGACACAAAAATATGTTTTGATGCAATTTATGTCAGGACATCCTAGTGTGTAAAAACAAATGGAAAAAAAAATCATGAAAGTATTGCTCATATAAAATCATCATCATCCTTATCCTAGGCAGTCCCTCGGAATCGAGGAAGACTTGCTTCCACTCCCAAAGTGAGTTCTCTGGTGGCTGAACAGTCCAATACAAGAGCCACAGAATCTGTCACAGATGGGACAGATAAAATAAATTACATTGGGCATCTGTTCACGCTACTTTGTGCACAACTGAGATTAGATTTGTTAGTTTTTACTTAGGATGCTACTCTTCCTGGGGAGATTTTTAAACCTGTCTCCCTCACCCCATTCCTGTCAACAAACATAAACAACACTGACATGGATTGGAGACTGGGAGGAATAGTCTCTATTGTTTTTAATATAGATAAAAATAAATATTACAAATTGTGATTATAAAAACAGAAAATGTTGGAAACGCTCAATCAGCATCTGAAAGAGAAACATAGAGCGCGCATTTTGAGTGGGATCCTTCATCAAGAGTGTTAAAGGGCTCCACCTAAAAAATTGCTTTTTTCTTTCAAATGCAAATAAATTTTGGTTTTTATAACATTTTTGGAGAGCAGTCTTGTCTTAAATCCTTCAACTTCAATAAACAGTATAAAGCAAACAAAAATCTATGTATATATTATTCTCAAAAAATATGGCTCTATGAATCTCAAATAATGGATAACAAAAGAATGAATTGAAAAATAAATCTATTATAAATTAAGTTACACTTTTCCAAAATTTGTAAAATAAGTTATTGATACAGTGAAGGGGTTCAAAATGGATTACGTCATGAACCGCCAGAGCAAAAACTCAAATAGTTTATAATCCTCCTATCGCAAATATGGGATAGAAGGATGGATGAACCAACAGAGATTTGCAGTGGACACTTTCAAAGGCAATCCTTACTGGACCTCTCGGATGGTACACTTAAATCCTCTTCCTGTTTTACATGGTCCAGGTTTCCACCCGCACACAGACAACTCAGACCATCGAGGGGAAGCCTGTGCATGAATGCCAAACAAGGCTAGATTACGAATTCACATTTCTCCAAGTTAGAAATCCAGTGCTATGCTGTTGCGTTTACTGAATCCTTTTATTTCTAACTCACAGTAACTCATTACCTTCAGCTGAGCTGCTGCCTTGGATTATCGTGGGTACAAACAACCTAATCGGAGTGTTGGGATAAAAGTAAAAAACATGATATGGCACCATGTGACGAGAACTGGATTACACACGCTGCAGTCTAATGCTAGTTTATTCACTTTATTGCATACATTATCCCACAAGAACTATTTAACAATACTTTTTAAACCACAGTGAAAGGATTCCTAGCCCAAGGTGAACTCAGTGTTCACTGTTGTAAATTGATCAACATTTCCTTCAAATAGAAAATAACATAAAAGCATTCTTGTACAAAGGGGCATGAGGAAAATAGAGGGGAAAAATTGATAAAGCTAATTGGGAGATTAAGTTAATTCGAACAATCTATGTAGGTTCATTTAATTCAATTTAATGGCGAGTGTAATATGACTAATTTCAAAAACCAAAGTTAATTTTTTTCAGTTAAGCATGAGCTACCAAAAGTGATTGTCAACAAATGCATACAAATGCTATAGTCAGAATCAGATCTGCAATTCAAGTAGTTTAATTTTCATTAATTTGTACCAATTAATCTTTGTGAGTGGCGCTGATGGACACAAATTAAGTAGCAAGATAATTATCAATCCTTTGTGTTAAAATGGCATTTGTAGAGTGAAATATAATTGGAAATTTTTAATCTGTTCTTAATGAGCCTTAATTTGCAGATAAACCAGAATACCAATTAGTAATAAATACTTGGATTAAGTCCATGGTGACATGTAATACCATGGTGATTTATTCATGAGTTTAAGCACATCCTTCTGTCAGTTATATCTATGAAAAATATCAAACTACATTAAAATCTGAGCAACCTGCTTCAAAATAAATCTGAATATTTAATCTTATTACAGTCCTATATTGTCGTACATCAGGCAGGAAAATCATAGTGTGTTGTGCTACTTTCTTTCACCTTTACAGGCCAGGTATAAATTCAGCCCAAGGCAGACAATGACAATTACTTCAAATGCTTGTTGTAAGGATGTGAAAGGTCAAAAGCAAAAGGGTTATGCCCGTCTTTATCTAATTCCTAGACATCGTGGAACCGTAGCACAGAATATGACACTAATTGGCACAAATGTGGTAATCCCTCTATCACTGACAAGGAACGTAGGGAAGGGAAATGTCACAGTTGGCGGAGACCTCCTGTGGTTATGGATAGGAGCAGTTTAGGGTGAACTATATGCTGTATCTTATTCATGTCAGCTTGTTCTTGGATTCTTGCTCCTCAATGGAAAAGTGAAAAATGTTCCACTATCCATCACTGTCATTCCTCATCTTGGAGAGCAGCCATGTCTTAAACACTTCAACTCCAAGACTCAATAAAAAAGGAAACACAATTATTTTTGTATATTATAACTTTCTCAAAAAACAGTACTTTTATGGCTTTGTGACGCTCAAATACTGGTTAAAAAAGAATGCATTGAAAAATAATTAATTTATTTAGTCATCAGTTTGATTGGCTGCTCTGAATTTGGTAATAATCAGTGATATTTTCATTCTTACTCACCATTTGAAAATTGTTCAAATCACCATGCCCCACAATGTCTGCAGGCTTTACAGCTGATGGTAAATCAGGTATGACAGTGTAATGCGATATACTTAAGTTGATACAACAGCACTGCTGGAGAAAACTTATGTATTTTAATTTTGTACATCCTGCATCTAATGGTTATGAATTACTGTTTTGCCAAATGAAAAATGAATATACTATTATGCTGCTCTATAATAGATTCTAGCTTGGAAGGGGCAGTATGGTCCTATGGGGGTGGGAGTGGGAGAGTGAATTCAAATATGGCAATAACTCAAATCAACCTAAGCTGTTACCATAGTGACAATATCTACTTGCTATAATCTTAAGTATCATACACTGGCTGTTCAGTAAATGAAAGAGGAGTGTGGACTTTCCCCCAGGGCGGTTGGCCAGCTGCTCGATAGTCCCACCGGGAGGCACCGTCCACTATGAGGGCTAGGCCTCATTTGCATCAGGCTGACAGAAACCGAGCACCACCAGGCAGCCTGCTGACTCCAGACCAGAGGCAAATAGGTTTCTTGAGGGAGCGCCTGATCTGCAGAGTGGCAGAATCAGAGCAGCAGCTTCCCAGGCTGGGTTTGTGGAGCTGGGAGAAGCAATCCTGCATTTCCTGGCCATACAAAAATAAAGAGGAACTTACCTGCAGGATCCTCTTCCGCCAGATCGCTGTGCACTCCGCCCAGCTCAGTCCAAAGGTGGAAAAGGGGGGCCTATTAAAGGACACCAATTTTCATTTTAAACAAGGCGACAGTCTGGCTCTGGGGGCCGCTCCAGCCTCCCCAGTAAACATCGCTGCAGCCACAGTAATGGTGGCAACAGGGCGGCAGGTCATTTCCCACCAAACCAGAGCTTTACCTGCCTAATACTTAGTTAAAAGATAGCAAGGCCCAGGGATTGAACCAAGATCCAGTGCCACTGCATGCCAGATGTTATGTATGTAAACATTACCAATGTGTAAGACTTTCCACCAGGGGGCACATTGTGGGAGACCCAAGTGTCACCTGTGTTATGTATTTAACCCCTTGTAATCCGCATCACACCTGTCCACCAGAGGGTTTACCTGTTGGAGTCCCAAGAGATCACAGCATGCCTTGGGAGCACAATATATAAGCAGGCCACCCATGAGGTACCTGCACTCTGGAACTACAATAAAGGAGCTAAGGTCACATTTGCTCATTATACACAGTACTCGGTCTGACCATTTATTATGAGTATAACAATTGGCGACGAGGTAACGAACTGCGCGAAAATGCAAAGAACAGTAGGCATCCTGGAGAAGTTCTCAGAGGGGGACGATTGGGAGGCCTTCATGGAGAGACTCAACCAATACTTCGTAGCCAACGAGCTGGAAGGGGATGAGAACGCGACCAAACGAAGGGCGATCCTCCGAACTGTCTGTGGGGCAACAACCTATGGCCTCATGAAGAATCACCTGGCACCCAGCCAAACCAATAGAGAAATCCTATGAAGAACTATGTACGCTGGTCTGGGAGCACCTAAATCCTAAGGAAAGTGTTTTGATGGCGAGATATCGGTTCTATACGTGTCAACGATCGGAGGGCCAGGAAGTGGCAAGCTACGTCGCCGAACTAAGGTGCCTTGCAGGACATTATGAGTTTGAGGGATTCCTAGAACAAATGCTCAGAGACTTTTTTGTACTGGGTATTGGACATGAGACAATCCTTCGCAAACTGTTGACTGTAGCAACCCCGAATCTGAGTAAAGCCATAACGATAGCCCAGGCATTTATGTCCACCAGCGACAACACCAAGCAGATTTCGCAGAACAAATAAATTTCGGCCAGTACTGCGCATAAAGTATTGTCAGATTTGAGCAGAAATGTACAGGGCAGAATGTACACACCGGCTGCTGTGGCCCGACCTCAATTGACCCAGAGTCCGCCATCATCTGTTAATGCGAGGCAGTTAACACCCTGTTGGCGCTGCGGGGGTGATCATCGGCCCCATCAATGCCTCTTTAAGCACTATGCATGCAATGCCTGCAGAATAATGGGACACCTCCAACGAATGTGCAGGTGAGCTGCAAACCCTGCAAATCCTGCAAACTACCACAGAGCAGAGGAAGATCGGTCCACAATGGATCAGACGGAATTGGAAACTCGTACGGAGGAGGCAGAGGTGTATGGGGTACACATATTCATGACAAAATGCCCATCAATAATGTTGAGAGTTGAACTGAATGGTATTCCAGTGTCTATGGAGCTGGACACGGGGGCAAGCCAATCCATAATCACTCAGAGAGTTGTTAACCTGTGGAATTCCCTGCCGCAGAGAGTTGTTGATGCCAGTTCATTGGATATATTCAAGGGGGAGTTAGATATGGCCCTTACGGCTAAAGGGATCAAGAGGTATGGAGAGAAAGCAGGAAAAGGGTACTGAGGTGAATGATTAGCCATGATCTTATTGAATGGTGGTGCCGGCTCAAAGGGCCGAATGGCCTACTCCTGCACCTATTTTCTATGTTTCTATGTTTCTATGTAAAATGGCCTTCGACAGGTTGTGGGGGAAGAAGGCACACAGGCCCAAGCTCAGCCCCATTGACACCAAACTAAGGACTTATACAAAGGAACTAATCCCTGTAATTGGCAGTGCTGAAGTCAAAGTCACCTATGATGGAGCAGTACACGAATTCCCGCTGTGGATTGTGCCGGGGATGGCCCCATGTTGTTTGGCAGAAGTTGGCTGGGGAAAATCCGCTGGAACTGGGACGACATCCGAGCGCTCTCGTCAGTCGACGACACCACATTTACCCTGGTTCTAAGCAAATTCCCTTCGTTATTTGAGCCAGGCATTGGAAGTTTCTCGGGGGCGAAAGTGCAGATCCATTTGTTTCCCGGTACGCGACCCATCCACCACAAGGCTCGGGCGGTACCATACATGATGCATGAAAAAGTGGAAATCGAGCTGGACAGGCTGCAACGTGAAGGCATCATCGCGCCGGTGGAATTCAACGACTGGGCCAGTCTGATTGTTCTGGTACTCAAGGAGGACGGTACAGTTAGAATTTGCGTAGACTATAAAGTAACGATTAACCGTTTTTTACTGCAGGACCAGTACCCGCTACCCAAGGCAGACGATCTATTCGCGACCCTGGATGGAGGGAAGACGTTCACCAAGCTGGACCTGACCTCGACCTACATGATGCAGGAGCTGGAGGAATGTTCGAAAGGCCTCACCTGCATCAACACGCACAAAGGTCTGTTTATGTACAACCGGTACCCCTTCGGGATTCGTTCGGCTGCAGAGATCTTTCAGCGGAACATGGAAAGCCTGCTAAAGTTGATTCCTTGCACAGTGATTTTCCAGGACGACATATTGGTTACAGGTCGGGACACCATGGAGCACTTGAAGAACCTGGAGGAGGTTCTTAGATAGTTGGATCGTGTGGGGCTCAGGTTGAAACGCTCGAAGTGTGTTTTCCTGGCACAGGATGTCGAATTCTTAGGAAGGAGAATCGCAGCAGACGGCATCAGACTCACTGACGCCAAGACGGAGGCCATCAAGAACGCGCCGCGACCACGGAACGTGACGGAGCTGTGGTCATTCCTGGGACTCCTTAACTACTTCGGTAATTTCCTACCTGGGCTAAGCACCCTGCTAGAACCCCTACATGCGTTACTGCGCAAGGGAGACAACTGGGTATGGGGGAATTCACAAGAGGCTGCCTTTAAGAAAGCCAGAAATTTACTGTGTTCTAACAAACTGCTTGTCCTGTATAACCCATGTAAACGACTAGTATTAGATTGAGATGCGTCATCATACGGAGTTGGGTGTGTGTTACAACAGGCTAATGAATCGGGAATTTTGCAACCAGTTGCGTATGCATCCAGGAGTTTGTCCAAGGCCGAAAGAGCCTACAGCATGGTTGAAAAAGAGGCTCTGGCGTGGGTAAAACAAAATGCATCAGTACCTGTTTGGCCTCAAGTTCGAGCTTGAAACTGACCACAAGCCACTCATATTGCTATTCTCAGAGAGCAAAGTGATTAATACCAATGCCTCTGCCCGCATCCAAAGATGGGTGCTCACGCTGTCGGCATACAACTATGTAATTCGCCACAGACCGGGCACAGAGAACTGTGCAGATGCTCTCAGTTGGCTACCATTGCCCACCACCAAGGTGGAAATGGCACAGCCAGCGGACTTGCTTATGGTCATGGAGGCATTTGAGGATGAGAAATCCCCCGTTACGGCCCGCCAGATCAGGACCTGGACCAGCCAGGATCCTTTACTGTCCCTGGTAAAAAAACTGTGCCCTCCATGGGAGCTGGTCCAGTGTCCCAGTGGAGATGCAGGAAGCGATTGAGCCATTCCACAGACACAAAGATGAGCTGTCCCTGCAGGCGGACTGTCTCTTGAGGGGCAATCGTGTGGTCTTGCCCAAGAAAGGCAGAGACACATTTATTTGTGAACTACGCAGCACCCACCCAGGCATTGTGATGATGAAAGCCATAGCCAGATCCCATGTGTGGTGGCCAGGCCTCGACTCAAATTTAGAGTCATGTATGCGCCAGTGCAACACTTGCTCTCAGTGCCAGAGAGGCACTGCTAAATTTATGGTCCTGGCCATCCAAACCGTGGTCGAGGATCCATGTAGACTATGCGGGCCCATTCCTAGGCAAAATGTTTTTGGTTGTCGTGGATGCTTACTCAAAGTGGATTGAATGTATAATAATGTCAGTAAGCACGTCCACGGCCACTATTGAAAGCCTACGAGCCATGTTTGCCACGCATAGCTTGCCTGATGTCCTAGTCAGCGACATTGGGCAGTGTTTCACCAGTGCCGAATTCAAAGAGTTCATGACCCGCAACGGGATCAAACATGTCACATATGCGCCGTTCAAGCCCGCATCCAACGGCCAGGCAGAACGGGCAATTCGGACCATCAAGCCAAGCTTGAAATGCATGCCAGAAGGCTCCCTCCAGACCTGGTTGTCCCGAGTACTGCTCAGCCACTGCACCAGACTCCACTCACTCACTCACTCACTCAGCTGAGCTGCTCATGAAAAGGGCGCTTAAAACAAAGCTCTCTCTGGTCCACCCTGATCTACATGATCATGTGGAGGACAAGCAGCATCAGCAAAGTGTGTACCATGACCGCGCAAACTTGTCACGCGATATTGAGATCAATGATCCTGTGATTGTGCTCAATTATGAACATGGTCCCAAATGGCTCGCTGGCACAGTCACAGCCAAAGAGGGGAGTAGGATATTTCAGGTCAAACTGACCAATGGACAAACGCACAGAAAACACTTGGACCAAATTAAACTGCGGTTCACCAACAGCTACGGACAACCTGAAGAGGACACCACCAACTTTGACCCTCCAACACACACACAAGTGGCACCTGACATCACAGTTGACCACAAAACAGAACTCATCATCCCCAGCAGCCCGGCAAGGCCGGCTGCCCAACAGCCCAGTGAAGAACTGACCAACCCAACCACACCAGCATTTGTACCGAGACAATCGACAAGGGAGCGGAAAGCCCCAGATCGTCTCACCTTGTAAATAAGTATACTGTTGACTTCACGGGGGAGTGATGTTATGTATTTAACCTCTTGTAATCTGCATCACACCTGACCACCAGAGGGCCTACTTGTTGGAGTCCCAAGGGAATCCAGCATCCCTTGGAAGCACAGTATATAAGCAGGTCACCCACAAGGTACCTGCACTCTGGAACTACAATAAAGGAGCTAAGGTCATACTTGCTCATTACACACAGTACTCGGTCTGACCATTTATTATGAGTATAACAACCTGCAGACCCAGTCTACCATGCTGCCTCCTCACTCTGGAGTTACAATAAAGAGACCAAGGTTACAACAGTTTGAGTTTAAGGTATACAGTTTTGTGGCGTTATTCTAAACGTAACCTTACTGAAATGGGTCACATACTGCCATGTGATTGTCCTTGTTTTTGTTAGGTGAGTGAATATAAACTCTATCAGACCGAGACTTAGGTTAGAAACCAATAGACTCGAGATTTATACTTCTGTACTGCTGCCAGCCCACAATATTTGCACAGTTTAATCCACATCTATTGTAGTTGGAGTCTAAGCCGTATTTTTAGGTTCCTGTTACCACATCTACTAGTAGTGATATTATCACATCTCCTGGAACTTTAGCTTATTCAGCATAATAGTTCCTCTGTGACTGCCATTTTACACACATGCCATTTTATAATTTTGTGATTGAGAATCCACATAAAAAGTGTTATGTCTTGCACAAAGAATCTGACCAGATACTGTAAGCTCAAAGTAATGTGTGACTGTAGTCCTTTATTACAGGTCTCCAGATTGCCTCTCCAGCCTGTGAGGCCTCCTTATGTACAGGTGCTCCCAAGGGATTGTGGGATCCCTTGGGACTCCAGGGGATGAGCCCTCTGGTGGTTAAACATGATATTTACAGGTTTACATATATAACAACACTCCCCCCTACCCCGCCCCCCCTCCCGGCCCAAAGTCAATAGTGTAACTATTTGGGGCCTTCCTTTCCCTGGTTGATCGTCTCGGTGCAAGTGCTGGTTTTGGTGAGTCGCTGCGCTGCTGTGCAGCTGGCCTTGCTGAGCTGTTGGGTGTGGTGAGTCCTGCTGGGCTGCTGCGGGTGATGGGTTCTGCTTCATGGTCAACCGCTGGGTCGGTTGCCACTTGTGAATGTGTGGGGGGTTGAAAAAGGTAGAGTCTATTGTGGGTTGTTCTGGATAATCCGTAAACCTGAGTTTTGTTTGGTCCAAGTGTTTCCTGCAGGTGAGTCCATTTGAAAGTTTGACCTGAAACACCCTACTCCCTTCTTTGGCGATGATAGTGCCGGGTAGCCACTTGGGACCTTATCCATAGTTTAACACAAATACGGGATCATTAATCTCGATTTCGTGTGACACATTACGCGATTCTGTTGAAACCGCCTGCTCTCTATCTGTTCATGTAGATCAGGGTGGACTAACGAGAGCCTTGTCTTAAGTGGCCTTTACATGAGCAGTTCAGCAGGGGGAACCCCAGTGAGCGAGTGGGGTCTTGTGCGGTAACTAAGCAGGACTCGGGATAGGCGAGTCTGCAATGAGCCTTCAGTTATCTTCTTTAAGCTCTGCTTGATTCTTTGCACTGCTTGCTCTGCCTGACCATTGGACGCTGGTTTGAATGGGGCAGAAGTGACATGTTTGATCCCACTGCGGGTCATGAACTCTTTGAACTCGGCACTGGTGAAGCACGGCCCATTGTCACTCACAATGACATCAGGCAGGCCGTGAGTGGCAAACATGGCCCGGAGGCTTTCAATGCAGGCAGCGGATATACTTGCCAACATTTTCTCACATTCAATCTATTTGGAGTACGCATCTACAAACACAAAGAACATTTTTCCCAAGAATGGACCTGCATAGTCGACATGGACCCTGGACCACAGTTTGGAGGGCCAGGACCATAAACTTAGTGGCGCCCCTCTGGGTGCATTGCTTAACTGTGAACATGTGTTACATTTGTGCACGCAGGACTCTAAGTCTGCATCGATACCGGGCCACCACATGTGGGATCTGGCTATCGCTTTCATCATTACAATGCCTGGGTGGGTACTGTGGAGGTCGCTAATGAAAGTGTCCCGCCCTTTTTTGGCACCACTACCCGATTACCCCATGCAATCTGCCTGTATAGACATTTCATCTCTGTGCCACTGCTATGGCTTTATTTCTTCCTGCATCTCTAACGGGACACTAGACCAACTCCCGTGGAGCACACAGTTTTTTTACTAGGGACAGTAAGGGATCCTGGCTTGTCCAGGTTCTAATCTGTCGGGCGCTAACAGATTCACACTCGAATGCTTACATTACCATGACTAAGTCTGCGGGCTGTGCCATTTCCACCCCCGTGGTGGGCAATGGCAGCTTACTGAGAGCATCGGCACAGTTTTCTGTGCCTGGCCTGTGGCGGATGGCGTAGTTGTATGCGGACAACGTGAGCACCCATCTCTGGATGCAGGCCGATGCATTCATATTTATCCCCTTACTTTCAGAAAAGAGGGATATAATTGTCTTATGGTCGGTTTCCAATTCAAATTTGAGCCCAAACAGATATTGATGCATTTTCTTTAACCCATAAACACACACTAATGTTTCTTTTTCGATCATGCTATAGGCTCTCTCAGCCTTAGGCAGACTTCTGGATGCATAAGCAACCGCTTGCAATTTCCCAGATTCATTAGCTTGTTGCAATATACACCCGACCCCATATGATGACACATCACATGCTAGTACCAAACGCTTACATGGAACATACAACACAAGCAATTTGTTTTGAGCATAACAGGTTTCTAGCTTTCTCAAAGGCATTTTCTTGGCTTTTACCCCATACCCATTCATTTCCTTTACGCAGTAGAGAGTGCAGTGGTTCTAACAGTGTGCTAAGACCCGGTAAGAAGTTACCAAAGTAGTTCAGGAGTCCTAGAAATGACCGCAGCTCCGTCACGTTCTGTGGTCTCAGTGCGTTCTTGATTGCCTCCGTCTTCGAATCGGTGGACCTGATGCCGTCCACCGCAATTCTTCTCCTCAGGAACTCCACTTCAGGCACCAGGAAAACGCACTTTGAGCATTTTAACCTGGGCCCTACATGATTAAGCTGACAAAGAACCTCCTCCAGGTTCTGCAGGTGCTCAACGGTGTCACGACCTGTAACCATGAGGTCGTCCTGGAAGACCACGGTGCACGGGACCGACTTCAGCAAGCTTTCCATGTTCCTCTGGAATATTGCCGTGGCTGATCGAATCCCAAATGGGCATCTGTTGTAAGTGAAGAGACCTTTGTGCTTTTTGATGCAGGTGAGGCCCTTCGATGATTCCACCAGCTCCTTCGTCATGTAGGTCGAGGTCAAGTCCTGCTTCATGAATGTTTTTTCTCCCATCAGCGTCGCAAATAGGTCGTCTGCCTTTGGTAGTGGGTATTGATCCTGCAGGGAGAAACGATTGATAGTTACTTTGCTATCACCACAGATTCTGATGGTGCCGTCTTCCTTGAGGACTGGAACAATCGGACTGGCCCACTCGTTGAATTCGATCGGCGAAATGATGCCCTCTCATTGCAGCCGGTCCAGCTCGATCTCCACCCCCTCTCTCATCATGTACTGTACTGCTCTCGCCTTGTGATGGATGGGTCGCGCCCCCGGAATCAAATGGATCTGCACTTTTGCTCCTTGGAACTTCCCGATGCCCGGTTCAAACAGCGAGGGGAACTTATTTCAGACCTGGGCACATGAGGTGTTGTCAACGGACAAGAGCGCCCAGATGTCGTCCCAGTTCCAGTGTATCTTTCCCAGCCAGCTCCTGCTGAACAGCGTGGGGCCATCGCCCGGTACCACCCAGAGTGATAATTTGTGCACCGCTCCATGGTAGGAGACCTTTACAGTAGCACTGCCGATTACGGGAATCAGTTCCTTTGTGTACGTTCTCAGTTTAGTACGAATGGGAGTCAGGACTGGCCTTGAGGCCTTGCTGCACCACAATTTATCGAAAGTCTTTTTGCTCATAATGGACTGGCACGCGCCCATGTCAAGCTCCATTGACACCGGGAGTCCACTTAATTCAACCTTCAGCATTATTCGGGGACACTTTGTGGTAAATGTGTGCACCACATATACCACTGCCTCCACAGTCAGAGATTCTGGTTCATCGTGATCCACCGTGGATCTGTCCTCCTCTGCAACATGGTAGTTTGCAGGATTATCAGGGTTTGCAGCTCGCCTGCACATACGTTGGAGGTGTCCCATTGTTCCACAGCCTTTGAAGTGGTATGAATGCAAGTGACTATCACCTCCGCAGCACCAACAAGGTGTTAATGGCCTTGCATTCACCACCCTTGATGGTGGACTCTGAGACATCTGCGGACGTGCAGCTGCAGGCATGTGAGTCCTGCCCTGTACGTTACGATTCAAAAACAACATTACTTTGTTCACAGTACAAGCCGTGGCACTCGTGTGCTGAGAGATTTGTTCGTTATTGTCACTGGTGGCAATGAACGCCTGGGCTATCGCTATGGCTTTGCTCAAGGTTGGGGTTTCTACAGTCAAAAGTTTGCGAAGCATTACTTCATGCCCACTGCCAATTACAAAGAAGTCCCTGAGCATGTGCTCCAAGTGTCCTTCAAATTCGCAATGTCCTGCAGGGCATCTTAGCACAGCAACGTAAATCGCCACTTCCTAGCCTTCAGCCCTCTTGTACATGTAGAACCGGTACCTTGCCATCAGAATGCTTTACTCCCGGTTTAGATGCTCCTGGACCAATGTGCACAAATTATCGTACGACTTCTCTGTGGGTTTTGAGATTTTTCATGAGGCAATACGTTGATGCTCTGCAAACAGTGAGGAGGATCGCCCTTCGTTTGGCAGCATTCGCTTCTCCTTCCAGCTCGTTGGCCACGAAATATTGGTCAAGTCGCTCCACGAAGGTTTCCCAATCATCTCCCTCTGAAAATTTCTCCAGGATGCCCACAGTTCTCTGCATTGTTGCGTGGGGTTCAATATCTGTATCTCGTCGCCAGTTGTTATGTCTTGCATAAAGAATCTGACCAGATACTGTAAGCTCGAAGTAACGTGTGACCGTAGTCCTTTATTACGGGTCTCCAGAGTGCCTCTCCAGCCTGTGAGGCCTCCTTATGTACAGGTGCTCCCAAAGGATTGTGAGATCCCTTGGGACTCCAGGGGATGAGCCCTCTGGTGGTTAAACATGGTATTTACAGGTTTACGTATATAACAATAGTGTGAGAACTCACTGCCCCTTGCATAACAAAATCAGATCTACACACACTTGGCATGGTATTATTCACTGAGCATTTAGGTAACTTCGATGGTATGAGACGTGAATTGGCTAGAATAGACTGGCAAGTGATACTTAAGGGGTTGACGGTGGATAGGCAATGGCAAATATTTAAAGATCACGTGGATGAACTTCAACAATTGTACATCCCTGTCTGGAGTAAAAATAAAACCGGGAAGGTGGCTCAACAGTGGCTAACAAGAGTAATTAAGGATAGTGTTAAATCCAAGGAAGGGTAACTTTGAAGGTATGAGGCATGAATTGGCTAGGATAGTTTGGCGAATGATACTTAAGGGGTTGACAGTGGATAGGCAATGGCAGACATTTAGAGACCGCATGGATGAACTACAACAATTGTACATCCCTGTCTGGCGTAAAAATAAAAAAGGGAAGATGGCTCAACCGTGGCTATCAAGGGAAATCAGGGATAGTATTAAAGCCAAGGAAGTGGTATACAAATTGGCCAGAAATAGCAGTGAACCTGGGGACTGGGAGAAATTTAGAACTCAGCAGAGGAGGACAAAGGGTTTGATTAGGGCAGGGAAAATAGAGTATGAAAGGAAGCTTGCAGGGAACATTAAGACGGACTGCAAAAGTTTCTATAAATATGTAAAGAGAAAAAGGTTAGTAAAGACAATCGTAGGTCCCCTGCAGTCAGAATCAGAGGAAGTCATAACGGGGAACAAAGAAATGGCAGACCAATTGAACAAGTACTTTGGTTCGGTATTCACTAAGGAGGACACAAACAACCTTCCGGATATAAAAGGGGTCAGAGGGTCAGAGGGGGTAAGAAGGAGGAACTGAGGGAAATCCTTATTAGTCAGGAAATTGTGTTGGGGAAATTGATGGGATTGAAGGCCGATAAATCCCCAGGGCCTGATGGACTGCATCCCAGAGTACTTAAGGAGGTGGCCTTGGAAATAGCGGATGCATTGACAGTCATTTTCCAACATTCCATAGACTCTGGATCAGTTTCCACGGAGTGGAGGGTAGCCAATGTAACCCCACTTTTTAAAAAAGGAGGGAGAGAGAAAACAGGGAATTATAGAACGGTCAGCCTGACATCAGTAGTGGGTAAAATGATGGAATCAATTATTAAGGATGTCATAGCAGCGCATTTGGAAAGAGGTGATATGATAGGTCCAAGTCAGCATGGATTTGTGAAAGGGAAATCATGCTTGACAAATCTTCTGGAATTTTTTGAGGATGTTTCCAATAGAGTGGACAAGGGAGAACCAGTTGATGTGATATATTTGGACTTTCAGAAGGCTTTCGACAAGGTCCCACACAAGAGATTAATGTGCAAAGTTAAAGCACATGGGATTGGGGGTAGTGTGCTGACATGGATTGAGAACTGGTTGTCAGACAGGAAGCAAAGAGTAGGAGTAAATGGGTACTTTTCAGAATGGCAGGCAGTGACTAGTGGGGTGCCGCAAGGTTCTGTGCTGGGGCCCCAGCTATTTACACTGTACATTAATGATTTAGACGAGGGGATTAAATGTAGTATCTCCAAATTTGCGGATGACACTAAGTTGGGTGGCAGTGTGAGCTGTGAGGAGGAAGCTATGAGGCTGCAGAGTGACTTGGATAGGTTAGGTGAGTGGGCAAATGCATGGCAGATGAAGTATAATGTGGATAAATGTGAGGTTATCCACTTTGGTGGTAAAAACAGAGAGACAGACTATTATCTGAATGGTGACAGATTAGGAAAAGGGGAGGTACAACGAGACCTGGGTGTCATGGTACATCAGTCATTGAAGGTTGGCATGCAGGTACAGCAGGTGGTTAAGAAAGCAAATGGCATGTTGGCCTTCATAGCGAGGGGATTTGAGTACAGGGGCAGGGAGGTATTGCTGCAGCTATACAGGGCCTTGGTGAGGCCACACCTGGAGTATTGTGTACAGTTTTGGTCTCCTAACTTGAGGAAGGACATTCTTGCTATTGAGGGAGTGCAGCGAAGGTTCACCAGACTGATTCCTGGGATGGCGGGACTGACATATCAAGAAAGACTAAATCAACTGGGCTTGTATTCACTGGAGTTCAGAAGAATGAGAGGGGATCTCATAGAAACGTTTAAAATTCTGACGGGTTCAGACAGGTTAGATGCAGGAAGAATGTTCCCAATGTTGGGGAAGTCCAGAACCAGCGGTCACAGTCTAAGGATAAGGGGTAAGCCATTGAGGACTGAGATGAGGAGAAACTTCTTCACCCAGAAAGTGGTGAACCTGTGGAATTCTCTACCACAGAAAGTTGTTGAGGCCAATTCACTAAATATATTCAAAAAAGAGTTAGATATAGTCGTTACTACTAGGGGGATCAAGGGGTATGGTGAGAAAGCAGGAATGGGGTACTGAGGTTGCATGTTCAGCCATGAACTCATTGAATGGCGGTGCAGGCTAGAAGGGCCAAATGGCCTACTCCTGCACCTATTTTCTATGTTTCTATGTTTCTAAGAGGCATATAAATTGGCGAGAAAAAGGAGCAAACCTGAGGACTGGGAGAATTTTATAATACAGCAGAGAGGACAAAGATTTTAATTAGGAGGGGAAAAATAGAGTATGAGAGGAAGCTTGCTGGGAACATAAAAACTGACTGCAAAACTTCTATAGATATGTGAAGAGAAAAAGATTAGTGAAGACAAATGTAGGTCCCTTGCAGTCAGATTAAGTGAATTTATAATGGGGAACAAAGAAATGGCGGACCAGTTGAACAAATACTTTGGTTCTGTCTTCACTAAGGAAGACATAAATAACCTTCCGGAAATACTAAGGGACTGAGGGTCTAGAGAGAAGGAGCAACTGAAGGATATCCTTATTAGACGGGAAATTGTGTTAGGGAAATTGATGTGATTGAAGGCCGATAAATCCCTGGGGCCTGATAGTCTGCATCCCAGAGTATTTAAGGAAGTAGCCCTAGAAATAGTGGATGCATTGGTGATCATTTTCCAATAGTCTATCGACTCTGGATCGGTTCCTATGGACTGGAAGGTAGCTAATATAACACACTTTTTAAGAAGGGAGGGAGAGAGAAGGCGGGTAATTATAGAACGGTTAGCCCGACATCAGTAGTGGGGAAAGGTTGGAATCAATTATTAAAGATGAAATAGTAGCGCATTTGGAAAACAGTGACAGGATTGGTCCAATTCAGCATGGATTTATGAAAGGGAAATCCTGCTTGACAAATCTTCTGGAATTTTTTGAGGATGTAACTGGTAGAGTGGACAAGGGAGAACCGGTGGATGTGGTGTGTTTGGACTTTCAAAAGGCTTTTGTCAAGGTCCCACACAAGAGATTGTTGTGCACAATTAAAGCACATGATATTGGGGGTAATGTATTGACGTGGATAGAGAACTGGTTGGCAGACAGGAAGCAGAGAGTCAGGATAAATGGGTCCTTTTCAGAATGGCAGGCAATGACTCGTGAGTTGCCACAGGGCTCAGTGCTGGGACCCCAGCTATTTACAACATACATTAATGATTTGGATGAGGGAATTGAGTGTAATATCTCCAAGCTTGCAGATGACACTAAGCTGGGTGGCCGTGTGAGCTGTGAGGAGGTCGCTAAAAGGCTGCAGGGTGACTTGGACAGGTTAGGTGAGTGGACAAACGAGTGACAGGTTCAGTATAATGTGGATAAATGTGAGGTTATCCACTTTGGTGGCAAAAACACGAGGGCAGAATATTATCTGAATGGCGGCAGATTAGGAAAAGCGGGGGTGCAATGAGACCTGGGTGTCATGGTACATCAGTCATTGAAAGTTGGCATGCAGGTACAACAGGCGCTGAAGAAGGCAAATGGTATGTTGGCCTTTATAGCTATGGGATTTGAGTATACGAGCAGGGAGGTCTTACTGCAGTTGTACAGGGCCTTAGTGAGGCCTCACCTGGAATATTGTGTTCCGTTTTGGTCTCCTAATCTGAGGAAGGTCGTTCTTGCTATTGAGGGAGTGCAGCAAAGGTTCACCAGACTGATTCCCGGGATGGCAGGACTGACACATGAGGATCGACTGGCCCTGTATTCACTGGAGTTTAGAAGGATGAGAGGGGATCTCATAGAAACATATAAAATTCTGACGGGACTGGACAGGTTAGATGCTGGAAGAATGTTCCCAATGTTGGGGAAGTCCAGAACCAGGGGACATACTCTAAGGATAAGGGGTAAGCCATTTCGGACAGAGATGAGGAGAAACTACTTCACTCAGAGAGTTGTTAACCTGTGGAATTCCCTACCGCAGAGAGTTGTTGATGCCAATTCATTGGATATATTCAAGAGGGAGTTAGATATGACCCACTATGGCTAAAGGGATCAAGGGGTGTGGAGAGAAAGCAGGAAAGGGGTACTGAGGGATTGATCAGCCATGGTCTTATTGAATGATGGTGCAGGCTCGAAGGGCTGAATGGCCTCCTCCTGCACCTATTTTCTATGTTTCTATGTTTCTATCTGTGAATAAAAATGGAAATTGATGTCCATGATTTCTTTTATCTTAAATAAAAATTTTAAAATGGCACATTCAACTATTAGAGTTGTGCACTTTAAACAAATGCCCCCTATAAGGGGGATCACACACCAAAATAAATTTTTCCAGTGCCCTTTTAAAATGGCACATTCAAAAATGGAAGTCACATCACAGGTGCGATATCTGAATTGCTTTCACAGTGATTGAGGATAAAGTATTTTGACACCCTAATGTACTGATTAAGTCAGGTTGGAGGAAAAAGGCTGCTTACTTTTGATCAGAAATAAGTCAATTAAGTTCTTGGTACTTTGAACCAAGTGTGAATGGAACATGTAAAATTATTATTGTGCAAGGCAATTGTGAAAAAATTGCCAATCAATGTATATTGGCGTTCCTCATCAAAGCTCCCATGTGGTATTCAACATGCCTTTGTGTTTATATCTTGGAAATATTGCATCATTGTTCAGCCAACTTTCAATGCAAATATACATTCCTCAAAATAGTATAAAAAAACAGACCATTTTGTGAGTGAAAAATTCAGTTTATCTTGCTTTGGTACAGAGGGATAAGTTAGCTTCTATTAGCTTCTGCACACATATTTCACACGATAATTGTATTCTGCTTTCACTGAGGAACAAGATTGGTTATTTTCTTCCCAAGAAATTCTTGATTTGAATTTCTGCGAGGCTTGAAAGGAATTTGCCTGACTTTTTTTTATTAACCCTTTGTGAACTGTTTCCAGACTTTTGGTTCTGTGACTAATTGTTCAATATCTCACCTACACTATTTGCTTCTTTGAATAACTTTATTCATGAATAAATATTTTTATAGTTTAGCTTGTACCACAAAGTAACTAGCATGGCTGATAATCTGCATCTATTGAAGTGACATTAGGTATAGCAGAATCCATGTACAACAACAACAACAACTTGTATTTATAAAGCACCTTTAGCATAGTGAAACATCCCAAGGTGTTTCACAGGAGTATTATGAGATAAAAAATTTGACATCGAGTCGCATAAGTAGAAATTAGCGCAGGTAACCAAAAGCTTGGTCAAAAAGGTATGTTTTAAGGAGCGCCTTGCAGGAGGAAAGTGAGGTAGAGAGGGGGAAAGCTATAGGCAGGGAGTTCCAGAGCTTGGGGGTCTAGGGAACAGAAGTCAGAGGTAACGATGCGGGGGTGGGAAGAGAAGTCGTTGAAGGTGATTCTCTGGCTACGATTAGCTAGATAAAAATGGAACCAGTCAAGTACAGTCCCATCCAGCTGGACAATGGTGGAGAGGTGTTGGAGGAGGATAGAGTGGTCAACTGTGTCAAGAAGGACGGGGAAGGAAGGGAGGAGCCAGAGGTGGCTGAACAGATGTGACTTTGATGAGAGCTGTTTCGGTACTGTGGCAGACATGGAAATTGGATTGGAGGGATTCAAACATGGAATTGCGGGAAAGATGGGAACGGATTTGTAAGGCGCCAACACGTTCAAGAACTTTGGAGAGGAAAAGGAGATTGGGAATTGGGCAGTAGTTTGCAAGGGCGGAGGGGTCGAGAATTGGTTCAGGAGAGGGGTGATGACGGAAGATTGAGGGAGAGGGGGACCGTACCTGAGGAGAGAGAACCATTAACAATGTCAGATAACACGGGAGTCAGAAAAGGAAGTTGGGTGATCAGCAGTTTTGTGGGAATAGGGTCAAGGGAGCTGGAAGTGTGTCTCATGGACAGGTTGAGCTTGGAAAAGTCAAGTGGAGATTGGAGAGAAATTGGAGAAAGATGTGAGGTCAGGACAAGGCCAGGGGGGATCATTACAGGAAGTTTGGCCCGGTGGGTTAGGGGGAAGGAAGGGAAGAGGCAGAGGTGGCTGAATGAATGGTCTCAATCTTAGAGACAAAGAAGTCCATGAGCTCCTTACACTTATTGTCGGAGATGAGGGTGGAGACTGGGGAAAGAGGTTTAAAAAGACAGTTAGCAATGGAGAATAGAAGCCGGGGTTTATCCTTACATACCAGAATGATTCTGGAATAATGAGCGATTTCGGCAGATGAGAGCAGCACCCAATAGTGCTTTATGTGGTCCAGCCAGGTCTGGCGACGAGTGACAAAACCAGTTGTCCGCCATATCCGTTCAAGTCTGTGTCCTTTGGACTTAAGGGAGTGAAGATCAGGGTTGTACCAGCGGGAATGGTCGAGGCGAGAGATCGTAATTGTTTTAACAGGGATTAGGGCATCAAAGGTGGTGGTGAGGGTGAGGTTGAGCAGATCGGTAGCTGCAGAAATGTTCTGGTGAATGGAGGGCCGTAGGCTGGACAGTTGGGAGTTGATATGTGCAGTTGTAAGAGAGAGTTTGTTGGGAGAGTGTTTTTTTCCAGGGGCGGACACAGAAGGAGGTAGGGTTGGGGGTGGGGGGGGTTGGAAGGGGAATGTGGGTGGAGAGCGATACCAGGAAGTGATCAGAGATGGCCATATCTGCGATTGACATGATGGAAGTAGCGAGCCCACGAAAGAGGGCTAGGTCGAGGGGCTGGCCGTGAATATGGATTGGGGAATTCACATGGAGGGAGAGATTAAGGGAGAATAGGAGGCTAGTGAACTCAGAGGAGGGCGAGCATAATGAATTGAGATGGAGGTTGAAATCACTGAGGATGAGAAATCATTCGTTGCAGAGGCAGAGGGAGGAAAGTAATGAAGAAATATCGGTAATAACATTTTTATGGTATTGGGTGGGCGGTAGAGAATGAGAATGTACTACCTAGATAGCAAGTTTACAATAAACAGGAGGATTGTTTGCCTGGCACCACATTATGTCCCATTTACTAAATACTTAAAATTACATTTCTGATTGTAGAAGTGAGGAATTGACTACGGAAGTTTTCCTTTTGTGATAAGGATGAGGAAAGGCACTGGAAGGAAGCCAGTATTATGACAAACAGACTTAACATTGCTTTTTTTTTTACTAAGTATTTGTCCATGAATTTAATTTAATCTTCTATCCAGAAAAGATCACAGAACACAAATAATGTGCTACTTAAATTGATTTTGCCTGCTCCTAATAATTAGCCCAGTTGGTGTTCTTAGTCAACTGACAGAAACCTTCTGACAATCTGCTAAACCCAAATGAGAAAATACAACTTAATAATGTATAGAAACACTTTTATGCCAATCCTGCTATTTTCCAATTGGCATGCATAAAAAATGCCAAGCGTCAGAAGATAGCCCCTTTCACCAATTCTCCAAGGGTTAAGCATAACCTGGTGACATTTAAGTAGATTAAAACATCAGTGACATTGTTTTTTTTTGGTGGTGCCTCATTGTATTCACGACATTGTTAACTATTTTTAAAGCAGGCTAACTGCTCTGAATTGAAATGTATAAAATTCTTAGACGGCTTGATAGGGTAGATGCTGAGAGGCTGTTTCCTCTGGCTGAAGAGTCTAAAACCAGGGCGTCATAGTCTCAGAATAAGAGGTTGGTCATTTAGGACCGAGATGAGGAAAAATTTCTTCACTTGGAATTCTCTACCCCAGAGGGCTGTGTAGGCTCAGTCGATGGTATATTCAAGGCAGAGATCGTGAGATTTTTGGGTATTAAGTGAATTAAGGGATATGGGGATTGGGTGGGAAAGTAGAATTGATGTAAAAGTTCAGCCATGATCTTATTGAATGGCAGAGCAGGCGCGATGGGCCGTATGGTCTACTCCTGCTGCTATTTCTTATGTTTGTTATAACATAAATAGATATTTAATGTGTTACTGAAAAATTGAGTTAAAGATTCCAAATTTGGTACTTTCACTTAATTATGTTTGGGTGTCACACAGAAATTCACATCAAATTTGATTATTCATCTGAGAAAATTAAATCATTTAAAGATGGTCCACAATATTATAAACAGTACACATTCAGTTGGGAGGAGAAAGTTCAGCAAATCAAATGACCTCACACATTGGCCCCGACCCTGGTCGATGAATCAGCCACTACTGCCCACATCTGCCAAGGTTCCGACCAAAAATACAATTTTTGAGGAAAATCCTCAGGTACCGCCAATGTGCAGCCCAGGTCCCACCCGGCGGGAGTTTAATCAGGGAAGTACCGCCGGTGGAACTTCCTTCTGCCCGCCCATGCCCGAGTCTGGAAAAATGCGATTTTGGTGGATATGATCCTCTAAGATACTGCTCCCACCCGCCAGAACGACTGCTGGGAAAAAGGTGGTCTGAGCTGGCTGTAAATCGGGCAGGAGGGACAATTGCGCAGTGTGGGCCATTGCTGCACATCCCGGCTCACATACATATGCTGCACCCATATAACACCCTCAGAATAAGTTCACAAATGGAAATTACCCTGCTCAGAGACACTTTACACATGGAAATTACTCTGCTCAGAGACACTTTACACATGGAAATAACACTGCTCAGAGACACTTTACACATGGAAATTACTCTGCTCAGAGACACTTTACACATGGAAATTACTCTGCTCAGAGACACTTTACACATGGAAATTACTCTGCTCAGAGACACTTTACACATGGAAATAACACTGCTCAGAGACACTTTACACATGGAAATGAAAAGTGCTGCGTTGAAGCACTTAGGGATAGGAAGCAGAAATGAGGTGCGAAAGACAGTAAAGGCACCATGGAGATGTGTTGTAAGGGAATTGAGACCATTGCAGACAGAACACACTGCCTCCAGTGCGCCAGTGCAGACTTCGGCCTCTTGAGGAAAAGAGTGTTTGAAGACCAGGCCCTCAAAACTGCCACCAAGCTCATGGTCTACAGGGCTGTAGTAGTGCCTGCCCTCCTGTATGGCTCAGAGACATGGACCATGTGCAGTAGACACCTCACATCGCTGGAGAAATCTCACCAACGATGTCTCCGCAAGATCCTACAAATCCCCTGGGAGGTCAGGTGCACCAACATCAGCGTCCTCGTCCAGGCTAACATCCCCAGCATTGAAGCACTGACCACACTCGATCAGCTCCGCTGGGCAGGCCACATAGTTCACATGCCAGACACGAAACTTCCAAAGCAAGTGCTCTACGCGGAGCTCCTTCACGGCAAACGAGCCAAAGGTGGGCAGTGGAAACGTTACAGAGACGCCGTCAAAGCCTCCATGATGAAGTGCGACGTGCCCACTAACACTTGGGAGTCCCTGGCCAAAGACTGCCCTAAGTGGAGCAAGTGGAGCAAGTGCATCTGGGAGGGCGCTGAGCACATCAAGTCTCAAGAGCATGCAGAAATCAAGCGCAGGCAGCGGAAAGAACGTGTGGCAAACCAGTCCCACCCACCCCTTCCCTCAATGACTATCTGTCCCATCTGTGACAGGGACTGTGGGGTCATGTTTCGGTCTGAGTTGCTCCTATTTTTTTGGAGCAACTGGTTTAGAATGAAGTATCTTAGAAATTGCAAATCTCGACATTTAGTTTGCTCCAGTTCTAGTTAGTTAGAATAGTTTCATTTTGGAACAGATTTTTTTTTCAAAAGGGGCGTGTACGGCCACTTACGCCTGTGTTGAAAGTTTAGACAGTGAAAATTTACTCTAAACTAACTTAGAATGGAGAAAGTGTAGATTTTTGTACGCTCAGAAAAACCTTGCCTACACTTTAGAAATCAGGCGTAGGTTACAAATCAGGCGAGGGGAACGAGGTGGGGGGGGGGGGAAGGGAAGTAATTACATTCTACAAGCATTCAACAGTCTCACTTATACAAATAAAGAGCCATCCTGACAAAAAAATTATAAACAAAGCAAATACAAAATATTGAATATTCCTACCTGTGTGAAGCAGCAGCAGCCTTCGAGCTGCGGTGCTTCAGCCAGGCCTCCCATGTAGGAGACAGGGGCAGCGTCAGTGGCTCGACGGCAGCCGAAGACCTAGGGAGAAGCTTCGAGCTGCGAGGGAAGCTGAGGCCATTCGGCCACGGGATGGGGTGGCAGCAGTGGCTGACGGTGGCCGAAGACACAGCAAGCAGCCTTCGAGCTGCGAGGGAGACTGAGGCCATTCAGCCACGGGATAGGGAGAGGCAGCCAGATAGCCAGTTTGAAACTTAAATTTGCAGAATGGGTGCTGCATTGTCAACACCAGGGATTATGCAATAGTTCACCAGCCATTCACTGCATAGGAGAGAACTGATTAGAGCTCACCGCACCAGGAACGTCATAGCCCATTGGCTGATGGGCAGGAGACCTTACCCACGTGGGCAATATCAAGCCAGGCGCTTGTACCTGGACATGAGCGAGGCAGATTGTGTCAAAAGGCTGCGTTTCCACAGAGCAGTTGTCGTTGAGATCTGTGATATGCTGAGAGCAGATTTGCAGCCCAGAAGCAGAACGCCGACTGCCTTGTCTGTTGAAGTGAAGGTAACAGCTGCACTTGCCTTCTAAGCCTCGGGATCGTTTCAGGCTACAACTGGAGATGTGTGCGCCATCTCTCAACGTGCAATAAATGCCTGCATTTACCAGGTCACGGTTGCACTGTATGCGTGGAGGAATGACATCATCAATTTCCCAATGACCGCACAAGCGATCCATGAGAGGGCTGTGGGCTTCTTCAGGATTGCTGGCTTCCCAAAGGTACAGGGTTGCATTGATTGTACCCACATAGCCTTGTGAGCACCCGTGGAGGATTCCGAGCAGTACAGGAATAGAAAAGGTTTCCACTCCATCAATGTGCAGCTCATGTGTGACGACAAGCAGCGCATCACGTCAGTCGATGCGAGATACCCTGGCAGCACCCATGATGTGTTCATCCTACGCGACAACGTTATATCTGACATGTTTGAGCAGCAGCCAGAAGGGCAGAGCTGTCTATTGGGAGACAAAGGGTACAGCCTGGCCACCTGGCTAATGACACGGACAGAAGCTGACCGTCAATACAACATGGCGCACATTGCGACGCGCAGCATCATTGAGAGGACCATTGGCATATTGAAACAGCTTTTCCGATGCCTGGACCATTCCAGAGGCCACTTGCAATACTCTCCTCAGATTGTCGGTCACTTCACTGTTGTGAGCTGCATGCTACATAACTTAGCCATCATGAGGCAGCAGGAACTGGTTGTGGAACCAGAAGACCCACGTGAGGGTCCAGTGCCTGATGATAGTATTATGGATGTGGATGATGACGACGATCAGGAAAGCATGCAAGTGCCTGATGCCGGAGCACGAGGTCGGAGGAGGGCCGTCCATCGTGCTCCTTTAATGATTGCTTGAGCCCTGCGCCAGCAGCTCATCCGTGAACGCTTCAATTACTGATGCCTGAGGGCTCTGCAACAACTGTTGCGCATGGACATGTTTATTCTTTGCAGTTGTTCCTATGTTGTGTTGTGTTAATGGAAGATGATTCAGTTTTAATTAAAAAATATTTTATTGAAAAGTTAACGTCACTGTAATAAAGTATTTGTTGTATCAAATTTACTTTTTAATATGACTCTTGAAGATCACTTAAAAACTTTAAGATCACTTATAAACTTGTAAAGTTACAAAACAATTTAAATGTGAAAAATCTTACACTCTTAAGATCACTTAAACTTCAAGATCACTTTCTAGGTGCAAAATTAAATAAGTTACAAAATGTGAGAGCATTTACATTATAAGATCACTTAAAAACCCTAAGATCACTTAGAATTTGTAAAGTTACAAAACTTACAAAACAATTTCAATTTGAAAAACATTACTACAGCTACATCAAGAACAAGAACAAAAGCAGCAAAGAAAGGCTGCAACCATCTCTCATCCACATCTCAGTGAATGTTCACTTTTTCATGGGGGTGTCATTTGATTGGCAGGGCTGTGTGCCCTTATTGCAGCAGCTACCTCCCTGAGGGCCTGTGCCGTCAATTGCATGCCCTCCCTGACGGCCTGTGCCGTCGATTGCACTCCCTCGGACATTCCCTCCCTAAGTTCCCGTGTCTTTACTGCTATTTCTCCCATCAGGACCGTCACCTCTTCACCCACTGCACTGACGCTGCCGATGAGTGATCGGGTAAATTCACTGGTCTCCATACCCAATGCCACAACCTGAGCCGCATCTGTTGTATGCTGCATCTCAGGAGAGCGTGTCTGCAATCTCCTTCTCCTCTGCCTGGGTCTGCCTCGCGGCACCACTACACTGGGTGGTACTGGCACGGACGGTGGGACGCTCGGTGTTCCAAACGGCACTACTACACAGGGAGGCGCGGGCTGGGACGGTGGGACGCTCGGTGTTGCAGATGGCAGTACTAGAGAGAGAGGCGCGGGCTGGGACGATGGGATGCTCTGTGTTGCAGATGGCAGTACTAGAGAGAGAGGCGCGGGCTGGGACGGTGGGGCGCTCGGTGTTCCAAACGGCAGTACGAGAGAGAGACGCGGGCTGGGATGGTGGGTGAATGGGTGTAAACTGCTCCATTATATCACCAGCACCACTGGGACCTGCAACGTCGGAATCAAAACCATGGAAGGTGGAACCAGAACCTATGCGAGTGGGAGGCGCAGGCTCGGACGGTGATGCACTGGCTGTAAACTGCTGCATTACATCAGCAGCACCACTGGGACCCGCAACATTGGAATCAAAACCATGGAAGGTGGAACCAGAACCTATGCAAGGGGTTGAAACTCTGATGCCCCTTAATGGGGGCTCATAAACATTAATTTAGAAGTTCTCCCCTGTAGACGTTTCAGTCATTGCCGCCATCATCCAGTCTGGATCGTCCGCATCTGGTTCTACTGGTTCTTGTTCTGTATCTTCAGGATTCTCAGGGTTGGCAGCATCATCATGACCAGGGGTATTCAACATTCAGGAAGGATAGAATAAAAGGAAATGGAGGTGGGGTAGCATTGCTGGTTAAAGAGGAGATTAGCTTGGATGATGTGGAATCTATATGGGTAGAGCTGCAGAACACCAAAGGGCAAAAAACGTTAGTGGGAGTTGTGTACAGACCGCCAAACAGTAGTAGGGATGTTGGGGAAGGCATCAAACAGGAAATTAGGGGTGCATGCAATAAAGGTGTAGCAGTTATAATGGGTGACTTTAATATGCACATAGATTGGGCTAGCCAAACTGGAAGCAATACGGTGGAGGAGGATTTCCTGGAGTGCATAAGGGATGGTTTTCTAGACCAATATGTCGAGGAACCAATTGGGGGGAGGCCATCTTAGACTGGGTGTTGTGTAATGAGAGAGGATTAATTAGCAATCTCATTGTGCGAGGCCCCTTGGGGAAGAGTGACCATAATATGGTGGAATTCTGCATTAGGATGGAGAATGAAACAGTTAATTCAGAGACCATGGTCCAGAACATAAAGAAGGGTAACTTTGAAGGTATGAGGCGTGAATTGGCTAGGATAGATTGGTGAATGATACTTAGGGGGTTGACTGTGGATGGGCAATGGCAGACATTTGGAGACCGCATGGATGAATTACAACAATTGTACATTCCTGTCTGGCGTAAAAATAAAAAAGGGAAGGTGGCTCAACCGTGGCTATCTAGGGAAATCAGGGATAGTATTAAAGCCAAGGAAGTGGCATACAAGTTGGCCAGAAATAGCAGCAAACCCGGGGACTGGGAGAAATTTAGAACTCAGCAGAGGAGGACAAAGGGTTTGATTAGGGCAGGGAAAATAGAGTACGAGAAGAAGCTTGCAGGGAACATTAAGGCGGACTGCAAAAGTTTCTATAGGTATGTAAAGAGAAAAAGGTTAGTAAAGACAAACGAAGGTCCCCTGCAGTCAGAATCAGGGGAAGTCATAACGTGGAACAAAGAAATAGCAGACCAATTGAACAAGTACTTTGGTTCGGTATTCACTAAGGAGGACACAAACAACCTTCCGGATATAAAAGGGGTCAGAGGGTCTAGTAAGGAGGAGGAACTGAGGGAAATCTTTATTAGTCGGGAAATTGTGTTGGGGAAATTGATGGGATTGAAGGCCGATAAATCCCCAGGGCCTGATGGACTGCATCCCAGAGTACTTAAGGAGGTGGCCTTGGAAATAGCGAATGCATTGACAGTCATTTTCCAACATTCCATTGACTCTGGATCAGTTCCTATCGAGTGGAGGGTAGCCAATGTAACCCCACTTTTTAAAAAAGGAGGGAGAGAGAAAACAGGGAATTATAGACCGGTCAGCCTGACCTCAGTAGTGGGTAAAATGATGGAATCAATTATTAAGGATGTCATAGCAGCGCATTTGGAAAATGGTGACATTATAGGTCCAAGTCAGCATGGATTTGTGAAAGGGAAATCATGCTTGACAAATCTTCTGGAATTTTTTGAGGATGTTTCCAGTAAAGTGGACAAAGGAGAACCAGTTGATGTGGTATATTTGGACTTTCAGAAGGCTTTCGACAAGGTCCCACACAAGAGATTAATGTGCAAAGTTAAAGCACATGGGATTGGGGGTAGTGTGCTGACATGGATTGAGAACTGGTTGTCAGATAGGAAGCAAAGAGTGGGAGTAAACGGGTACTTTTCAGAATGGCAGGCAGTGACTAGTGGGGTATCGCAAGGTTCTGTGCTGAGGCCCCAGCTGTTTACATTGTACATTAATGATTTAGACGAGGGGATTAAATGCAGTATCTCCAAATTTGCGGATGACACTAAGTTGGGTGGCAGTGTGAGCTGCGAGGAGGATGCTATTAGGCTGCAGAGTGACTTGGATAGGTTAGGTGAGTGGGCAAATGCATGGCAGATGAAGTATAATGTGGATAAATGTGAGGTTATCCACTTTGGTGGTAAAAACAGAGAGACAGACTATTATCTGAATGGTGCCAGATTAGGAAAAGGGAAGGTGCAACGAGACCTGGGTGTCATGGTACATCAGTCATTGAAGGTTGGCATGCAGGTACAGCAGGCGGTTAAGAAAGCAAATGACATGTTGGCCTTCATAGCGAGGGGATTTGAGTACAGGGGCAGGGAGGTGTTGCTACAGTTGTACAGGGCCTTGGTGAGGCCACACCTGGAGTATTGTGTACAGTTTTGGTCTCCTAACTTGAGGAAGGACATTCTTGCTATTGAGGAAGTGCAGCGAAGATTCACCAGACTGATTCCAGGGATGGTGGGACTGACCTATCAAGAAAGACTGGATCAACTGGGCTTGTATTCACTGGAGTTCAGAAGAATGAGAGGGGACCTCATAGAAACGTTTAACATTCTGATGGGTTTAGACAGGTTAGATGCAGGAAGAATGTTCCCAATGTTGGGGAAGTCCAGAACCAGGGGTCACAAGTCTGAGGATAAGGGGTAAGCCATTTAGGACCGAGATGAGGAGAAACTTCTTCACCCAGAGAGTGGTGAACCTGTGGAATTCTCTGCCACAGAAAGTAGTTGAGGCCAATTCACTAAATATATTCAAAAGGGAGTTAGATGAAGTCCTTACTACTCGGGGGATCAAGGGTTATGGCGAGAAAGCAGGAAGGGGGTACTGAAGTTTCATGTTCAGCCATGAACTCATTGAATGGCGGTGCAGGCTAGAAGGGCTGAATGGCCTACTCCTGCACCTATTTTCTATGTTTCTATGTTTCTATCATCATCATATTCTGCAAAATACATCAGAACAGTCAAATGTTTAACAGCAAGTTGGGGGGCAGGATGGGTGACATGAGTACTCTCACACATAGCAGGCCAGGCAGCAGGTTGATTTGAAGGGCCACGTTGCATTTTCAGGACTTACCCTCTTCTTCGCGTGCGGGCCCAGCTTGTGCTGTACTGATTGCTTTTCTCCATGTACGACTCATCATAGCAGCTACCCTCTGATCCAAGGGTGCCAATGGATGCAGATTTGGCGTGCCTCCTCCTGTTCGAGTTGCTTCCCTTTTGTTGTGGGCCAATTTCTTCTGCAAAGAGTAAAATATAACTTTTTACTGAGTGCGTCTTTCTGCAGGGTGGGACATACAGATAGTCACATTACAATTACGATTACATTAAAAATTGAAAATATTACTTACACTAACTACTTGATCAAGGTCGTGCATTTCTTTTTACACTAGCTTCCAGATCTCCTGGTATGCACCACTGCGCAGTAATCTTCTGCAACTTGGTTCCAGCGTTTCTTCATTTCTTTAGGTGGCACTTTTATGCGATCTCTGTTGCTGGTATCCAACTCCTGCCATCTCTGCTCAATGACGTTGACAAATACCTCCACTTCCTCATGCAAGAAATTCTTTGTTCTTGGTGGACGTTGTTCCATTGCTGTATTGAATTGACACTCTTATTTTTCAAAACACACAGTCCTTAATTTGCATGCATCAATGCAGCACCTGTTCTGGAAGTTTAGCAGTGAAAAGCAGCACTCACTTAATTCCCGTATTGGACTGTTCAGTCACCTCAGAATTCACTTTTAGAGTGGAAGCAAGTCTTCCTCAATTTCGAGGGACTGCCTATGATGATGATGATGAGGTAATGTAAAAACAATAGGCAACAATTAAATCCTGTGAGGTTCTCTTAGGTAGCAGGATGTGATCCTGAGAACAACATAAGCTCAAGTACAGAAGACAGAAAACTATCTATAATGGACTGTGATGTGACTGAACATCATTTCATGTCAGGGGTGTGGCTCGGCAATGTTGTACCTACGAGAATGTGGATTCAAATGCCAGCCTTAATATCTGTCCTCCAAGTTCTGCAACTATCTGTGATTCAATGGCAGCCTTCCTGCATTGGTGACCCTTACTTGTCAATGCTAAATTGCCTGATGTCAGGACTCATTATAGAGTCACATCATGTGCACGGCAAGATATTGCTCAGAGACCAGTACACTTGAGGGAGATTTGTCTGTTTCTCAGCACATACCCCAGATTACCTAGAAGTGAAACACTGAACAAGAGTTGGTCAAAATTGTGTCTGTATTGAATTGTACAACATTCCAAAGTGACAGAACATGCAAACATGTGAAGCCAATTCTTTTACATTATTTCAAAAACCATTAAAGTGACAATCAAAATAAGATCAACATTAACAAGATTTAACAACATCACCAGCACCAACACCCAGCCCTCTTACACTATCACCACTTCTCTTCCCCTCCCCTCCCCCGCCAAAGGTAAGGCCTATTGTCCTCTTCATGGCTCCGCCATCACCATGGCGACCTGCACCCCTGCCCCTCACCGCCTCTGCTCCATGATGTCATGCAGGAGGGCAGCTGGAGCGCTGCTGTTGTGTTCGACATGGAGAGAATGTGGGGGGAGATGGAAGCCGCTGGCATCTCCGGCTCCTCGGAGTGTGTCGGTGTCGCTGGTATGGCATCGGGGGGTTCCAGGAAATGGCCCGAAAGCATCGATTGACTCATGGCTTCGACAGAGTCGGTGTTTCGCTCCACCGCACTAATGAGCCGCGATATACTGGCAGTATGCTGCTCTGCAAAGGTGGCAATGCTGGCAGCTATCCCAGCCATGGCCTGCAGCAGATCGCAGCCTAAGTCAACGCTTGTCCTGGACAGCTGCACCGTTTCCTGTATTGCTGCCAGCCGTCCTGCATCATCATCTGCTTGAGGCATCATCCTAGATGGATGTGACTTGGTGGCTTTACTGGCACCGCTTCTGCGTCTCCCAACACTTGATCCCGCCTCATCCGATTCGAAACCCAAAAAGTCGGACCCAGGAACCAATGTTGGCCGCACAGGTAGCATACATGTCAGGAGGCTGCAGTCCTCCTCTTCTACCTCCTCGACCTCAAGTGATACAAACACCAGGCCTTCTCCCTCCTCTTCCTCCTGGTCTTCGTGTCTCTGGGTGGCAGAGGTGGGTGCGGTGGATATGGGGGATCTTGGGGGGGATGGGGGATGGAAGGAGCTGGTGTGTTGGGCTCCTGGCGATTTCAAGGTGGAAGGTGTTAGTGTTAGACACTGCCTTTGTGTGCCAGAAGTGGATGGGGTGCATAGATCGGTGGCGTCCGATTGATCATCTGCAAGTACAGGACAACATTTAAGTGTTTAGCTGGGGGGTGGGGTTGGTCATGCTGATATGAAAACTGTCACATTTCACATTCTTACTTCAAGGACTACCATCGATACATCACCACACCATGAATGGCTGACAGACAGTGCATTAAAAAGTATTTGACATCACATTACACGACCTTCCATGACGTGAGCGTCACACAGACTGGTGAGTCGTTTAAACTTACCATCCTCTAGCACGGGATTGGCACCACCATGTATGATGGCATGGGGTCACCCATCAACACCAATGCACACTGCTCTATCTTAGTCACCTCGATGACATCTGGTGGACTCCCTCCCATGACCACCCCGGGTGTGGTCTTTATAATGGCGCTCCACCTCTGAGACAAGTGCCTTCAGCTCATCCTCAGTAAACCAGGGAGCTCTAGGTCTCCCTCCATTCGACTTCTTGGCAGCTTTTCTTTCACTCATGAGAGTTTTGTAAGATGGATGCCTGATGATAATGTTGCTTCTCTCTCTCTAAATTAGACCGCTCTACAACTAGCAGGTACAAGTGAGTAATGAGGTTATATGCACATGCGCAGCTGAACCCGCAGACCCAATCGCGGTAAAAGTGATGTCATCGGCCACAAGAAACTAGAAAAAAAATTTCGAAATCTCGCGCATGTGCGGTGCACGCCGTCCGATGTTTGCCGAGTCGAAAGGCCTATTGCCTACTGCTGCTGCCGCCTGCTCACCGACTCCCACTGCCTGCCGCTCCCGCTGCCGCCGACAGAAGCGTGATTAAACTCGCGCCCAACTGACCCCAGCAGCAGCATGCAGCATAAGCTCATGTTCTGCCCGGGGACTGCCGAGAAACGGGTGGGCCTACGCTTGCACCAAGTTCGGGGCCTTAGGTTTTAAATAAACAATTATAGTCAGTTCATACCTGTAAAAGTATTTTCCTCTTTTGATTAATTTAGAAAGGATCTGATCTGTGTATACTGCTGTTTCAAATGTGCTATGATGTACCAGAAGTGATAATATACTGAATGTAAGTCCAGTCCAGGGTATAAAATTTCAATCTTGAAGATAGTTTGCTGAATACCCTGTGTTATTAAACTACCAGTCAGTTGTAGATTTCCAATATCAATCACTCACCATGACTGGACAGCAGAATGACCATGAAAGTAATTGGGCCAGAATTTGCAGTCGGTATGACACATACCGTCTTTGAAATGGACAGCCAGTTTGGGATTTCTGCACACGCTTGAGCTAAATCCCGAACTTGCAATCTGCCAAGTTATGATTTGACGGATGATCCCACCGTCAGGGAAAGCCTAATTACTGGCATAGAGTTGGGCTAATTGCCCACCAACTGCCCAGCAATTACAAATGAAAATGTTACGGCATAAGGGGATACCTCCTGACAAAGTCAATTAATTTTAAAAGCTATATGAGGCGGGAAATGGAAGCATTTTAGGATTTAGTCCATGAAAAGTAGTTATTGTCCATGAAAAGTTTGGAGGAAGTGGTTGCTATATTGAGGGGTGTTTTTTTGCTTCTATATGGAGCACAAGATTTTAAAAATCCATACAGAAAGTGGAGAAAAGGAAAAAAATCCTCATTACTCGAGCCTTCTGGGATTTAATGTGTATAAACATCTATGTTATAGATAATGAGAGGCTCTATTTGCTGATTGGAGCACCGGCCCACATGATCCCAGGTACACACCTGCACATGGTGCGCCCTTGGGATCGTGGGCCACTACGCTGCCCTCTACGACGCAATGTCTGCCAGCAAGTTCTCAAAGTAGTGTCCCCATCAGATAAGTGCATATTCCATTCGGATGCCGGTGGCATAATCCATAATTATGCTGCCATCCATAAAATCCAGGCCATTATTTATGAAGACCAGGTGACATCATGAGAAGAATTGTCTGCTGAATATTAAGCTCCAAAAATCCATGGTCTGTCAATTTGCTTTATTACAGGTGAAATATCTAATAGAGCATATAAATCACAAAGGGATTGAGTGAGTCACGCCTTCTCCTGTTATTTATCCAGTGATAGGAAAATCATGGTAGTTATTCATAAAATCTGAGCTGTTTTGGTCTTAGCCAGTGACGACCGTCAATAGCAAATTTGTTTTGCTTTGTTCCAGCATAGTGTGCAAACTAGCGCATATACTGAATGTTGCTGTGTATAATTCTGACAAAATGCAGTTCTATTCTAATATGTTGTTGCTTTACTAATACCCAGAGAAGTTGATTATTGTAGTTTGGGATTTCACCAGAGCCATGAGCCCATATTCAATAGATTCCCCAGGGGAAAAAGCAATAGCAGTAAATCACCTTAATTGAGACCTATTTCCAGAAAATGGGAATAGTAAATGAATGGCTAACACAGATGTCTCACAGAGGAATTATGCTGTTACCACCCTCATCAGCCTTGCATCTGAATTGATTATTTTTCTATATCCAAGAATTATTTTCAGATGGTTGCTCATTATTTCAAACTGGACACATCACAATTTTAGATCACACTCCACCGATCTTTGCTTTTCAAATTATGCCTCTTAAATCTGAACATCTCTGACTCAGATGACCCAGATTTTCTCTTTCTTAGCAAAAACTCAACTTAATGTACATGGTGCGCTTTCATTGAAGTTCATTGTCTTACAACTAATGCACAACTGGGGAGCCAATCAAAGTTCAGCAAAGAAGGAGACAGTGAAAAGCCCACATCCCATTTAGATTATTGTAAATAATGTGAAAGACTTGTAAAATACCCTCTTCAGTGCCAAAAGCTAAACACAAGGTTCAGCAATCATGGAAGGCAGAGAGTGAGCACAGTGTTTCCTACTCACTGCACATGTGCAGAAGAAGGTGCCTGATCTGTCGAGGAAAGCAATGAGATTACTATCAATCACCTTGCATTGCCATATATGGGTATCCAGGGATGTGCCAGATTTGTTTGTCTAAAAGTTATGCAAAATTACATTGTTAACCTGAATTTAGCCAATAAAATGCTGGAAATGGAACACAAAAGAGAAGTAATGAGAATATTTCAGAAATATTAGAACAGGCCATAAAAAGGAAATAAAGGCTTCCATTTATGAGGTGCCTTATCACATCTCTTAAAATGTCTCCAGTATAATTGAATGACTTTGAAGTGCAGTAACTGCTTTAGAGGCGAACATAAAAGCCATTTTACAAACTGCAGGATCCGACAATAAAATAAATAACCAATTAATCTGTTTTTGGCAGCAATGGTTGAAACAGGAATGTTGGCCAAGACACAAGGGGAGCTTACAGCTCTTTTCAGCTTATACCATTGGATGTTTCATCTCCAACTTAACATACAGACAGCACCTCTGCTTAATATCTCATCAGAAGGACGACACCTTTGAGAATGCAGTGCTCCTTCAGTAGCGGAGTGTTACCTTAAATTATGAATTCAACCTCCTGATCTGAGATAAAAATGTTTGGACCCAGAGGCAAGAGTGCTACCAATTGAGCCAAGCTGACAGACATAGGAGGCATGAAAGTTTCAGGTGAAAGAAAACTTGATGATTACATATTTTTATGCAAAGATAGAACTCCAATATAAAAGCAGTTATTATTTTTTTCAAACTTCAGCTACAAAGGTCTTTGAAATCATATTCTACTAGGCCTGGCAACATAAACACTGCTGCAGCTTTCCTTTCCTTCTGTAAAATTCCTTCTCTTGCAATGCACACTGTTTTTCTTTGAGGATAAGAATAGCTTTCATGGAAGCATCTGAGGATTGGTGACGGAACTGTACAAATAAGACTCTTTGCTCACTAACAGAGGCCACAAAAGGCATCATCGGCAGAGAGGCCATATAGGTTCTGAGAGGCACTGGAGGTTGCAGAAATATGACCTGGTTTGTGCAGTGAAAATTGCATTCATTCACTGATTTTTGACATTCATCAGATTAAAATAGTGTTTGTACTGCACTAAGAAAAATGGTATATAATGGTCTAATTTTGCTGTAGAAATAACAATAAGGTTAACAGTACTCAGTGTTATTTATGTAGAAATCAGACAGCAACTTCTGGCGACCGCACATGCGCAATTAGACACAGAGATCTGGAAGTTGCTGTCCGAGATACGACATTCCTCCTGAAGTTTCCCAAAAATGGCATATAGCCATCTGATGCCCCATGGCATGAACTTGCTGTACTTACCTCATAGATACAAACTAAACTCACCAGAAAAAGTTAGGGCTCATCCATTCCAATGTAAGTACCCTTTTAATGGGGTGATAAATCTTAATTACTGCCAAACGACCTCTCTGGCACTGAAAATTAACTTTTATAAATGTGGAGTCTCATTCTTTCAGATTTTAATTATTGTTGGAGATATAAAAAAGGTAAATAAATACTATTTTAAAAAACGTTTTCTTTCTGTCTCTTTTATCTTTTTCTTAATCCAATCTTTTTTTCCCTCTCTTTATTTTGCTTTCTGTACCTGATTTGATGTTGAATACAATATTCTAACTGACACATCCTGGTTTAGACCCTAAGCTACTCATTAACGATTCTTCAATCTGAGTGGTTAAGGAGATACACAGTTGCTTGTCCTGTTCGCACAGGTTCCTGAGCCCTGTAGAGGGCGCTGCACTATTTGGCTCTCTCATTTACAGTACGTTCCAGTGCAAAACCCCATAGAAAGTCTATGGGCAAGTGCAAGTGTAACGAACAGCGCTGCTAAGAGCAAAATACCTCCTATCGTGTACTATGAGTGCAGCACTAATACGAGTGATCATGTGCTCATCTTGTGCCACCTTTTCTTTATAAAAAATCCATCCGTTGGGAGGAGGAGGCCTGTCGTGCACAATTGCACCAGTCACATCCGCTTTCTGTTTCAGGCAGTCATTGGATAACATAAGGAGACATTTGAATAACATCCACCACACTGCTTATCATCACTGGGATGCATTGGTGCTCTCAATTGATCTCTGAAAGCATTAGTCAAGATTGTGTTCAATTTCTTTCGACCATTCTTCATCCTTTTGTTTTTGAGAAAACATTTCTGAAATGTTCTCTTAAGTTACATGGTCTGTACTAATTATATCTACGTCTTACTGTTCCAGCTGGCTAACCATTAGGCAGAACTTCTCTGTGTCATTCTCCTTGGAGTATCTTTGGCAGTGCTTGAAAATATCAATCCAGATATTTGTAGTTTCAAGTTAGATAGTCAATATCACAAAATCGTTCCATATCAACAATTTCCTCTTGTATCTAAGCCATTATCTTATCTAGATGATTAAAGACTTATAAATTCTTAGGCTACAAAATTACATTTAATAAGTTTAAACCTGCACCTATCAATTCATAAGAATATTTATTATAATTTCTCTTTCAATAAATTGATAAGATATTTGAAGCCAAAATTTTTCAATCACCGTTATTATAACACTGACATTATGCCATTTATTTTTAAATCAGAAAATCACGGTTGAAAAGAGGAGAGAAGACAATGTAAATGAAGAAGTAGCAGAATAGTGTAAATATATTTATGTGGCTGTGTAATCTGCTCCAGGTGCTATCAATTAATATCATGTTGAATATTTAAAAACATCTAAGTAAGGCATTTAGAGAATTTATGTGATGTAATAATCTTTGTGAATTGGTCTTGAAATATTGGTATTAAAATCCAGCAAGGTTTTAGGGCTTCCTCTCATGAAGTGTGATTATTTGGCAGCTGAGATTATTTGGTGTTTTTCCCCTGGGAATGCTATTTGGCTTTAATTGAAAGCACATTTGTATAATTATCCCATATCTCATTTATTGATTTTCTCAGAACCTTCCCTAGACTGAAAGATCTCCCAGTTGTTCATGTTACTCTGTACATTTCATAAATGTACATGGAGAGATTACATTTATATGGAGATTGGTCTCCTATTCCTAATAGCCAATTGCCTAGAGGATTGAGGAAGGAACATAAAAGTCTACACATGAGATATACTGCACTAGAATATTTCCTCCTTTAGAAATACCACACATCACAAATGTATTTCAAAGTTGTTATCATATTCATGAATGTCCACATATTCCTTAACCCAAGCAACATTGTCACAAGACAAGATTTGGTCTGGTTGATAACTGATAAGGAGGGGGAATAGATATAGACAAATGAGTTAGTCTAACAGCACAGAGGTAGTGTAGGGGTTGCAAGAGATAGGTAGAGCTTGATATCATTAGCGTACATGTGGAACCTCATCCTATATCAGCGGACAATGCCGCCAAGGGGCAGCATGTAGATGAGTAATAGGAATGGGGGTCAAGGATAGATCCTTGGGGACTTCAGAGGTGCTGGTGAAAAGGCTCAAAGAGAAGCTATTCATGGAAATGCGCTGGCTACAATTGGATAGGTAAGAATGAAACCAACCGAGGGCAGTCCCACCGAGTTGGACAACAGAGGAGGATGTGTGGTTGACTGTGTCATAAGCTGCAGAGAGGTCAAGGAGGATGAAGAGAGATAATACACCACGATATCGGTCACATTGTCATTTGTGACTTTGATTAGGGCTAGTTCAGTGCCATGGGAATGGGGAGAAACCTTATTGGATAGATTCAAATAAGGAGTCGTGGGAGAGATGTGTACGGAGCTGGGAGCTGGCAATACATTCAATGATTTTGGAGAGGAAAGGAAGATTGGCGATGATACTGTAGTTTCAAGGGCAGAGGGGTCAAGGATTCTTCTGTTGAGAGAAGTGATGACTGTAGTTTTGAAAGGGAAGGGAACAATGCTTAATGAGAGAAAACCATTTACAATATCAGCTGTCGGAGCCTAATAGGGTCCAGACATATTTGGTGATGGATGACTAAACCAGTTGTGCATCAGATATGTTCAAGTCTGTGCCTCTTGCACTTGAGGGTATGAAGATTGGGGGGTATGTAAAAAGGAACAACCAAAAATGGGAGTCAGTGAAGTTTTTGCTGGGGACAAGGGAATCAAAGGTGGATATGAGGAAGTGATTGAGCAAATCCACAGCAACAGGTATTGTGATGAATAGAATTTAAATATGCCGCTGTAAGTGACTATAGGGGAGCCGTTATTCCAGGGATGGATGCAGAAGGAAGTGGGGTGGAATTAGTAAGCACTTAGAAAAACATGAGTTAAACAGGCCAGTCAGTACAGATTTCTAAATGGTATGTCACACTTGACTAACCTTATAAAATTACTTGAAGAAGTAACAGAGAATAAAGGAAATGTAATGGATGTGGTTTTTTATGAAATATCACAATGCATTTGATAAAGTACCACATAAGGGAAAATTGTACATGGTAGTCAGGGGACTGTGGCCACATGCATATGTATAAAGCAAACGTTGGAGGGAGAAAGCAAAGGGTAGAGATAAAGGAAAGCTTCTTAGACTGGAAAAATGTGTGGGTGGTGCTCCAGAGGGACCAACCACTGTATACGCAAGTATTCTGAACTTGAGAATTGAGGAAACAATATTGACAAGGACTGTGAAAGACTGCTGGAGGGGATAGGTGAAAAAACAAGATGAACAAATAGGTAGCAGATGACATAGAGAACATAGAGAAATGTAAAGTAATATATTTTGGATGTAAGAATAAGAAAAGGAAATATTGTCTGGGAAATCCATTGGAGCTGCTCCTGCTCTGCCAGGATTACTACGCTGGAGGTGTAGCGGAAGTCACACACCATCCTGACTTGGAAGTATATCGCCGTTCCTTCATTGTCGCTGGGTACCAAAAATGTATCATTTCACACTTTTCTGCGTAAGATTTCATCTGCCATGTGTCTGCCCAGTTCACCAGTTTGCCTATGTCTTCCTGAAGTCTATCACTCTCCTCCTCACTATTCACTATACTTCCAAGTTTTGTGTCATCTGCAAATTTTGAAATTGTGCCCTGTACATCCACGTCCAAGTCTTTAAAACATATATCCAGAAAAGCAGTGGTCCTAGAACCGACCCCCATGGAACACCACTGTATACCTTCCTCCAGTCTGAAAAACAACCGTTCAACACTACTCTCTCTTTTCTGTCACGTAGCCAATTTCGTATCCAGCCTGCCACTGTCCCTTTTGTTCCATGGGCTTCAATTTTGTTGGCAGGCCTATTGGGGCCAAGTTTCGGCCTGAGTTGCTCCTGTTTTTTTGGAGCAACTGGTTTAGAATGGAGTATCTTAGAAATTTGAATTCTCGGCATTTAGTTTGCTCCAGTTCTAGTCAGTTAGAACAGTTTCACTTTGGAACAGAATTTTTTTTTCAAAAGGGGGCGTGTCCAGCCACTTACGCCTGTTTTCAAAGTTTAGGCAGTGAAAACTTACTCCAAACTAACTTAGAATGGAGTAAGTGAAGATTTTTGTACGTTCGAAAAAACTTTGTCTACACTTTAGAAAATCAGCCGTAGGTTACAAATTAGGCGTAGAGAATGGGGGAGCGGGGTTTAAAGGGAAGTTTACAAACATTAAACACTTCAGTTTTACAAATAAAGAGCCATCATCAATAATAAATGATAAATACATCAATAAATCAACCAATAAATCAATCAAAAAAAATTCATAAAAAATAAAAAAAATAAAAAAAATCAATAAATAAAACATTTTCTACTTACCGACTGCAGCACCGGGAGTCCTCCAACAGCATGCTGGGATGCCCCTCCCCCAGTGTGTTTCTGTCAGTGTCTCTATCTCTCTTTCTGTCTGTGTGTGTGTCTCTCACTCTCTGTCTGTCAGTGTCTGTGTTTCTGACAGCAAGGGGAAGGGGAGAAGGGGGGTGGGAGGGGGAGGGGGAGAAGGGGGTGGGATGGGGAGGGGGAGAAGGGAGGTGGGATGGGGAGGGGGAGAAGGGGGTGGTAGGGGAGGGGGAGAAGTGGGTGGGAGGAGGAGGGGGAGAAGGGAGGAGGGGAAGGGGTGAAGGTGGTGGGGGGTGAAGGGGGGTGGGGGGGAGGGGGAGGAAGGAGGAGGGAGGTAGAGGGGGGTGGGGTGGGGTGAGTGTGGGGGGGAGAAGGGGGGTGGGGTGAGGGGGAGGAGGAGGTGGGGGGGAGGAGGAGGGGGAGTGGGGCAGGGGGTGGGGGGGAGGAGGAGGTGGGGGGGAAGAGGAGGAGGGGGGGTGGGGGGGAGGAGGTTGGGGGGTAGGAGGAGGAGAGGATGGCGAGGAGAAGGGGGGAGGAGAATGGAGGGAGGAGGAGAGGGGGGAGAGGGGCAGAAGGGGGGGGGAAAGGGGGAGAAGGGAGAGAGGATGGAGGGAGGAAAGGAGACAGGAGGGAGGGAGGGAAGGAGAGAGGAGGGAGGGAAGGAGAGAGGAGGGAGGGAAGGAGAGAGGGGGAGGGGAGGAGAGAGGAGGGAGGGGAGAAGGGAGGGAGGGAAGGAGAGAGGAGGGAGGGAAGGAGAGAGGAAGGAGGGAAGGAGAGAGGAGGGAGGGGAGGAGGGAGGGAGGGGAGGAGGGAGGGAGGGAAGGAGAGAGGAGGGAGGGAAGGAGAGAGGAGGGAGGGAAGGAGGAAGGAGAGAGGAGGGAGGGAAGGAGAGAGGAAGGAGGGAAGGAGAGAGGAGGGAGGGAAGGAGAGAGGAGGGAGAGAGGGAAGGAGAGAGGAGGGAGGGAGGGAAGGAGCGAGGGGGGGGGAAGTGAGAGAAGGAGGCTGAATGGTCGGGCTCAAGACTTCAGGCTGGATTTACAGGTAGGTGGCGTCGGGTCTCGGGGGGGGGGGGGGGGGTCGCAGAGGTCCGGGGGTGGGGGGGGAAGAGTCGCGGAGGTCCAGGGGGGAGGGGGAGAGTCGTGAAGGTGCGGAGAGGGGGGGAGCGGGGGTCGGGTCGCCGGGGTGGGCGGGGGTCGGGTTGCCGGGGGGGAGGGGGGAGGCGGGGGGGAGCAGAGGTCAAGGCGCGGAGGTCCGGGGGGGAGGGAGAGAGCGGGGGGTCCGGTCGGGTGGGAGGAGCCTTATCCACGCAGCCCCAGTGAGGCCATTCTGTCATGGGCTAGCGGCTGCGTGCTTTGGGCCCCTCCCACAGTTTTGGGCGCCTGGAGCTACTGCACAAGCCTGCGCACTGTCGCGCGCATGTGCAGAGGTCCCGGCACTGTTTTCAGTGCGGGGACCTGGCTCCGCCCCCCACAGCTCGTGCTGCGCCGTGCCCAGCTCCAGAGGGCCTGCAGGGAGCCGGAGAATAGGTAAGTTTTTTTTAGGCGCACTTTCTGGCACGAAAAACGGGCGTCCAGGTCAGGGCTGCGCCGTTTTAGACGCGGCCCGAAACTTGGGCCCATTAGGTGGCACTTTGTCGAGCGCCTTTTGGAAATCCATGCATACTATGTCAACGGCATCCCTCTCTGTTACCTCATCAAAAAACTCGATCAAGTTGGTTAAACATGATCTGCCTTTAACAAATCCATGCTGGCTTTCCTTAATTAATCCACCCCTATTCAAGTAACTGTTAATTTTGTTCCTGATTACTGTTTCTAATAGCTTCCCTACTGCCGAGGATAAACTGACTGTCCTGTAGTTGCTGGGTTTATCTTTACACCTTTTTTTAAACAATGGTGCAACCTTTGCAATTCTCCAGTCCTCTGACACCACCCCCGTACCTATGGAGGATTGGAATATTATGGCCTCCATGATTTCTGCCCTCAATTCCCTCAGCATCCGAGGATGCATCCCGTCCACTCCTGGTGATTTATCTACTTTAAGTACAACCAGCCTTTTAAACCTCTTCTTTATCAATTTTTATCCTATGAAGTGTCTCTACTACCTCATTCTTCACTATGTTTATGGCAGCATCCTCTTCCTTGGTAAAGACAGATGCAAAGTATTTATTTAGTACCTCAGCCATACCCATGACAAAGGAATATTAAAGAATATGAGGAGGAGTGAACAGGAGAGTGAAATTAGGCAATATGCCTTGTGGAGAAGAAGCACTAGCAGAAACTTGATAGGGTGAATGATCTGTTTCAGTGCTGTAAAGTTACATGTTCTTGGAAGTGAAGTGACTTTCATTATGAAGGCAAATGTAGGTAATGAATAACACAATACCAGCAGATCTGTTTTACTGTTTTCTATGGACACTGGTTGCTGATGTTGTCAAAAACAGTGATAAGCCAACAACCAATGTAATTCCATTTTATTTTTTCAGCAGGCTCCCTGACAGTACTGTTTGTCTGATAATATAACTTGGGCTTTCACAGAGCATGATCAGGTTAGAAAGAATCCCTATGCTGTCAAACTCAAGCCAAATTTATTATAGAGCATGGCCTGCTCAGCATCTGAAAAGTTCACAGTGGTTACTGGAATGGGCAATGTCAGGTGACAGATATATGGAGAGAAATAGTACCATGTGATGAAGGAGCTAGCTGAAGGGCTGGATAGCTAGCATTTGTTAAATAATAAAAATGCTAACTATATATTTCACAATATAACTGATTCATTCTCAATTTAAAAAATAATAGTTTTACAAATTTAGTCTTATTTCAACTATCTATTTGAAGAATTTTGATATGTGATCACATTAAACATGGGGGGGGGGATTAATAGCTTCACTAATCATTCATTTAAACCAATTTGGTGAAGGACAGTTTTAATAGATGAGAAACCAACACTTAAATTATTTGTATGCATGAAGTGATTTTACCTAACGGAGCTGTGTTAATAGCATAATTCATCATGGAAATGTCAGCATACCAAGTTATTAGGGAAAACAATCTATTATTGACGTACATTCATTACTAACCATTCACAAATCATGAGAGATTTTCAATTTGGGGATCGAATAAAAGTACTGCAAAAACAGAATCTTACCAAGTGTGAGTGATTTGACAGTTAGATCTATTTTTGGTTCTAATATCGTCTTCTAGTGGTGCAGCAGTAATAACACAGTGATTCAATTTTGAACAGATTGAATTTCCTCACTGAGTTATCTTGAATGAATAATGTGCAGATGGGTATTCACCCTTCTCAATTATTTTGTGCTTTCATTTGTTGAAGATATTCTACCATATTTAGTGGTCACATCAGCCTAGGACAACTAATATTAAAGGGAATAATCTGTAAAAATGATCACAAATTTAAGCACATTATTTTCTTATGGTAATGTTTGCTTTATTAATTACTTTAGCCTTCTGCTGTTATTTCTTGAATTCATTCATGTAATGGGCAGCCTACTAGCACAATATGTTGACCTCCAACACTTTGTGCCATTGACTTGTACAATCTGGGTACAGGTCCTAGGTTAATGTTCAATTTGATGTTTACATGGATTTTACACTGAACGAGTGGGAGAACCCCCACAGAGATTAACCCCCATAGACTTATATTAGCAACATAACCGGACGGGCCATCCAACATTGACCGCAGCACCGGCTTCGGACATGACAACAGCACACCCAGCTCAGTCGACCCTGCAAAGTCCTCCTCATTAACATCTGGGGACTTGTGCCAAAATTGGGAGAGCTGCCCCACAGACTAGTCAAGCAACAACAACAACAACAACTTATACTCATCTAGCACCTTTAACGTAGTGAAATGTCCCAAGTCACTTCACAGGAGTATTATGAGATAAAAAATTTGACACCGAGCCGCAGAAGTAGAAATTAGCGCAGGGAAAGAGATAGGTTTTAAGGAGCGTATAGAAGGAGGAAAGAGAGGTAGAGAGGTGGAGAGATTTAGGCAGGGAATTCCACAGCTTGGGGCCTAGGCAACAGAAGGCAAGGCCACTAATGGTTGAGCGATTATAATCAGGAATGCTCAAGAGGATAGAAACATAGAAACATAGAAACATAGAAAATAGGTGCAGGAGTAGGCCATTCGGCCCTTCTAGCCTGCACCGCCATTCAATGAGTTCATGGCTGAACATTCAACTTCAGTACCCCATTCCTGCTTTCTCGCCATACCCCTTGATCCCCCTAGTAGTAAGGACCTCATCTAACTCCTTTTTGAATATATTTAGTGAATTGGCCTCAACAACTTTCTGTGGTAGAGAATTCCACAGGTTCACCACTCTCTGGGTGAAGAAGTTCCTCCGCATCTCGGTCCTAAATGGCTTACCCCTTATCCTTAGACTGTGACCTCTGGTTCTGGACTTCCCCAACATTGGGAACATTCTTCCTGCATCTAACCTGTCTAACCCCGTCAGAATTTTAAATGTTTCTATGAGGTCCCCTCTCATTCTTCTGAACTCCAGTGAATACAAGCCCAGTTGATCCAGTCTTTCTTGATAGGTCAGTCCCGCCATCCCGGGAATCAGTCTGGTGAACCTTCGCTGCACTCCCTCAATAGCAAGAATGTCCTTCCTCAGGTTAGGAGACCACAACTGTACACAATACTCCAGATGTGGCCTCACCAATGCCCTGTACAACTGTAGCAACACCTCCCTGCCCCTGTACTCAAATCCCCTTGCTATGAAGGCCAACATGCCATTTGCTTTCTTAACCGCCTGCTGCACCTGCATGCCAACCTTCAATGACTGATGTACCATGACACCCAGGTCTCTTTGCACCTCCCCTTTTCCTAATCTGTCACCATTCAGATAATAGTCTGTCTCTCTGTTTTTACCACCAAAGTGGATAACCTCACATTTATCCACATTATACTTCATCTGCCATGCATTTGCCCACTCACCTAACCTATCCAAGTTGCTCTGCAGCCTCACAGCATCCTCCTCGCAGCTCACACTGCCACCCAACTTAGTGTCATCCGCAAATTTGGAGATACTACATTTAATCCCCTCATCTAAATCATTAATGTACAGTGTAAACAGCTGGGGCCCCAGCACAGAACCTTGCGGTACCCCACTAGTCACTGCCTGCCATTCTGAAAAGTACCCATTTACTCCTACTCTTTGCTTCCTGTCTGACAACCAGTTCTCAATCCATGTCAGTACACTACCCCCAATCCCATGTGCTCTAACTTTACACATCAATCTCTTGTGTGGGACCTTGTCGAATGCCTTCTGAAAGTCCAAATATACCACATCAACTGGTTCTCCCTTGTCCACTCTACTGGAAACATCCTCAAAAAATTCCAGAAGATTTGTCAAGCATGATTTTCCTTTCACAAATCCATGCTGACTTGGACCTATTATGTCACCTCTTTCCAAATGCACTGCTATGACATCCTTAATAATTGATTCCATCATTTTACGCACTACCGATGTCAGGCTGACCGGTCTATAATTCCCTGTTTTCTCTCTCCCTCCTTTTTTAAAAAGTGGGGTTACATTGGCTACCCTCCACTCGATAGGAACTGATCCAGAGTCAATGGAATGTTGGAAAATGACTGTCAACGCATCCACTATTTCCAAGGCCACCTCCTTAAGTACTCTGGGATGCAGTCCATCAGGCCCTGGGGATTTATCGGCCTTCAATCCCATCAATTTCCCCAACACAATTTCCCGGCTAATAAGGATTTCCCTCAGTTCCTCCTCCTTACTAGACCCCCCGACCCCTATTATAACCGGAAGGTTGTTCGTGTCCTCCTTCGTGAATACCGAACCAAAGTATTTGTTCAATTGGTCCGCCATTTCTTTGTTCCCCGTTATGACTTCCCCTGATTCTGACTGCAGGGGACCTAAATTTGTCTTTACTAACCTTTTTCTCTTTACATATCTATAGAAACTTTTGCAATCCGTCTTAATGTTCCCTGCAAGCTTCTTCTCATACTCCATTTTCCCTGCCCTAATCAAACCCTTTGTCCTCCTCTGCTGAGTTCTAAATTTCTCCCAGTCCCCAGGTTCGCTGCTATTTCTGGCCAATTTGTATGCCACTTCCTTGGCTTTAATACTATCCCTGATTTCCCTTGATAGCCACGGTTGAGCCACCTTCCCTTTTTTATTTTTATGCCAGACAGGAATGTACAATTGTTGTAGTTCATCCGTGCGGTCTCTAAATGTCTGCCATTGCCCATCCACAGTCAACCCCTTAAGTATCATTCGCCAATCCATCCCAGCTAATTCACGCCTCATACCTTCAAAGTTAGCCTTCTTTAAGTTCTGGACCATGGTCTCTGAATTAACTGTTTCATTCTCCATCCCAATGCAGAATTCCACCATATTATGGTCATTCTTCCCCAAGGGGCCTCGCACAACGAGATTGCTAATTAATCCTCTCTCATTACATAACACCCAGTCTAAGATGGCCTCCCCCCTAGTTGGTTCCTCGACATATTGGTCTAAAAAACCATCCCTTATGCACTCCAGGAAATCCTCCTCCACCGTATTGCTTCCAGTTTGGTTAGCCCAATCTATGTGCATATTAAAGTCACCCATTATAACTGCTGCACCTTTATTGCACGCACCCCTAATTTCATGTTTGATGCCCTCCCCAACATCACTACTACTGTTTGGAGGTCTGTACACAACTCCCACTAACATTTTTTGCCCTTTGGTGTTCTGCAGCTCTACCCATATAGATTCCACATCATCCAAGCTAATGTCATTCCTAACTATTGCCTTAATCTCCTCCTTAACCAGCAATGCTACCCCACCTCCTTTTCCTTTTATTCTATCCTTCCTGAATGAATAGAATTAGCGGAGTGCAGACATCTCGGGGGATTGTGCGTCTGGAGGAGATTATAGAGATAGGGAGGGATGAGGCCATGGAGGCATTTGAAAACAAGTATGAGAATTTTGAAATCGAGACGTTGTTTAACCAGAAGCCGTGTAGATTAGTGACATAGTCATACTCATAGGATCATACTTCAGCCAATGAACAGTGGTGTACATTTAAGGAGATATTTCTCAACTCTCAAGAAAAATATATTCCAGTGAGGAGCAAAGGGTGTAAAAGAAAAGATAGCCATCCGTGGCTAACTAAATAAATAAAGGATGGTATCCAATTAAAAACAAGGGCAAACAAAGTGGCCAAAACTAGTGGGAGGACAGAAGATTGGGAAGCTTTTAAAAGCCAGCAAAGAATGACTAAAAAAATTATTAAGAAAGGGAAGCTAAACTATGAAAGTAGATTATCACAAAATATAAAAACAGATAGCATGAGTTTCTATAGGTATATAAAAAGAACAGAGTGGCTAAAGTAAATGTTGGTCCCTTAGAGGACGAGACCGGGGAATTAGTAATGGGGAACATGGAGATGGCAGAATCTCTGAACAAATATTTTGTATCAGTCTTTATGGTAGAGGACACTAACAATATGCTGACAATGGATAGTCAAGGGGCTATAGGGGGGGAGGAACTTAACACAATCACAATCACGAAGGAGGTGGTATTCAGTAAGATAATGGGACTAAAGGCGGATAAATCCCCTGGATCTGATGGCTTGCATCCTAGGGTCTTAAGAGAAGTGATGCATTGGTTGTAATTTACCAACATTCCCTGGATTCTGGGGAGGTCCCAGCCGATTGGAAAACCGCAAATGTAACATCCCTATTTTTAAAAAGCAGATAAAAAGCAGGAAACTATAGATCAGTTAGCCTAACATCTGTGGTTGGGAAAATGTTGTAGTCTATTATTAAAGAAGCAGTACAAGACATTTGGAAAAACATAATTCAGTCAGCCAGAGTCAGCATGGATTTATGACAGGGAAGTCATGTTTGACAAAAGTTGCTGGAATTCTTTGAGGATGTAACGAACAGGGTGGATAAAGGGGAACCAGTGGATGTGGTGTATTTGGACTTCCAGAAAGCATTTGACAAGGTGCCACATAAAAGTTTACTGCACAAGATAAAAGTTCACGGGGTTGGGGGCATGGATAGAGGATTGGTTAACTTACAGAAAACAGAGAGTCGGGATAAATGGTTCATTCTCTGGTTGGCAATCAGTAACTAGTGGGGTGCCGTAGTGATCAGTGCTGGGACCCCAACTATTTACAATCAATATTAATGACTTGGAAGAAGGGACTGAGTGTAACATAGCCCAGTTTGCTGATGATACAAAGATGGGAGGAAAAGCAATTTGTGAGGAGGACACACAAAATCTGCAAAAGGACACAGGCTAAGTGAGTGGGCAAACATTTGGCAAATGGAGTATAATGTTGGAAAGTGTGAGGTTATGCACTTTGGCAGAAAAAAAAATCAAAGAGCAAGTGATTATTTAAATGGAGAAAAATTGCAAAGTGCTGCAGTACAGTGGGACCTGGGAGCACCTGTGCATGAAACACAAAAGGATAGTATGCAGGTACAGCAAGTGATCAGGAAGGCCAATGGAATCTTGGCCTTTATTGCAAAGGGGATGGAGTATAAAAGCAGGGAAGTCTTGCTACGGTTATACGGGTATTGGTGAGGCCACACCTGGAATACTGCATACAGTTTTGGTTTCCATATTTAAGAAAGGATATACTTGCTTTGGAGGCAGTTCAGAGAAGATTCACTAGGTTGATTCCAGAGATGAGGGGGTTGGCTTATGAGGAAAGGTTGAATAGGTTGGGCCTCTACTCATTGGAATTCAGAAGAATGAGAGGTGATCTTATCGAAATGTGTAAGATTATGTGGGGGCTTGACAAGGTGGAAACAGAGAGGATGTTTCCACTGATAGGAGAGACTAGAACTAGGGGGCATAATCTTAGAATAAGGCGCCGCCCATTTAAAACTGAGATGACGAGGAATTTCTTCTCTCAGAGGGTTGTAAATCTATAGAATTCGCTGCCTCAGAGTGCTGTGGAAGCTGGGATATTGAATGGATTTAAGACAGAGATAGACAGTTTCTTAATTAATAAGGAGTTATGGGGAGCAGGCAAGGAAGTGGACCTGAGTCCATGATCGGATCAGCCACGATCGTATTAAATGGCGGAGTAGGCTCGAAGGGCTGTATGGCCTACTCCTGCTCCTATTTCTTATGTTCTTATGTCCCAGACTCCTCCATCACCATTCCTGGGTATGACCTGTCCCACCGGCGGGACAGGTCCACCTGAGGTGGCGGCACAGTGATATACATTTGGGAGGGAGTGGCCCTGTCAGTCCTCAACATTGACCTCAGACCCTATGAAGTCTCATGGTTTCAGGTCAAGCACGGGCAAGGAAACCTCCTGCTGATTACCACTTAGCTGATGACTCCTCTGTGTTGAATACCACTTGGAAGAAGCACTGAGGGCACAGAATGTACTCTGGGTGGGGGACATCAATGTCCATCACCAAGAGTGGCTCGATAGCACCACTACTGACTGAGCTGGCCGTGTCCTGAAAGACATAGCTGCCAGACTGTGCTTGCAGCAGTTGGTGAGAGAACCAACACGATGGGAAAAACCTACTTGACCTCATCCTCACCAATCTACCTGTTGCAGATGCAGCTATCCATTAGAGTATTGGTAGCAATGATCAATGCACAATCATTGTGGAGACCAAGTCCCATCTTCACACTGAGGATACCCTCCATCGTGTTGTGTGGCACTACCACCATGCTATATGGATAGATTCAGAACAGATTTAGCAGCTCAAAGCTAGACATCCATGAGGTGCTGTGGGTCATCAGCAGCAGCAGCATTATATACTACCTCAATCTGTAACCTCATGACCCGGCATATCCATCATTCTACCATTATCATCAAGCCAGGGGACCAACCCTGGTTCAATGAGTGCAGAAGAACAAGTTAGGAGCAGCACCAGGTGTACCTAAAAATGAGGTACCAACCTGGGGAAGCTGCAACACAGGACTACATGCATGCTAACCAAGAAGCAGCATGCTATAAACAGAGTTAAGCGATCCCACAACGAACGGATCAGATCAAAGCTCTGCAGTCCTGCCACATCCAGTCGTGAATGGTGGTGGACAATGAAATAACTAATGGCAGGAGGAGGCTCCATGAATATCCCCATCCTCAATGATAGCAGAGCCTAGCACATGAGTGCAAAAGACAAAGCTGAAGCGTTTGCAACCATCTGCAGCCAGAAATGGTGAGTCGATGATCCATATCAGCCTCCTCCTGAGGTCCTCACCATCACAGAAGCCATTCGGCCAATTCGATTCACTCCACGTGATATCAAGAAACGGCTAAGCGCATTAGATACAGCAAAGGCTAAGGGTCCTGACAATATCCCAGCTGTCGTGCTGAAGACTTGTGCTCCAGAACTAGCCGCGCCTCTAGCCAAGCTGTTCCAGTACAGCTACAACACTGGCATCTACCTGACAATTTGGAAAACTGCCCAGGTATGTCCTGTTGTAGGGTGTTCGTTTTGCACTCTACCTTGATTCATAGACCTCGGGAATTACAGGAAAAAGGACTACACATGACGCAACGTTTAGGCTTAACCCAGCTGTGAGTTTTATTACGCAAAAACTAAAAACTACAGAACTAGACTTCTGAGAGAATTGACCGAAGACATACAATAACCCGTCCAGTTAGTTGCTGTAACCGTAGATTGTAGGTTCATGGTCGTTGGTTCTGTGACCGGTTGTTCCTCTTCGATGTTCCCTCTTCTGGTCGTTCTCTTCTCTTCCGTTTCTTCCGTGTTCCTTCCGTTCCTTTCCGTTCGCTCTGAATTTTATAAATAAAACACCCGCTGAGCTGAGGTTTCCGTTAATGTGTCTGGATCGATTCGTTGTTTGTGGTGATCCGTTTGGCTGACTGCGATGATGCACCTGGATGTCCCCAATTTGCAGACGGAGTCGACAGGGCAAAAGATAAATCCTTATCTTAAGTACCCTGTTCTCCAAAAATGTACACCTTGTGGGATTCTTTGTGTCCTGGTTTCTTGCAGACTTGGAGTCTCTTGAGGGGATTGTTTTTCCTCTCCGGCCAATCAATCCAGAGGCTCTTCTGTGGGATTTTATGAATTGTATCAATCCCCTTGTTTCTATGTATAAACAGGTCTGGCTCTCGACCGCAGAGATTGGTTTTAATTGGTGATGAGTCACCACCTGCCCTAGGCTGGCGCCTTTTTCTCCCTTTGTCCAGTCAATCCTAATAGCATGTATTAAATCATTTTTAGTTTGTGGCCTCTTCTTGTGCCTTCTGTAAAAGTGTGTAATCCTTACGCTGTCCACAAAAAGCAGGACAAATCCAATCCGGCCAATTACTGTCCCATTAGTCTATTCTCAATCATCAGCAAAGTGATGGAAGGTGTCGTCGACAGTGATATCAAGCAGCACTTACTCACCAATAACCTGCTCACTGATGCCCAGTTTGGGTTCCACTGGACCATTCGGCTCCTGACCTCATTACAGCCTTGGTCCAAACATGGGCAAAAGAGCTGAATTCCAGAGGTAAGGTGAGAGTGACTGTCCTTAACATCAAGGCAGCATTTAACCGAGTATGGCATAAAGGAGCCCTAGTAAAACTGAAGTCAACGGGAATCAGGGGGAAAACGTTCCACTGGCTGGAGTCATACCTAGCACAAAAGAAGATGGTTGTGGTTGCTGGAGGTCAATCATCCCAGCCCCAGGATATCACTGCAGGAGTTCCTCAAGGTAGTGTCCGAGGCCCAACCATCCTCAGCTGCTTCATCAATGATCTTCCCTCCATCATAAGGTCAGAAGTGGGGATGTTCACTGATGATTGCACAGTGTTCAGTTCCATTTTGCAACTCCTCAGAAAATGAAGCAGTCCATGCCAGCATGCAGCAAGACCTGGAGAACATACATGCTTGGGCTGATAAGTGGCAAGTAACATTTGCGCTATAAAAGCGGCAGGCAATGACCATCTCCAACAAGCGGGAGTCTAACTGCCTCCCCTTGATATTCAACGGCATTACCATCACTGAATCCCCCACCATCAACATCTTGGGGGGGTTCATCATTGACCAGAAACTTAACTGGACTAACCACATAAATACTGTGGCAACAAGAGCGGGTCAGAGGCTGGGTATTCTACGTAAGTGTCTCATCTCCTGACTTCCCAAAGTCTCTTCACCATCTACAAGGCACAAGTCAGGAGTGTGATCAAATACTCTCCATTTACCTGGATGCGTGCAGTTCCAACAATACTCAAGAAGCTCGACACCATCCCGGACAAAGCAGTTCACTTGATTGGCACCTCATCCACCACCTTAAACATTCACTCCCTCCATGATCAGCGCACGATGGCTGTAGTGTGTACCATCTATAAGATGCACTGCAGCTACTTGCCACGGCTTCTTCAGCAACACCTCTCAAAGCTGCAACCTCTACCACCTAGAAGGACAAGGGCAGCAGGCACATGGGCGCACCAAGTTACACACCATCCTGACTTAGAAGAATATCGCCGTTCCTTCATCGTCGCTGGGTCAAAATCCTGGAACTCCCTCCGTAACAGCACTGTGGGAGTACCTTCACCAGATGGACTGCAGCAGTTCAAGGTGGCGACTCACCAACACCTTCTCAAGGGCAATTAAGGATGGGCAATAAATGCTCACATCCCGGAACGAATAAAAAAAACATTTATGTGCAATTATTTTTTGGCATATTTTTGTTTTCTTAATCTCATCTCATCTTGTCAGAAGTCACTTAGAGAAACAGCGGTGAAAGAAGTTGTTAGCTTGTCTGGATTATCAAAAAATACCTCTCACTTATGCTATTGAAAAACCCTTCGATCTTGGTCTGTCTGTTAAGTGGCGGATAAGAAGAGATACAGACACCTAAGAGACAGAGCAGCTTTTTCAACTTTCTGAGGCAGAAAAGCATCAGTGTGACACTGCAGGGAGAAGATGTTATGCCCTGGCTGTAGGACATAATGCAGAGGGTGTTTTTATTTAAAATAATTAGACATGCTACTGATGTGGGGCAGTGTAGTGATATAATTACGCAGAGAAATAGGTTTTCCTGATTGAACTAACTAAATCTGATCATAATAATAATTCTATATATTCATAGGATGGAAAATAAAGCAGATTAAAGGTTTTTGCTTAAGTGATAACTTGGTATGCTGTTGAAGAGATTGAAGAAATACAAATAGGAACAGGAGAAGACAAGTCAGCCCCTCAAGCCTATTCCACCATTCAATTAGACCATGGCCAATTTCTTTCCCCTTCAGCTATAGTTCTGTTTACTCCATCCTACTCTTCCTCCAAAAGTGCAATTCATGGAAGGATCCCCATGAAGAAACAAATAGATGTCAAAAGCCTAGCAACTGAGACAACTTACAATAACTTTAAAATTCAAGAGGGCGGAAATTGGCCATTTTCAGTCACATAACCAATGGCTCACAGAGAGGGCATGCCCAAACTAGGAGGCCTGAGGCTTACCCAAAATTGTGCCTCAAGCCTCAATTCAATAGTTCAAGTGAGCTACTGGCACCTGCTGTGCCTTGACAGAGTGCTTGCCTATTTCAACCAGATCAATTTTAGGTTGCTTACTTGCTGGTAGAGACCCTCAGCTAAGTCCCAGGAGGAGGGAAGAACAAAGGTGGGGGGGGGGGCGTTGCGATCGCAGGCCAGCAGTGGTCCTCGAGAGTGCTGCAGAGCCGGGAGGAGCTCTCCTGCTGTGAAAAATATAATCACATCCGCATCTGTGACAAGAAAACCTGAGCAAAGCAGGTGTTAAACCCCTCATTAACATATGCAAGAGGTCTGTTTACTGTTTTGGGTGAATGCCGGGATGCCTGCAATACTGCCTTTACCAACATGACAGCACCTGTTACACAGGCACAGATCAGGTGTAGGACACTGCGCCCCAAAATCCTCTGTGTTCTTTGCTCCTGATTTCTACCTGGAAACAGTCGCATCAAAGACCAATTTCCGCCCCCAAATATCCACTGGATAAGAGGAACTGACACTTCATTTTCCACCAACTGCCACCCAGTTTTTTGAGTACAAACAGGGTGGTATTATGACCAAAATCAACTACCATAAGTCAAAGGGAATACTAGCAGGCAGTGTAACAGTAAGTCAATGTAAACTGCTACACTTTCAGGTAACTTATAAACATTTGTCAAGTAACAGTACTCAGGAATGGTGACCATCAGGCAGAGCAGTGGAAGGAAGGTAGTGCATGGGTCCACTGTGGTCATCCCCCTCCAAAACAGATACAACGCCTTGGGTGCTGTTGGGGGAGGCGGTGGTGACTCATCAGGGGAGGGCAGCAGCAGCCAAGTTCATGGCACCATGGGTGGCTCTGCTGCACAGGAGGGCAGGAAAAAGAGTGGGAGAGCTATAGTGGTAGGGGATTCTATTGTAAAGGGAATAGATAGATGTTTCTGCAGCCGCAATCGAGACTCCAGGATGGTATGTTGCCTCTCTGGTGCAAGGGTCAAGGATGTCTCGGAGCGGCTGCAGGATATTTTCGAGGGGGAGGGTGAGCAGCCAGTTGTCATGGTGCATATAGGTACCAACGATATAGGTAAAAAACAGGATGGGGTCCTACAAGCTGAATTTAGGGAGCTAGGAGTTAAATGAAAAAGTAGAACTTCAAAGGTAGAAATCTCAGGATTGCTACCAGTGCCACGTGCTAGTCAGAGTAGGAATTGCAGGAGAGCTAAGATGAATACATGGCCTGAGGAGTGGTGCAGAAGGGAGGGATTCAAATTCCTGGGACATGGGAGCCGGTTCTGGGGGAAGTGGGACCAGTACAAACCGGACGTTCTGCACTTGGGCAGGATCGGAACCAATGTCCTAGGGTGTGTGTTTGCTAGTGCTGTTGGGGAGGGGTTAAACTAATATGGCAGGGGGATGGGAAACCATGTAGGGAGACAGAGGGATGTAGAATGGGGGCAGAAGCAAAAGATAGAAAGAAGAAAAGTAAAAGTGGAGGGCAGAGAAACCCAAGGCAAAAATCAAAAAGGGCCACATTACAGCAAAATTCTAAAGGGGCAAAGTGTGTTAAAAAGACAAGCCTGAAGGCTATGTGCCTCAGTGCGAGGAGTATTTGTAATAAGGTGGGCAAATTAACTGCGCAGGCAGCAATTAACAAATATGATATAATTGGCATCACGGAGACATGGCTCTAGGGTGACCAAGGCTTGGAACTCAACATCCAGGGGTATTCAACATTCAGGAAGGATAGACAGAAAGGAAAAGGAGGTGGGGTAGCGTAGCTGGTTAAAGAGGAAATTAACGCAATAGTAAGGAAGGACATTGGCTTGGATGATGTGGAATCTGTATGGGTAGAGCTACGGAATACCAAAGGACAGAAAACGCTCGTGGGAGTTGTGTACAGACCACCAAACAGTAGTAGTGAGGATGGGGACAGCATCAAACAAGAAATTAGGGATGTGTGCAATAAAGGTACAGCAGTTATCATGGGCGTCTTTAATCTACATATAGATTGGGTTAACCAAACTGGTAGCAATACGGTGGAGGAGGATTTCCTGGAGTGTATTAGGGATGGTTTTCTAGACCAATATGTCGAGGAACCAACTAGAGGGCTGGCCACCCTAGACTGGGTGATGTGTAATGAGAAAGAACTAATTAGCAATCTTGTTGTGTGAGGTCCCTTGGGGAAGAGTGACCATAATATGGTAGAATTCTTTATTAAGATGGAGAGTGACACAGTTAATTCAGAGACTAGGGTCCTGAACTTAAGGAAAGGTAACTTCGATGGTATGAGATGTGAATTGGCTAGAATAGATTAACGAATGATACTTAAAGGGTTGAAGGTGGATAGGCAATGGAAAATATTTAAAGATCACATGGATGAACTTCAACAATTGTACATCCCTGTCTGGAGTAAAAATAAAACGGGGAAGGTGGTTTAACCGTGGCTAACAAGGGAAATAAAGGATAGTGTTAAATCCAAGGAAGAGGCATATAAATTGGCGAGAAAAAGGAGCAAACCTGAGGACTGGGAGAAATTTAGAATTCAACAAAGGAGGACAAAGGGTTTAATTAGGAGAGGGAAAATAGAGTATGAGAGGAAGCTTGCAGGGAACATAAAAACTGACTGCAAAAGCTTCTATAAATATGTAAAGAGAAAACAATTAGTGAAGACAAACATAGGTCCCTTGCAGTCAGAATCAGGTGATTTATAATGGGGAACAAAGAAATGGTAGATCAGTTGAATAAATACTTTGGTTCTGTCTTCACGAAGGAAGACACAAATAACCTTCTGGAAATACTAGGGGACCAAAGGTCTAGTGAGAAGGAGGAACTACAGGAAATCCTTATTAGTTGGGAAATTGTGCTTGGGAAATTGATGGGATTGAAGGCCAATAAATCTCCAGGGCCTGATAGTTTGCATTCCAGAGTACTTAAGGAAGTGGCCCTCGAAATAGTGGATGCATTGGTGATCATTTTCCAACTGAAGTTGCATGTTCAGCCATGAACTCATTGAATGGCGGTGCAGGCTAGAAGGGCCGAATGACCTACTCCTGCACCTATTTTCTATGTTTCTATGTTTCTAACAGTCAATCGACTCTGGATCAATTCCTATGGACTAGAGGGTAGCTAATGTAATGCCACTTTTTAAAAAAGGAGGGAGAGAGAAAATGGGTAATTATCGACTGGTTAGCATGACACCAGTAGTGGGGAAAATGTTAGAATCAATTATTAAAGACGTAATAGCAGCGCATTTGGAAAGCAGTGACAGGATCGGTCCAAGTCAGCATGGATTTATGAAAGGGAAATCATGCTTGACAAATCTTCTAGAATTTTTTGAGGATGTAACTAGTAGAGTGAACAAGGGAGAACCAGTGGATGTGGTATATTTGAACTTTCAAAAGGCTTTTGACAAGGTTCCACACAAGAAATTGGTGTGCAAAATTAAAGCACATGGTATTGGGGACAATGTACTGACGTGGATAGAGAACTAGTTGGCAGACAGGAAGCAGAGAGTCGGAATAAACGGGTCCTTTTCAGAATGGCAGGCAGTGACTAGAGGGGTACGGCAAGGTTCAGTGCTGGGACCCCAGCTATTTACAATATACATCAATGATTTAGATGAAGAAATTGAATGTAATATCTTCAAGTTTGCAGATGACACTAAGCTGGGTGGCGGTGTGAGCTGTGAGGAGGATGTTAAGAGACTGCAGGGTGACTTGGACAGGTTAGGTGAGTGGGCAAATGCGAGGGCAGGTGCAATATAATGTGGGTAAATGTGAGGTTATCCACTTTGGGGGCAAAACACAAAGGCAGAATATTATCTGCATGGCGGCAGATTAGGAAAAGGGGAGGTGCAACGAGACCTGGTGTCATGGTACATCAGTCATTGAAAGTTGGCATGCAGGTACAGCAGGTGGTGAAGAAGGCAAATGGCATGTTGGCCTTAATAGCTAGGGGATTTGGGTATAGGAGCAGGGAGGTCTTACTGCAGTTGTACAGGGCCTTAGTGAGGCCTCTCCTGGAATATTGTGTTCAGTTTTGACCTCCTAATCTGAGGAAGGATGTTCTTGCTATTGAGGGAGTGCAGCGAAGGTTAACCAGACTGATTCCTGGGATGGCAGGACTGATATATGAGGAGGAGAGACTGGGACTGGGTCTGTATTCACTGGAGTTTAGAAGGATGAGAGGGGATCTCATAGAAACATATAAAATTCTGACAGGACTGGACAGGTTAGATGCAGGAAGAATGTTCCCGATGTTGGGGAAGTCCAGAACCAGGAGACCCATTCTAAGGATAAGGGGTAAGCCATTTAGGACTGAGATGAGGAGAAACTTCTTCACTCAGAGAGTTGTTAACTTGTGGAATTCTCTACCACAGAGAGTTGTTGATGCCAGTTCATTGGATATATTCAAGAGGGAGTTAGATATGGCCCTTACGGCTAAATGGATCAAGGGGTATGGAGGCAGAAAGGGGTATGGAGGCAAGAAAGCAGGAAAGGGGTACTGAGGTGAATGATCAGCCATGATCTTATTGAATGGTGGTGCAGGCTCGAAGGGCTGAATGGCCTACTCCTGCACCTATTTTCCATGTTTCTATGTTTCTATAGTCACTAATTTCTATTTTATTAAGCCAATAAAAGCAGCTGTATAGAACAACCACATTTCACAATGATTTTTACTGATTGTATATTTTTCATAACTAGGGCTGAATTTGCAGTCGGAGGCTTCCTGCGGGCAGCAAAAAATCTACGCACCTACCTTCAGTCTCGGGATCCACAGAGACTTGTGCTGCTGGGCCTCTACTTGTAGGCCTGCGTACGGGCCCACATATATATCAGAGGTGCATGCGGTTCGCAAGCAATCAAACTAGGGAACCACATTCATGCTTTTGCAGGTTCCGTATGTACGGAAAGCCCATATCTATGAATAGGGATCACATAAAATATACCGTTGCACATCAAATAAATACATTTAAAAAAAATTACATATTTAAAATTAATTAAAATTAAATGGTGCTTTAGCCATAGTGGACTGGAAATAGCTACTTGAAGGTAAATCAATGTCAGAGCAGTGGGAGACATTCAAGCAGGAGATCCGGAGGGTTCAGACCAAATATGTGCCCTTAAAGAAAACGGGTGAGACTAACAAATCTAGAGCCCCCTGGATGTCTCAGGACATACAGGGTAGGATAAAGAAAAAAAGGGAGGCTTATGACAGATACAAAGGGCTAAATGCTGTAGAATCACTAGAGGAATATAGAAAGTGCAGGTGTGAAATTAAGAAGGATATTAGGAAAGCAAAGAGAGGGTGGTACGCAAGCGGCAATTTCGCTAGTCGTGTGACTAGTAGTTGCCTGCGACGGTTCCTGAGTTAAATCCCAAATTACACACTAGACAAATGACAGTATCGTTAATGTTTGTTTAATACAGGAAAAGTACAAGACTCACTACTTACTCTATTTAACTCTGCTTAACTCTGCAGAAAGGCATTCCAAAGGGTTTTCCTCTCCGCTCCAAATATTCTGTCTGTTCAACTCTGTTCAACTCAACACTGCTTAACTCTGCAGAAAAGGCATTCCAAAGCATGTTCCTCTCCGCTCCAAATACTCTGTTTAACTCAACACTGCTAACGCAACTCTGCAAACAAGGCGTTCCAAAAGGTGTTCCTTGATGTTCCAAATACTCTGTTTAAGTCAACACTCTCTCATTGTTACTCAATACGTCCCGGGTGATCAATCTTGTCCTGACACTGTTCCTTCAAGGGTCGCTCCCTGGTCCCTGCTTCTGTTGAGTGTTAGTCCCGGGTTCTCGCTACGGACTGTCCCAACGTATCCATTTTTATACCTTTATTGTCCCTTTGTTAGCCGTATAGGTTGCTACTAATTGCCTGCTTGTTTCTACAAGATACAGAGACATTCTGTTGTTATCTCAACTTGTCTCTCGCCTCCAAAAGTTATTACCAAGTTGGGAGTCTCCCTTCCCATGTGCGACCATTAATTTGATCTCTGGAATCTTTCTTATCACCCCCCTGCTGTGGCCACAGCTGGTCCGGTGATGGTGGGTGATACCCTCCTGTCCGTTGGTCTTCAATTTGTTATTCCTAGCCTGACCTTTTGTTTGGTCATTAGCAATTGCTGGAACTTTGTTAATTGGCATTCGGCTTTATTATCCCGTGACTTTCCCTGATGGTTACAACTCTACCTCATCCCTTAATGTCATTGACCCTGAGGTTAACGCCTGCTTGTTTTTTGTGCAAGAGAGCTTGTTAGGTTTTTTTTAGACCCCAGGTCTGAACTAACTTCTGAATCCTTTCTGATATTTCCACAGTCCTCCCTTTGATCAATCATATATATATATATGTATATAATTTGACCACAGTAGGATTTTGGTTTCACTGCATTTTGTAACGCTGTTCCTACTTGTACACATCCCAGCTGTAACTCCAATCTACGTACCAACTTTCTCACATATGCTATCATTATTATCAATGCTAGAAAAATTATTGCGATCAAGATGACCGTAAGATGAGAGACAAGTCTGATCCAGGGGTGGATATTCACATTCTCTCCCCAATTCCAAATCTCGTCCCACCAAGTGTCGATCTTAATTCGGGTAATTTTGACTTCAATGTCTCTGGTATTTATTTCCACTATTTTTGTAAATTCTGTCGACCAAATTTAATTTATAGAAACATAGAAACATAGAAAATAGGTGCAGGAGCAGGCCATTCAGCCCTTCTAGCCTGCACCGCCATTCAATGTGTTCATGGCTGAACATGAAACTTCAGTACCCCCTTCCTGCTTTCACGCCATACCCCTTGATCCCCCGAGTAGTAAGGACTTCATCTAACTCCCTTTTGAATATATTTAGTGAATTGGCCTCAACTACTTTCTGTGGCAGAGAATTCCACAGGTTCACCACTCTCTGGGTGAAGAAGTTTCTCCTTATCTCGGTCCTAAATGGCTTACCCCTTATCCTTAGACTGTGACCCCTGGTTCTGGACTTCCCCAACATTGGGAACATTCTTCCTGCATCCAACCTGTCCAAACCCGTCAGAATTTTAAACGTTTCTATGAGGTCCCCTCTCACTCTTCTGAACTCCAGTGAATACAAGCCCAGTTGATCCAGTCTTTCTTGATAGGTCAGTCCCACCATCCCGGGAATCAGTCTGGTGAATCTTCGCTGCACTCCCTCAATAGCAAGAATGTCCTTCCTCAAGTTAGGAGACCAAAACTGTACACAATACTCCAGGTGTGGCCTCACCAAGGCCCTGTACAACTGTAGCAACACCTCCCTGCCCCTGTACTCAAATCCCCTCGCTATGAAGGCCAACATGCCATTTGCTTTCTTAACCGCCTGCTGTACCTGCATGCCAACCTTCAATGACTGATGTACCATGACACCCAAGTCTCATTGCACCTTCCCTTTTCCTAATCTGTCACCATTCAGATAATAGTCTGTCTCTCTGTTTTTACCACCAAAGTGGATAACCTCACATTTATCCACATTATACTTCATCTGCCACGCATTTGCCCACTCACCTAACCTATCCAAGTCTGATTTCCGTTAAGTGTTCCTTTTGTAACTGGATGTTGATGTCACTTCGGGCGAAGTAAGTTTCCAATTGGGTTTTCAAGGTTTTCTGTACCGTGATATTAACTTGTCCTCTTCTTTCGATATTAATAACTTCCTCGTTCCCAATTCTCATAGGTATCAACGGGTGAGTGCAGAAGCTTGGTTCGGGTATCGGGCAAATTTCTGTTCCGTAATGGTATGTCTTTTCGGTGGCGGTGAAGCAATAAATCCCAAATACCCAAATAAGCACTCCTGACGAATGTTTGGGCCTCCACATGCTGCATGGTCAGAGTACAGTTCTTAGCAGTGTTGTTCTTGAAACCACACTGGGCCTCGTTGATAGGATAGATCTTGTATGGACAGAGCACAGTCCGGGTAGTTCGGCTGCATTGATGCAGACTGGTCCCAGTCATTCCCGTAGGTAGATTTACCGCATATGGTTTCATACTCCATACTCCGTCTTGTATGGTTCCGACATTCCTTACATCAAACAGAATCATGCCGGTCTGGTTATTGAATACTGGTATCCCCAATATCATTCCAATCGCTGGCGTTCCTGTTGGCCTGGTGCATTCCTCGTTGAACCACACCTTACAGTGTTCTCGCAATTGGCATCTATCTAGAGGATGGTGTTCCTTGTTCGAGATCAGAGTCTGGATTTGGGTATTGTTAATCCAGGTGGGGACTTTACCCTCATTGGCTTCCTGCAGGTTTTCCCGTAATTGTTCTATCATCCAGTTTCCATAAATACTACACAAGACTTGCGCCTGAGTTTGATTCTCTGCTGTCTTGGCAGTATTAATTAATTGGTTGATAGTCTGAACGTGGCTTTCTAATACGGTGACCATTCTTTTCTCCAGCTTACTGCCATCTTTTCCTGCCTCCGCTACCTGTCTCTGATTATCATTTAAACTATTTAAAACCTGTTTTACTTGTCCTTTTATCTTAGTGTTCAAATTAGTAATATCTAATGTATTGACTGTGGCCATTCTTGCCCCATACGCTGTACCAATGTCATTTATAATGTCCCTTTTCCATCTATTCTTACTTTCCGTTTCCCCAGCCCTATTTTTTGTCTCAATAGAAGTGAAGTCAAGTCCTGATACAATTTCCTTAGATTGTACGGGCACCAGTTGGGTAACTGAATATTACTTATGTTAAGTACAACAGGTATCAATTCATACTGTACATTGTCATACACAACCTGATTAGTTTCTCGTAACACCACACCTCCCTTTGGTCCTGGCTCAATATATGGCAAACTACAGTAATAAACAAACACACAAAATTCAAAATTATTAGTCCATAGTTCAGCTGACTATTCCATTCGTTAGGTAGGTCCTGAAAATGTTCTGATTCGTGGTATGCGATTACTTTTGGCATATAGGTCCACCCTGTAGGATAATAAAACATAGCATCAATTGCTCTCCTTACGGATTAGGTCTTCTCAATCTCATCGAACTCAGAGCAGAGCCATGCAATGGTATTGGATGGTTTCTAGTCCAAGTGACTGCGTTCCTTTCTCTCTCTGGGAACCGTTGTCCTCGTTTCTTTTTCCTGGCCAGGGTGGGTGGCTTGAGGTGTGAGGCTCATAGCTTTGAAATTCTGTGACAAGCCATACGTTGGACTTGGTGCCATTTCATTGTGGGAGGCGCGGGCTTCATCGGGTGTCCCTGGGGCAGGTACTTGGTCATCTTCTGAATTACTACCTCCTTCTGTGGTGGCTTCCTCTGAACTACTTGCAGCCTCTAAATTTTGGGTAGGTGGCAAGATGGGTATTATACCTTGGGCTGGGATCGGGTTAGCTGCTGGGTCGGGTGGGACGAACTCAGTCTCCCCTGAATCTAACATGACGTGGTACATGTGACTGTTTATTTTCCCAAAGGGTTTTAGCTGGTTAAGGTGGTGCCACTTATACTTCCCTTGGTCATCCATGACCTTGAACACTGAGGCACTAGCCTTTTCCCTTGTACTAAATGGTCCTGTATATTTAGGGGCAAGAAAAGTTCCTTCCTTCTGTACTTTTATCATTACTTGGTCCCCGATTTTTAGTTCCCATGGGTGTACGTTTCTATCAAAGTAGGCCTTACTTTGTTTATGTTTGTTTCCCAATTTCACTGCAGCAGCTATTCTAGCCGCTTCCAAATACATGATCAAGTCTGACATGTATTTTTCTAAGGACAGGGAAGTTTTCTGGATCTCATTCAAATCTAATCCCATGAAGGATTGGACACCTCTCATGACCCTTCTGGTCAGTAGCTCGTGGGGTGAATAGCCTGGAGAGGCTACCACTGTGTTTCGTAAAGTTTTGTTAAGGTCTCTCTGCTTAAGTAATTCTGCATAACATGCTGCCATTAAGGCACATTTAGACTCTCTCTTCTTTTCTTTTTTAGTTTTGTCAAAGAATGAGTCTCCTCTGGAAATCTGGGTGAGCTCATTGTTTTAAGCCACCCCCTGACATTTTCGATCAGGGTCTGGTTAAACTGCTCTTCCCACGACTGGGAGGTTCCACCTTTTCCTGTCATTTCTCTTCTATCTTTCTTAACAATTTAATTTATTTTAACTCAAAATCGTCCCATCTGGGTCGCAAGCGGCAATTTCGCTAGTCGTGTGACTAGTAGTTGCCTGCGACGGTTCCTGAGTTAAATACCAAATTACACACTTGACAAATGACAGTATCGTTAATGTTTGTTTAATACAGGAAAAGTACAAGACTCACTACTTATATTCTATTTAACTCTGCTTAACTCTGCAGAAAGGCATTCCAAAGGGGGTTCCTTTCCACTCAAAATACTAATTCTGCTCAACTCGATTTAACTCAACAAACAAGGCATTCCAAAAGGTGTTCCTTGCTATTCAAAATACTCTGTTTAACTCAACACTCTCTCATAGTTACTCAATACGTCCCGGGTGATCAATCCGGTCCTGACACTGTTCCTTCAAGGGTCGCTCCCTGGTCCCTGCTTCTGTCGAGTGTTAGTCCCGGGTTCTCATTACAGACTGTCCCAACGTGTCCATTTTTATACTTTTATTGTCCCTTTGTTAGCCGTATAGGTTGCTACTAATTGCCTGCTTGTTTTACAAGATATAGAGACATTCTCAACTTGTCTCTCGCCTCCAAAAGTTATTACCAAGATAGGAGTCTCCCTTCCCGTGTGCAACTATTAATTTGATCTCTGGAATCATTCTTATCACCCCCCTGCTGTGGCCACAGCTGGTCCGGTGATGGTGGATGATTCCCTCCTGTCCGTTGGTCTTCAATTTGTTATTCCTAGCCTGACCTTTTGTTCGGTCATTAGCAATTGCTGGAACTTTGTTAATTGGCATTCGGTTTTTTTATCCCGTGACTTTCCCTGATGGTTACAACTCTACCTCATCCCTTATCTCATTGATCCTGAAGTTAACGCCTGCTTGTTTTTTGTGCAAGAGAGCTTGTTAGTTTTTTTTAGACCCCAGGTCTGAACTAATTTCTTAATCCTTTCTGATATTTCCACAGAGAGCATGAAAAATTCTTGGCAAGTAAAATCAAGGAAAGCCCAAAGATGTTTTATAAATATATTAAAAGTAAGAGGATAACTAAAGAAAGGTTAAGGCCTTTTAGGGACCATGAGGGTAATCTGTGTGCGGAGGCGGGAGATGTGGGTATGATTCTTAATGAATACTTTGCGTCAGTTTTCACAAAGGAGAGGGGCGATGCAGATACTGCTATCAAGGAGGAGGAGTGTGAAATATTAGATGAAATAAACATAGTGAGAGAGGAGGTATTAAGGGGTTTAGCAACTTGAAAGTGCATAAGTCCCCAGGCCCAGGTGAAATGTATCCCAGGCTGTTAAGCGAAGCAAAAGCGGAAATAGCAGAGGCTTTGACCATCACTTTCCAATCCTCTCTGGCTTCAGGTGTGGTGGCAGAGGACTGGAGGATTGCTAATGTGGTACCTTTGTTGAAGAACGGAGAAAGGGACAGACCGAATAATTACAGGCTAGTCAGCCTAACTTCAGTGGTGGGAAAGTTCTTGGAAAAAATTCTGAAGGACAGGATAAATCTTCATTTAGAATGACACGGATTAATCAAGGACAGTCAGCACAGATTTGTTAAGGGAAGGTCGTGTCTGACTAACTTGATTGAATTTTTTGAGGAAGTAAAAAGGAGGATCAACAAGGGTAATGCATTTGATGTAGTGTATATAGATTTCAGCAAGATTTTTGATAAGGTCCCACATGGCAGACAGGTCATGAAACTAAAAGCCCATGGGATCCAGGGCAAAGTGGCAAGTTGGATCCAAGATTGACTATACGACAGGAAGCAAAGGGTAATGGTTGATGGGTATTTTTGTGACTGGAAGGCTGTTTCCAGTGGGTTCCAGGGCTCAGTACTAGGTCCCTTGCTTTTTGTGGTATACAACAATGATCTAGACGAATATAGGGGGTATGATTAAGAAGTTTGCAGATGATATCAAAATCGGCTGTGTGGTTGATAATGAAGAAGAAAGCTGTAGACTGTAGGAAGATATCAATCAACTGGTCAGGTGGGCAGAACAGTGGAAAATGGAAGTTAATCCAGAGAAGTGTGAGGTAATGTATTTGGGGAGGGCTAACAAGGAAAGGGAATACACATTAAATGGTAGGATACTGGGAAGCGTAGAGGAACAAAGGGACCTTGGAGTGCATGTCTACAGGTCCCTGAAGGTCGTACGCCAGGTAGCTAAGGTGGTTAAGAAGGCATATGGAATGCTTGCCTTTATTAGCCGAGGCATAGAATACAAGCAGGCGGCGGGGGTTATGCTTGAACTATATAAAGCACTAGTTAGGCAACAGCTGCGGTACTGCGTGCAGGTCTGGTCACCACATTACAGGAAGGATGTGATTGCACTGGAAAGGGTACAGAGGAGATTTACGAGGATGTTGCAGGGAGAGGAGAATCTTAGCTATGAAGACAGATTGGATAGGCTGGGTTTGTTTTCCTTGGAACAGAGGAGGCTGAGGGGAGACCTCATTGAGTTGTATAAAATTATGAGGGGCCTAGATATAGTGGATAGAAAGGGCCTATTTCCTTTGGTAGAGGCATAGCAACCAAGGGGCATAAATTTAAAGTAATTGGGAGAAAGTTTAGAGGGGATTTGAGGGGAAATGTCTTCACCCAAAGGGTTGTAGAGATCTGGAACTTACTGCCTGAAAGGGTGGTAGAGTCAGAAACCCTCACCACATTTAAAAGTACTTGGTTGTGCACTTGAAGTGCTGTAACCTGCAGGGCTGCAGGGCTAAGGACCAAGAGCTAGAAAGTGGGATTAGGCTGGATAGCCTCTTGTTGGTGCGGACACGATGGGCCAAATTGGCATCCTTCCGTGCTGTAAATTTCTATGATTCTATGATTCTATGAAAATGGCATTTAATTAAATATTTTAAACAACATTTTTTGAAAAATAAATTTCCATGTTTTAACGGGGCTAGAAATAAACTTACCTTATTGCACAGGATTTTAAATCTATTAATGATTGATAAAATGTTATTTTTCTGTTTTTTAAAACTCTTACCAAGCATAAGAATATTATGACTATTTGCTGGGCAGAAGTTAGCCCAACTCTCCGCTCGCGGAGGCTCACTTCCCGGAAATGCGTGCAATCTGTCAAGAGAATTCTTGACAGATCGCAAGTTCCGGATTTTAGTGCAGTGCATGCCCTAACCTGGAAATTGCACAGCCGCTACGAGCACGTGTGCACCTGATTCATGCCCGTAGGAGCGCAAATTACGGCCCATCAAGTTTCTCTTGAAGAAATATTTGCTAGCCAAATTGCTCTTGACCAGAAATCTGTTTTAGAATCGCTTCCATTCCTCACCCACCGAAAAGCTGCAGGGGCCGAAATTGGCCTCTTGTGCACTTCCCGTTAGTACCTCCCAAATATGTTTTCGCCCAGGCGATCGACTGCAGCAAAATTGACCTCGGTTTTTGCAGAGGCGCTACCAGGTAAAGGTGCCATCTTGTCAAACCATTTTCTGTTGGCCATTATTATTTCTATCTTGCTGACAGATAGGCAGAGTGCCTGTTGCAAAGCAAGGATTAACCAAGACGACTGGAGACCAGCTCTGCTGCACGGACCTAGTGCGCACACATATTGCAGTGTGGGCTTGCCCGTGCTGCCTCTCGGCCCTTGCCTCTTCTGGGCCCCAAACTCACGCCTCTCCTGGGCCCCGATCACGTCCCTCTACAATTTCTCGCCACTTCTTCACCCTGACTTCGCCGCTCCTGATGTACCTGCCCACACTCCAATCAGTGACCTGGATCTTGTGACATCCCTCTTTGCTGCCGTTGCTCTCCTGCTCCAGCATGTGCTGCTCCCTGGAGTGGTATGCCACCACACTGCTCCTTCGCTCCCGGCCTGCTCCAATGGTACTCGCAGGCAGGGGGCCACTCAGCCTGCTGGGCTAGGCCGCCACACTGCTCCCTCCACTTGCCGGCCTGCTCCGATGGTGCTCGCAGGCCGGGGGCCGCTCAGCCTGCTGGGCTAGGCCGCCACACTGCTCCTTCCGTTCCTACTATTGCACTAAGTCCTAGCTCTGTCAAGCCCATGTGGTGGCTGGTGTGCAACGGTCACCACACGTTAAAAAAATCCACGCACAGGCATCTTTCACCCTTCAACATGTAGTTCAGGACCTGGAATTTTAGGTCCTTCATTGAAATACCTGTGATCTTTTTGACGTGGAAGCAAGTCATCCTCGATTCAAGGGACTGCCTATGATGATGTTGCAAAGATTGTAGTGGTTTTGACCTCAAGGACTGCTTTGTTTAATTCAGGGCAGATTTGACTCACCAACATTTTTCTCGTGTCATGGCGGTTGTGCTGGCACTCGACCTCCTGCTCCAACGTCACCATCGGAGGTTACTTAGGTGGAGACAAAGGCAGAGAGAAACGCAGAGAGAAAGAAACATAGAAACATAGAAACATAGAAATTATGTTAGGAGCAGGCCATTCGGCCCTTCGAGCCTGCACCGCTATTCAATAAGATCATGGCTGATGATTCAACCTCAGTACCCCTTTCCTGCTTTCTCTCCATACCCCTTGATCACTTTGGCCGTAAGGGTCATATCTAACTCCCTTTTGAATATATCTAACAAACTGGCCTCAACAACTTTCTGCTGTAGAGAATTCCACAGGTTAACCACTCTATGAGTGAAGAAGTTTCCCCTCATCTCGGTCCTAAATGACTTACCCCTTATTCTTAGACTGTGATCCCTGGTTCTGGAACTCCCCAGCAACGGGAACATTCTTCCTGCCTCTAACCTGTCCAATCCCATCAGAATTTTATATGTTTCTATGAGATCACCTCTCATTCTTCTAAACTCCAGTGGATACAAGCCCAGTTGATCCACTCTCTCCTCATATGTCAGTCCTGCCATCCCGGGAATCAATCTGGTGAACCTTCGCTGTACTCCTTCAATGGCAAGAACATCCTTCCTCAGATTAGGAGACCAAAACCGAACACAATATTCTAGGTGTGGCCTCACCAAGGCTCTGTACAACTGCAGTAAGACCTCCCTGCTCCTATACTCAAATCCTCTAGCTATGAAGGCCAACATACCATTTGCCTTCTTCACTACCTGCTGTACCTGCATGCCAAACTTGAATGACTGATGTACCATGACATCCAGGTCTTGTTGCACCTCCCCTTTTCCTAATCTGTCACCATTCAGATAATATTCTGTCTTCCTGTTTTTGCCACCAAAGTGGATAACCTCACATTTATCCACATTATACTGCATCTGCCATGCATTTGCCCACTCACCTAACCTGTCCAAGTCACCCTGCAGTGTCTTAGCATCCTCCTCACAGCTCACACCGCCACCCAGCTTAGTGTCATCTCCAAACTTGGAGATATTACATTCAATTCCTTCATCTAAATCATTGATGTATATTGTAAATAGCTGGGGTCCCAGCACTGAACCCTGCGGCACCCCACTGGTCACTGCCTGCCATTCTGAAAAGGACCCGTTGATTCCGACTCTTAGCTTCCTGTCTGCCAACCAGTTCTCTATCCACGTCAATACATTACCCCCAATACCATGTGCTTTAATTTTGCACACTAATCTCTTGTGTGGGACCTTGTCAAAAGCCTTTTGAAAGTTCATATACACCACATCCCTTGTCCACTCTACTAGTTACAGCCTCAAAAAATTCTAGAAGATTTGTCAAGCATGATTTCCCTTTCATAAATCCATGCTGACTTTGACTGATCCTGTCACTGCTTTCCAAATGCGCTGCTATATTATCTTTAATAATTGATTCCAACATTTTCCCCACTACCAATGTTAGGCTAACCGATCTATTTTTCCCCGTTTTCTCTCTCCCTCCTTTTTTAAAACATGGTATTACATCATTAGCTACCCTCCAGTCCATAGGAACTGATCCAGAGTCAATAGAATGTTGGAAAATGATCACCAATGCATCCATTATTTCTAGGGATCACTTCCTTAAATACTCTGGGATGCAGCCTATCAGGCCCTAGGGATTTATCGGCCTTCAATCCCATCAATTTCCCTAACACAATTTCCTGACTAATAAGGATCTCCTCCAGTTCTCCTTTTCACTAGACCCTCGAACCCCTAGTATTTCCAGAAGATTATTTGTGTCTTCCTTAGTGAAGACAGATCCAAAGCATTTGTTCAATTGGTCAGCCATTTCTTTGTTCCCCATTATAAATTCACCTGATTCTGTCTGCAAAGGACCTATGTTGGTCTTCACTAATCTTTTTCTCTTCACATATCTATAGAAGCTTTTGCAGTCAGTTTTTATGTTCCCTGCAAGCTTCCTCTCATACTTTATTTTCCCCCTCCTAATTGGACCCTTTGTCCTCCTCTGCTGAATTCTAAATTTCTCCCAGTCCTCAGGTTTGCTGCTTTTTCTGGCCAATTTATATGCCTCTTCCTTGGATTTAACACTATCCTTTATTTCCCTTGTTAGCTACAGTTGAGCTACCTTCCCCTTTTTATTTGTACTCCTGTCAGGGATGTACAATTGTTGAAGTTCATCCATGTAATCTATAAATATCTGCCATTGCCTATCCACTGTCAACACTTTAAGTATCATTTGCCAGTCTATCCTAGCTAATTCACGTCTCATACCATCGAGGCAGCAAAACAACGAGAAGGATAGGGAGAAAGAAAGGGAGGAAGACAAGGAGAAAGGCAAATAGAGAGAGAGGGAGAAAGACAGGTACAAGGACAGCAAGATGTGGTTAGAGGGAGAAGGCGCAACAGGCCTGCATCAGGAGACCTTACCTCCCAGGGTATTCCGGCAGCAGTTCTTATACATTAATTTCACTCAGGACTAGTGTGTTCAAAGACTGCGCTTCAGCAAGGACGATGTCACAGAGTTCTGCCATCTCCTGCAACCAGATCTCGAGCCTCAGACTAGGTTTGGACAGCTCTCTCGGTTACAGTCAAGATCATCATTGCACTCAATTTCTACGCCAATGGATCCTTCCAGGATGCAACATGAGACATCTCCAAAATCTCCCATTTTTTGTCCATTGCTCCATCCGCGAGGTCACAGATACTTTCTACATAAGGAGAAGGGACCACATTCCCTTCCCTGTGACAGAAGCAGCATGAGCATGCATGTGGATTCTGCAGGAAGCGGGCTTCCCCATGGTGCAGGATGCCATTGACTGCATCCACGTCGCTTTGTGGGCACAGCATCACGATCCTGAGATCTTCCGTATCCGCAAAGGCTTCCACTCACTGAATGTGCAGTTGATGTGCAACCACACACGCAGAATCCTCACCGTCAATGCCCGCTGTCCTGGCAGCAGCCACGATGCCTTCATCTTGCGCCAGACCGGTGTGTCATCTCTCTGCCAGCCACCACATCAAGCTTGCGGGTGGCTGCTCAGAGACAAGGGCTATCCGCTCACCACCTGGCTAATGACTCCACTCCGCAACCCCACCACTCCTGCCCAACTCTCATACATTGAGAGCCATGCCACCACCAGGAACATCATTGAGCAGACCATCGGAGTGCTCAAGCAATGATTGCATTGCCTTGACCATTCGGGAGGAGTCCTCCAGTACTCGACAGAGTAGGTTTCCCTATTCGTCGTCGTCTGCTGCACTTCTGCACCTATTTTCTATGTTTCTATGTTTCTATGCTGCACAACATGGCCATCATGAGGGCACAGACATTGCCACCAGACATAGCTGCACCACCCGAGGAGGAGGAGGAGGACCAGGAGGAGCACCAGGAGGAACAAGAGGAGGAACAACAGCAGGAGGACGAGGAGGAGCAACACCCGTGATGGAGGAGGCAGTGACTCCATCGTGATCCTGCAAGGGATGTCCATTACTGTCTCATCAGAGCTTATATCCAGTGATTTCCATTCCACTTCCCAGATCCTCTAGACACAGAAACATAGAAACATAGAAAATAGGTGCAGGAGTAGGGCATTCGGCCCTTCTAGCCTGCACCGCCATTCAATGAGTACATGGCTGAACATGCAACTTCAGTACCCCATTCCTGCTTTCTCGCCATACCCCTTGATCCCCCGAGTAGTAAGGACTTCATCTAACTCCTTTTTGAATATATTTAGTGAATTGGCCTCAACAACTTTCTGTGGTAGAGAATTCCACAGTTTCACACTCTCTGGGTGAAGAAGTTTCTCCTCATCTCGGTCCTAAATGGCTTAACCCTTATCCTTAGACTGTGACCCCTGGTTCTGGACTTCCCCAAAATTAGGAACATTCTTCCTGCATCTAACCTGTCTAAACCCATCAGAATTTTAAACGTTTCTATGAGGTCCCCTCTTATTCTTCTGAACTCCAGTGAATACAAGCCCAGTTGATCCAGTCTTTCTTGATAGGTCAGTCCCGCCATCCCGGGAATCAGTCTGGTGAACCTTCGCTGCACTCCCTCAATAGCAAGAATGTCCTTCCTCAGGTTAGGAGACCAAAACTGTACACAATACTCCAGGTGTGGCCTCACCAAGGCCCTGTACAACTGTAGCAACACCTCCCTGCCCCTGTACTCAAATCCCCTCGCTATGAAGGCCAACATGCCATTTGCTTTCTTAACCGCCTGCTGTACCTGCATGCCAACCTTCAATGACTGATGTACCATGACACCCAGGTCTCGTTGCACCTCCCCTTTTCCTAATCTGTCACCATTCAGATAATAGTCTGTCTCTCTGTTTTTACCGCCAAAGTGGATAACCTCACATTTATCCACATTATACTTCATCTGCCATACATTTGCCCACTCACCTAACCTATCCAAGTCACTCTGCAGCCTCATAGCATCCTCCTCGCAGCTCACACTGCCACCCAACTTAGTGTCTTCCGCAAATTTGGAGATACTACATTTAATCCCCTCGTCTAAATCATTAATGTACAGTGTAAACAGCTGGGGCCCCAGCACAGAACCTTGCGGTACCCCACTAGTCACTGCCTGCCATTCTGAACAGTCCCATTTACTCCTACTCTTTGCTTCCTGTCTGACAACCAGTTCTCAATCCATGTCAGCACACTACCCCCAATCCCATGTGCTTTAACTTTGCACATTAATCTTTTGTGTGGGACCTTGTCGAAAGCCCCTGAAAGTCCAAATATATCACATCAACTGGTTCTCCCTTGTCCACTCTACTGGAAACATCCTCAAAAAATTCCAGAAGATTTGTCAAGCATGATTTCCCTTTCACAAATTCATGCTGACTTGGACCTATCATGTCACCTCTTTCCAAATGCGCTGCTATAACATCCTTAATAATTGATTCCATCATTTTACCCACTACCGATGTCAGGCTGACCGGTCTATAATTCCCTGTTTTCTCTCTCCCTCCTTTTTTAAAAAGTGGGGTTACATTGGCTACCCTCCACTCGATAGGAACTGACCCAGAGTCAGTGGAATGTTGGAAAATGACTGTCAATGCATTCGCTATTTCCAAGGCCACCTCCTTAAGTACTCTGGGATGCAGTCCATCAGGCCCTGGGGATTTATCGACCTTCAATCCCATCAATTTCCCCAACACAATTTCCCGACTAATAAGGATTTCCCTCAGTTCCTCCTCCTTACTAGACCCTCTGACCCCTTTTATATCCGGAAGGTTGTTTGTGTCCTCCTTCGTGAATACCGAACCAAAGTACTTGTTTAATTGGTCCGCCATTTCTTTGTTCCCTGTTATGACTTCCCCTGATTCTGACTGCAGGGGACCTACGTTTGTCTTTACTAACCTTTTTCTCTTTACATATCTATAGAAGCTTTTGCAATCCGTCTTAATGTTCCCTGCAAGCTTCTTCTCGTACTCCATTTTCCCTGCCCTAATCAAACCCTTTGTCCTCCTCTGCTGAGTTCTAAATTTCTCCCAGTCCCCGGGTTCGCTGCTATTTCTGGCCAATTTGTATGCCACTTCCTTGGCTTTAATACTATCCCTGATTTCCCTTGATAACCACGGTTGAGCCACCTTCCCTTTTTTATTTTTACGCCAGACAGGAATGTACAATTGTTGTAGTTCATGCATGCGGTCTCTAAATGTCTGCAATTGCCCATCCACAGTCAACCCCTTCAGTATCATTCGCCAATCTATCCTAGCCAATTCACGCCTCATACCTTCAAAGTTACCCTTCTTTAAGTTCTGGACCATGGTCTCTGAATTAACTATTTCATTCTCCATCCTAATGCAGAATTCCACCATATTATGGTCACTCTTCCTCAAGGGGCCTCGCACAACGAGATTGCTAATTAATCCTCTCTCATTACACAACACCCAGTCTAAGATGGCCTCCCCCCTAGTTGGTTCCTCGACATATTGGTCTAGAAAACCATCCCTTATGCACTCCAGGAAATCCTCCTCCACCGTATTGCTTCCAGTTTGGTTAGCCCAATCTATGTGCATATTAAAGTCACCCATTATAACTGCTGCACCCTTATTGCATGCACCCCTAATTTCCTGTTTGATGCCCTCCCCAACATCACTACTACTGTTTGGAGGTCTGTACACAACTCCCACTAATGTTTTTTGCCCTTTGGTGTTCTGCAGCTCTACCCATATAGATTCCACATCATCCAAGCTAATGTCATTCCTAACTATTGCATTAATCTCCTCCTTAACCAGCAATGCTACCCCACCTCCTTTTCCTTTTATTCTATCCTTCCTGAATGTTGAATACCCCTGGATGTTGAGTTCCCAGCCCTGATCATCCTGGAGCCACGTCTCTGTAATCCCAATCACATCATATTTGTTGACATCTATTTGCACAGTTAATTCATCCACCTTATTACGGATATTCCTTGCATTAAGACACAAAGCCTTCAGGCTTGTTTTTTTAACACCCTTTGTCCTTTTAGAATTTTGCTCTACAGTGGCCCTTTTTGTCCTTTGCCCTCCACTTTTCCTCATCTCCTTTCTGTCTTTTGCTTTTGTCTCCTTTTTGTTTCCCTCTATCTCCCTGCATTGGTTCCCATCCCAATGCCATATTAGTTTAACTCCTCCCCAACAGCACTAGCAAACACTCCCCCGAGGACATTGGTTCCGATTCTGCCCAGGTGCAGACCGTCCGGATTGTACTGGTCCCACCTCCCCCAGAACCGGTTCCAATGCCCCAGGAATTTGAATCCCTCCCTGCTGCTCCACTGCGCAAGCCACGTATTCATCTGCGCTATCCTGCGATTCCTACTCTTACTAGCACGTGGCACTGGTAGCAATCCCGAGATTACTACTTTTGAGGTCCTACTTTTTAATTTAGCTCCTAGCTCCTTAAATTCGTTTCGTAGGACCTCATCCCTTTTTTTACCTATGTCGTTGGTACCAATGTGCACCACGACAACTGGCTGTTCTCCCTCCCTTTTTAGAATGTCCTGCACCCGCTCCGAGACATCCTTGACCCTTGCCCATCACCACATCAATTTGCCATTCCATACCAAAGACCCAAAACTGAATTGAGAGACAATAGCAAACACGAAACATTTCAATCAAAATTTATATAACAACAATAAAATAGTTGTATTGTGTATTTATGAATCACCCTTCTGCATTTCCTTATATCCCCTCTTTCCTTTACCTATTCTACTACTTCTCCGCAGTGTGTCTCCTGTGGCTGCAGCATGGCTGGTGGAAGGCTGCTTTGTGTCAGGGCCAGAGACTATAGATGGCCTTGTAGGATGCCCTCGACCAGCTCTGGGCCTGGCAGGATTGCCTGTAGACTGCACCACCTCAGGTTGGGCGGTGGCAGTCTGAGCTGGCTGGGTGACAGGCAGCGACAATGCAATGGTGGAGGGGCAGTGGTGGGATTACAAATGCTCTCATCATGAAAGAAGACAACAAGTTCCTGCTCCACTAACCTAGTGCCACACACCTGGGGTAGCACCACAGCATCCCCACCAATCTGCTGCAGGACAGATTGGTGGTGTTAAGTATGAATAAAGAGTCTGACCAGATACTGTGAGCTCAAAGTAAAGTGTGACCTTAATATTTTATTACAGGTCTCCAGTGTGCCTCTCCAACCTGTGAGGCCTCCTTAAGTACAGGTGCTCCCAAGGGATTGTGGGAACTCTTGGGACTCCAGGGGATGAGTCCTCTGGTGGTAAACAAGGTATTTACAGGTTTACATACATAACAACACTCCCCCCCCCCCAAAGTCAATAGTGTAACTATTTACAAGGTGAGTCAATCTGGGGCCTTTCTTTCCCTGGTTGATCGTCTCGGTGCAAATGTTGGTTTTGGTGAGTCATTTGTTGGGCCCTCGCTGGGCTGCTGTGCAGCTGGCCTTAATGGGCTGCCTGGTGTAGTGAGTCCTGCTGGGCTTCTGCGGGTGATGGGTTCTGCTTCGTGGTCAACCGCTGTGTCGGTTGCGACTGGTGTGTGTGTTGGGGGTTCAAAAAAGGTAGGGCCTAATGTGGGTTGCTCTGGATAGTCCGTGAATCTGAGTTTGATTTGGTCCAAGTGTTTCCTGTAGATGAGTCCATTTGAAAGTTTGACCCAAAACACCCTATTCCCCTCTTTGGCTGCAACAGTGCCGGGAAGCCACATGGGACCTTATCCATAATTCAATACAAATACAGAATCATTAATTTCAATTTTGCGAGACCCATTTGTGCTATCATGATATGTACTTTGTTGAAGACACCTGCTCTCTACCTGTTCGTGCAGATCAGGATGAACTAACGAGAGCCTTGTCTTAAGTGCCCTTTTCATGAGCAGTTCAGCGGGTGGAATCCCAGTGAGCGAATGGGGTTTCGTGTGGTAACTAAGCAGGACTCAGGATAGGCGAGTCTGCAGTGAGCCTTCAGTTACGCTCTTCAAGCCCTGCTTGATTGTTTACACTGCTCTCTCTGCCTGACCATTGGATGCTGGTTTGAACGGGGCAGAAGTAACATGTTTGATCCCATTGCGGGTCATGAACTCTTTGATCTCAGCGGCCCGTTGTCGCTCACAAGGACATCAGACAGGCCGTGCGTGGCAAACATGACCCGCAGGCTTTCAGTGGTGGCAGTGGAAGTGCTTGGCGACATTATCTCATATTTAATCCATTTGGAGTATGCATCGACAACCACTAGGAACATTTTACCCAAGAACGGGCCTGCATAGTCGACATGGACCCTAGACCATGGTTAGGAGGGCCAAGACCATAAACTTAGTGGCGTCTCTCTGCTTAACTGTGAACATGTGTCACATTTGTGCACGCAGGACTCTAAGTCTGCATCGATACCGGGCCACCACACGTGGGATCTGTCTATCGCTTTCATCATTACAATGCCTGGGTGGGTACTGTGGCGATCACTAATGAAAGTGTCCCTGCACTTTTTTGGTACCTGTTTTGAATCGATAATAATAGACCCAGGTTCGGGATCTGGATGAATGTTAAATAAGAGACAAGACAAATGAAGTAAAGAATAAGATACCGTTTACTGAGAGAAAAGAAACATAATAATACAGTTTACGAAGAAAAGAGAAGTATGATAAGATGCAACAACGCTCACGGCCTTCAGCCCGTCGGGAACTCCGCAGCGACGGCTGGTCTGGAGCCTTGGGGGTCCCGGCACCACTCGCGAATCACGGTCCAAGGTGAAGTTCAAAGAGCTACGGGACAGCGCCGCTCCTTTATACTATTAAACAAAACATGGGTGCATGTAGCTTATGGCCAACTCCTAATCTGTAAGGCCCCAGCTGTTTGTCCACAAAGCATGAGATCTTGAGGCGCCAACCGTCTCATAACAAGCTGGTGTGTGTCCCGAGGTTGCTTCCCTCTCTCTCTATAGCAACAACATTCTACGGGGCATGGGACAGAAACACACTGTAAATGACTAAATAGCATAATTAACAGTATGTGATTAACCCCATACAATACAGTACCATTACCCGAATGCCCCACAGAAGGCAGTCTGCCTGTATAGTCATTTCATCTCTGCGCCGCTGGTACGGCTTTATTTCTTCCTGCATTTCTAATGGGACACAGGACCAGCTCCCGTGGAGCACACAGTTTTTTTTACTAATGACAGTAAGGGGTCCTGGCTCGTCCAGGTTCTAATCTGTCGGGCAATAACAGGTGATTGCTCACTCTCGAATGCTTCCATTACCATGACAAAATTTGCGGGCTGTGCCATTTTCACCCCCGTGGTGGGCAATGTCAGCCTACTGAGAGCATCGGCACAGTTTTCTGTGCCTGGCCTGTGGCGGATGGTGAAGCTGTATGCGGACAACGTAAGCGCCCATCTCTGGACGTGGGCCGATGCATTCTTATTTATCTCCTTACTTTCAGAAAAAAGGGATATCAGTAGATTATGGTCAGTTTCCAATTCAAATTTGAGCCCAAACAGATATTGATGCATTTTCTTTACCCCATAAACACACACTAACGCTTCTTTTTCAATCATGCTGTAGGCCCTCTCAGCCTTAGACAGACTTCTGAATACATAAGCAACAGGTTGCAATTTCCCAGATTCATTAACTTGTTACAATACACACCCAACACCGTATGACGATGCATCACCTGCTGGTACCAACCGCCTCCATGGATCATACAACACAAGCAATTTTTTAGAGCATAACAGTTTTCTAGCTTTTACAAAGGCATTTTCTTGGCTTTTACCCCATACCCATTCGTCTCCTTTATGCAGTAAGACATGCAGTGGTTCTAACAGTGTGCTGAGACCCAGTAAAAAGTTACCAAAGTAGTTCAGGAGTCCTAGAAACGACCGCAGCTCCGTCACGTTCTGTGGTCTCGGTGCGTTCTCGATTGCCTCTGTCTATGAATCAGTGGGCCTGATGCCGTCCGCTGCGATTCTTCTTCCCAGGAACTCCACTTCAGCTGCCAGGAAAACGCACTTCAAGCATTTTAACCTGAGCCCCATGCAGTTAAGGCGACTAAGAACCTCCTCCAGGTTCTGCCGATGCTCGACTGTGTCCCGACATATAACCAAGATGTCGTCCTGGAAGACCACGGTGCACGGGACCGACTTCAGCAAGCTTTCCATGTTTCTCTGGAATATCGCCGTGGCTGATCGAATCCCAAACGGGCATCTGTTGTAAATGAAGAGACCTTTGTGCATGTTGATGCAGGTGAGGCCCTTCGATGATTCCTCCAGCTCCTGCGTCATGTAGGCCGAGGTCAAGTCCAGCTTCGTGAACGTCTTTCCTCAAGCCAACGTCGCAAAAAGGTCATCTACCTTTGGTCATGGGTATTGATCCTGCAGGGAGAAATTATTGATAGTTACTTTGTAATCACCACAGATTCTGACGGTGCCGTCTCCCTTGAGGACTTGAACAATCGGACTGGCCCACTCATTGAATTCGATCGGCGAAATGACGCCCTCTCGTTGCAGTCGGTCCAACTCGATCTCCAACCTCTCTCTCATTATGTACGGTACTACTCTCGCCTTGTGATGGCTGTGTTGCGCCCCCGGAATTAGGTGGATCTGCACTTTTGCTCCTTGGAACTTCCCGATGCCCAGTCCGAACAGTAAGGGGAACTTGTTTAAGACCTGGCATATGAAGTGTCGTCGATGGACGAAAGTGCTCAGACGTCGTCCCAGTTCCAGCGTATCTTCCCCAGCCAGCTCCTGCCGAGCAACGTGGGGCCATCGCCCGGTACCACCCAGAGTGGTAGCTTGTGTACCGCTCCATCGTAGGAGACCTTTACATTAGCACTACCGATTATGGGAATCAGTTCCTTTGTGTACGTTCTCAGTTTAGTGCGAATAGAAGTCAGGACTGGCCTTGAGGCTTTGCTGCACCACAATTTTTCGAAAGTCTTTTTGTTCATAATGGACTGGCTTGTGCCCGTATCCAGCTCCATTTAATTCAACCTTCAATGGAGTCCATTTAATTCAATCTTCAGCATTATCGGGGGACACTTTGTGTTAATTGTGTGCACCCCATATACTTCTGCCTCCTCGGTCTGAGGCTCTGGTTCACTGTGATCCGCCGTGGATCTGTCCTCCTCTGCAACATGGTGGTTTGCAGGATTAGCAGGGTTTGCAACTCGCCTGCACACACGTTGGAGGTGTACCATTGTTCCACAGCCCCTGCAAATGTATCCTTTGAAGCGGCATGAATGGAAATGTTGATCACCCCCGCAGTGCCAACAAGGTGTTAATGGCCTAGCACTCATCACCCTTGATGGTGGACTCTGAGACATCTGCGGACATGCAGCTGCAGGCATGTGAGACCTGCCCTGTACATTGCAATTCAAAAACAACATTACTTTGTTCACAGTACTTGTAGCAGCACTCGTGTGCTGAGAGATTTGCTTGGTATTGTCACTGGTGGCAATGAACGCCTGGGCTATCGCTATGGCTTTACTCAATGTTGGGGTCTCTACAGTCAAAAGTTTGCGAAGTATCACTTCATGGCCAATGCAAAGTACAAAGAAGTCCCTGAGCATGTGCTCCAAATGTCCTTCAAATTTGCAATGTCCTGCAAGGCGTCTAAGCTCAGCGACATAGCTCGCCACTTCCTGGCCTTCAGACCTTTTGTATGTGTAGAACTGGTACCTCGCCATCAGAACGCTTTCCTTCGGGTTAAGATGCTCCTGGACCAGTGTGCACAAATCATCGTATGATTTCTCTGTGGGTTTCGCTGGAGCAAGCAGATTTTTCATGAGGCCATACGTTGGTGCCCCGCAGACGGTGAGGAGAATCGCCCTTCGTTTGGCAGTGTTCACTTCTCCTTCCTGCTCATTGGCTACGAAGTATTGGTCGAGTCACTCCACGAAGGTTTCCCAATCGTCTCCCTCCAGGATGCCCACTGTTCTCTGCATTGTTGCGGTGGGGTTCGTCATCTGTATCTCGTCGCCAGTTGTTAAGTATGAATAAAGAGTCTGACCAAAACTGTGAGCTCAAAGTAAAGTGTGACCGTAGTCTTTTATTACAGATCTCCAGAGTGCCTCTCCAGCCTGTGAGGCCTCCTTAAGTACAGGTGCTCCCAAGGGATTGTGGGAACCCTTGGATCTCCAGGGGATGAGCCCTCCGGTGGTAAACAAGGTATTTACAGGTTTACATACATAACAGATGGGCTGCTGCAACAATGTGAGCTCCCTGATGAACTGTGGTGGACCCAGCGTCAGAGCACATGTGGCATCCAGCTGAGACTGCATTAGAGCATTCTGAGCCTTGATGCCAGTAGTCATTGACTGCATGACAGCAGTCAGAGCTTGCATGGCATCAAGCTGAGACTGCATAAGAGCAGTCTGAGCTTCCATGCTGCAAACCAATGTCAGCATTACAGCACCAAGGCGTTGTGTTGCTTCCACCTGCGCTGCATGGAGATTGCCACATTGCCCATGACACACGTCTTGAGGTCTGGATCCGCACGGTCTCTCTGGGAGTCCACCATCGTCTGCACACTGGCAGTGATGGGCTCCATGGTGTACGCAGAGCTCTCTGCAATGCTGGAGGCAGACTCTTTACCACTGCCGAGGGGCTCTCGGACACCTTTGTCATTGCAGCTAACATGTTGGAGTGCATGGCCATCACCCATTGTGTGAACTCCTCTCCATCGAGGTCCTCATCTGAGTCCTGTGCAGCAGAACCTGCGTGCGAAACCACCCTCCATGGAGATGGCTCCCGAGGTTCCCTTTCCCCTTGACATTGCTGCAGCCCGCTAGGCCCCGGTGCATTGCACAGTGCAGACCCATCTACTAACCTAACCTCTAAGAAGCGCGTAGTGCCAGTATCTGAGCTGGTGCCTGCGGGTGAGAGGAGCAGTGACGCAGTGCTTGGCTCCTCCTCCTCCTCCCTCTCCTTCTCCTCGTCACCCTCTTCTTCTCCCTTGTGACTCTGTTTGGGGGGGGCTCAGGGACAGGCTCGTCATCTGCTGCATGGTTATCTGCAAACATAAATCGCACAAGAGTTGCGTTAAGGTGAGGGCAGGGGAGCAGGAATGGAGCAAGGAAGACAAACAGTATGAGGAGCTGGAAAGTGATAAGGCCTTCTGGTTTAATGGGGAAGTGGGATGAGAAGAGGGGATAAAGAATCCATTGTTGTCCCCAGTGGGCCAATGAGCTGCATCACTCACTCCTCCAGGTCACTCAGCTCGTGCAGTTCAGCTTCTCCCCCCGCACCGCCCCCCGCCCCCCACACTCCAGTCCACTGCTGCTCTCTTCTGTTTTGTGTCACCTTGGCTTGCAAAAGAAAGGAACTTGTGTGAGTAAGAGACAGCTATGCATGTGCAAGATATGCCTGCCGTGGTTGAATAGTTGTGAATGTAGGCAAGCCGTGAAATGAGGATGTAACTGTGAGTAGGTACAGATGCTTGTAGGTTGCCTGTTGGGTTAAGTGTTGGTTTGCAGAGTGTGTACAGAGAGAGGCTCAGAGGCTGGTTGTGTAAACGTGTACTTACCTTGACCATCCGACTAAGGTCGTTGAATTTTTTCCGGCACTGTGTTGGGCTTCTGTCGATCATGGTGCTGACCGACACCTCCATGGCCACCTCTGCCCACATGGCTCTAAAAACCTGCGTCATTAGCTTTCTCCCAGATGGAGGGAACAGTGCATCCTCTTTCTCTCCACTGCCCTGACCAATGTGTCCAATGCCACCTCTTTGAAGTGAATGGCCTTTTTAGCAGGATTTGGTGCGGCCATGTCAGAAATTGCTTCCAACTCTGAGTGAAATCTAGCAATGATGAAAATGAACAGGCGCTGCCTGAAATGATATCCCCTTTAAGAACTGAAATGAGCTGGCTGCTGATTGCTGAATGAAAGTTACCTGGAATTGGGTAGAGCTCTGTAATAGCGCTGCAGCAGTGCCCCACTGAGACCATTACCGCCTCAGATATCGCCTCCTTCCTTTCAGAATTTGGTAGCTCATCTCGCCGGGTCAAAAAGTTTAAAGTTAGCGCCCAGCGCGCTACGCAATTTCACCCCCGCAGTGTCTTCTTTGAAAGTAAATAACACAGTTTCTTTTATTCTCACAAAAATCTTTGTGTAGAGGCTGGAGCTTTGAAAATTCAGCAGGTAAAATTGTTACCCGACACTGTCATAACCTAGTGAAATGGAACCCATTGTGAATAAATTACTCTCTGAAATTAACACTAATTTGACTTATGAGTTAGTAATCCAGAGGCCTGGAGTAATGATCCAGAGACGTGAGTTTAAATCCCACCACGGTAGCTGGGGAATTTAAATTCAGTTAATTAAATAAATCTGGAATAAAAAGCTAGTATCAGTAATGGTGACCATGAAACTATCAGGTTGTCGTAAAATCCCATCTGGTGCCTAGGGAAGGAAATCTGTCATCCTTACCTGGTCTGGTCTACATGTGACTCCAGACCCACAGCAATGTGATTGACTCTTAACTGCCCTCTGAAATGCAAATGAGGCCGCTGGAATCTGAAATAAAAACAGAGAATGCTGGAAATCTCAGGGTCAGGCAGCATCTGTAGAGAGAAAAACAGAGTTAACATTTCAGGTCATATGCCCTCTGAAATGGCCTAGCAAGACACTCAGTTGTACACAACCGCTACAAAAAAACCCACCCGGCATCGACCTCGGCATCGGCTTCAGACACAACAATGGCACACCCAGCCCAGTCGACCCTGCAAAGCCCACCTCACTAACATCTGAGGACTTGTGCCAAAATTGGGAGAGCTGTCCCACAGGCTAGTCAAGCAATGGTCTGACATAGTCATACTCACAGAATCATACCTTTCAGCCAATATCCCAGACTCTTCCATCACTATCCTGTCCCACCAGACCCACCAGACGTGGCGGCACAGTGGTATATAGTCGGGAGGGAGTGGCCCTGGGACTCCTCAACATTGAATCCGGACTCCAAGATGCCTCATGGCTTCAGGCCAGCCATGGGCAAGGAAACCTCCTGCTGATTATCACATACCACCCTCCATCGGCTGATGAATCAGTACTTCTCCATGTTGAACACCACTTGGAAGAAGTACTGAGGGTAGCAAGAGTACAGAATGTACTCTGGGTGAGGGACTTCAATGTCCATCACCAAGAGTGGCTCAGTAGCACCACTACTGACCAAGCTGGCCAAGTCCTGAAGGACATAGCTGCCAGACTAGGCCTGCGGCAGGTGGTGAGAGTACCAACACGAGGGAAAAACCTGCTTGACCGCGTCCTCACCAATCTACCTGTCGCAGATGCATTTGTCCATGACGGCATTTGTAGCAGTGACCACCGCACAGTCATTGTGGAGACGAAATCTCATCTTCACACTGAGAACATCCTCCATCATGTTGGGTGACACTATGACCATGCTAAATGAGATAGATACAGAACAGATCTAGCAGCTCAAAACCGGGCACCCATAAGGCGCTGTGGGCCATAAGTAGTATTTATTACCTCATGGCCCGGCATATCATAGAATCATAGAATCATAGAAGTTTACAGCACGGAAGGAGGCCATTTCAGCCCATCGTGTCCGCGTCGGCCAATAAGAGGCTATCCAGCCTAATCCCACTTTCCAGCTCTAGGTCCGTAATGGCACTTCAAGCACTTTTTAAATGTGTTGAGGGTTTCTGCCTCTACCACCCTTTCAGGCAGTGAGTTCCCGACCCCCACAACCCTCTGCATGAAGAAATCTCCCCTCAAATCCTGTCTAAACCTTTTACCAATTACTTTAAATGTATGCCCCCTGGTTGTTGACCCCTCTGCTAAGAGAAATAGGCCCTTTCTATCCACTATATCTAGGTCCCCTCATGATTTTATACACCTCAATGAAGTCTCCCCTCAGCCTCCTCTGTTCCAAGGAAAACAAATCCAGCCTATCCAATCTGTCCTCATAGCTAAGATTCTCCACTACCAGCAATATCCTCGTAAATCTCCTCTGTACCCTGTCCAGTGCAATCACGTCCTTCCTGTAATGTGGTGACCAGAACTGCACGCAGTACTTCAGTTGTGGTCTAACCAGTGTTTTATACAGTTCAAGCATAACTTACCTGCTCTTATACTCTATGCCTCGGCTAATAAAGGCAAGCATTCCGTATGCCTTCTTAACCACCTTATCTACCTGGCCTGCAACCTTTGGGGATCTGTGGACATGCACTCCCAGGTCCCTTTGTTCCTCTACACTTCTCAATGTCCTACCATTTAATGTGTATTCCCTTTCCATATTAGCCTTCCCCAAATGCATTACCTCACACTTCTCTGGATTATCTCTCACTCTATCATTACCATCATGCCAGGGGACCAACCCTGGTTCAATGAAGAGTATAGAAGAGCATGCCAGGATCAGTACCAGACATACCTAAAAATGAGGTGACAACCTGAGGAAGCTGCAACACAGGACAACATGCATGCTAAAAGTGGATGCAGCATGCGAAAGACATATCTGAGCAATCGCACAATCAACAGATCAGATCAGAGCTCTGCAGTCCTGCCTTATCCGCTTGAATGGTGGTGGACAATTAAACAACTGATGAGAGGAGGATGCTCAATGAATATTCCCATCCTCAATGATGGCGAAGCTCAGCAAGTGAGTGCAAAAGACAAGGCTGAAGCATTTGCAACCATCTTCAGCCAGAAGTGGCAAGTCGATAATCCATATCGGCCTCCTCCTGAGGTCCCCACCTTCACAGAAGCCAGTCTTCAGCCAATTCGATTCACTCCATGTGATATCAAGAAACGGCTGAGCGCACTGGATACAGCAAAGGCTATGGGCCCTGACAACATCCAGGCTATCATGCTAAAGATGTGCTCCAGAACTAGCCACGTCTCTAACCAAGCTACAACACTGGCATCTACTCGACAATATGGAAAACTGCCCAGGTAGGTCCTGTCCACAAAAAGCAGGATAAATCCAATCCAGCCAATTGCAGCCCCATCAGTCTATTCTCAATCATCAGCAAAGTGATGGAAGGTGTCGTCGACAGTGCTATCAAGTGGCACTTACTCACCAATAAACCGCTCACCGATGCTCAGTTTGGGTTTCGCCAGGACCACTCGGCTTCAGATCTCATTACAGCCTTGATCAAAACATGGACAGTAAAACTGAATTCCAGAGGTGAGAGTGACTGCCCTTGACATCAAGGCAGCATTTGACCGAGTGTGGCATCAAGGAGCCCTAGTAAAACTGAAGTCAACGGGAATTGGGAAGAATACTCTCCACTGGATGGAGCCATACCTGGCACAAAGGAAGATGGTTGTAGTTGTTGGAGGTCAATCATCTCAACCCCAAGAACATCACTGCAGGAGTTCTTCAGGGCAGTGTCCTGCACCGCACCATCTTCAGCTGCTTCATCAATGACCTTCCCTCCATCGTAAGGTCAAAAGTGGGGATGTTTCCTGATGATTGTACATTGTTCAGTTCAATTTACAATGCCTCAGATAGTGAAACAGTCAATGCAACAAGACCTGGACGACATTCAGGCTTGGGCTGATAAGTGGCAAGTAATATTTGCGCCACATAAGTGCCAGGTAATGACTATCTCCAACCAGCAAGAGTCTAACCACCACCCCTTGATTTTCAACGGTATTACCCGTCATATATCCTACATGGTTACTGCTCGTACTATTACAAGATGTGGCACCAGAGGTTACTGCAGTGGGAGAATTGTAGGTTACATGTACAGGTGTGCCAGGCCTAGTATAAAAGGCAGGCCACCATGTGTGATCCTCACACAACGACCAAGACGTACGAGGAGCTTGCAACGCTAATCCAAGAACAACTCAAGCCCAAAGAGAGCATCCTCACAGCCAGACACCGGTTCTATACACACCGATGGCCTGAAGGCCAGGAGATCACGAAATATGCTGCAGACCTCAGGAAGCTGGCGGCGTGTGATTTCGGCGACCACCTCACCGAAGCGCTGCGGGATATCTTTGTCATCAGAATCGGCCATGAGGGCCTTCTTCATAAGCTACTATCTGCGGATACCACAGTCACACTGCAGAAGGCCATCTCCGTGAGCCAAGCATTCATGACCTCGACCTGTGGCTCTAGGAGGATGACTCATCCTCAGGACTCAAACCCGGCAAGTACTGTGCACAGAATGGCGCCTTTTAGAGGCTGGACTGTAGAACATGAATTTATCAGGGGAGAGAGAACAGGCCCCTGAGTCCCTTAACTCAGAGTCCGTCGAGGGAGGTTAATCGAGTAGCACCATGCTGGCGTTGCGAAGAGAATCACAGAGCTCACCAGTGCCGTTTTAAAGACAATATATGTAAAGACTGCAGCACAAAGGGCCACCTCCAGCGAATGTGTAAAAGAAATATGACTCACTGTGTTGATGAAGAGTCTGCAGATGGCCATGAACCCAGCGCAGATTATGAAGCGATAGTGAGAGGTTTATGAAGCTCAGCCCCATGATAAGATATATAGCATGTTCACTTGCACCACCAAATGTTCTCTGTTGAGGATGGAAGTTGAGATAAATGGCGTTCCAGTCTTCATTGAAGTGGACACGGGGGCGAGCCAGTCAGTAATGAATCAAGAAGCCTTTGAGAGGCTATGGGACGATCAGACTGAATGACCCAAGTTGGTCCCGGTTCAGGTAAAGCTGCGCACCTACACCAATTAACTTATCCCAGTCATTGGTAGTGCGGATGTAAAGATACTCCATGACGGCGCTGTGCACAAGTTACCTCTGTGGATTGTTGCAGGTGATGGACCAATGCTACTCGGAAGAAGGTAGATGGAGAAGATCCATTGGAACTGGGAAGATTTCATCCCTCCAGCGATCGATGTCTCCTGTGCTCAGAGGCAAAGCAAACCCCCACCTGAGGTTAGATCCGGCACCAGGGAACAGCCAGCACAGCACCCGAGGCACAAACTGCTCAGCACGACTGCATGGCGATGATCCAGCTGAGACGACCCGAACGCACCTTCCAGACTCCGGTGACAGTAGTCGACATCGTGGATGGAAGAAAGATGGCGCCCAAACCATGAGGTGAGGCGCTGAAGAAAAAGATGGTGGCAGCCGGACCACGAGGTGTAGCACTGATGGAGCAACACGTGGTACCAAGCGAAGAAGAGGATTGGGGTAAAGATAGCAAGGATCTCTTAAAGGAGGCCCACAACTCACCACACTTAAAGGGACAGTTCCACACTCTCAATCAATGTAATAGCAACTGTGAGTTAGATGTAAAATGTGTAATTGATGATCAGAGTTGTGTACAAGCAATAAGCAAAGAAAAGTCAAGTGATTGCGATCGGAGATGCAGGTTATTTACCATAAGTAATGAAACGTTGTGTGATGTAGGATTTCAACTGCATATAGTCAATGCAGTGGGCAAACACTCAATGGGAACACACAGGTCCAGCGAGCTACCCAATACTGTAGCCTGTGTCCCTGGGACCAGAGTGATGCACCACAGAGTGTGGCCACGAGCAGCTAATATATACAAGCTGCAGAGCAAGCGATCCCAGGAGGGCAACGGCACCGGTATTGATACCCTGCCCCCGATCGGCTCCATCTCTCAGGCACCTGATGGCACCAACCGCCACGAGCCTGAAAGAGCAAACTGCGCGAAGGCGCAGCCCCCAGTCCCTATCGCCACCAAGGCTATACCTGGGAACGAAGGGTCACCCGTAACGGTTCTCCCAATTGGGACTGGGACCAGCCAGGATCCCAGACCAAATAACGCCCAGGCAAGCGAGTCAGCAGTTCCCTGTGCACTGCTGGACGACTGTTCCTCGGGGAGCAGCAGCGACCTGGGTCACAAGGAGAGGACAGGGAGGTCACAGGCAGCTGTGAACCTGCCCGACGCTAGGAGCAATGGCAAAAGCCCCGAGAGCAGGCAACTTGAGCCAACCGGGTTCCCACTGCCAGCACTGGGCACTGCGCCACCACCAGACTACCTGGACACCATCCAGCAGTTCTGGTACTAGTTTGTCCTCACCCACCGGTGCTGACCCCAGCACTGACTCCAAGTATATTCCAAGTATATACCTCACCATTCAAATGTACTTACCTCACCATGGTACCAAGAATGCAATACTGTAAATGCAAATGTCTTTTTTTGGGCTTGAATGTATATGAATGTAATGAGCCAACTGCACAATCTGTATGTGGGGGGGGGGGGGGGGGGGGGAGGGGTGGGGAGAGAATGGAGTGGTCATGGACGCACAAACAGAAACCACCAGCAACTCGACTGCCAATGAAACACCATCTACTCACTCAAGGTAGAAACGACCCTCCAAGGGTCAACCAGATAGAGCTAAGCCCAGAGCACAGTCAGTGCAAAGGTGATTTGCACTAAGGACTTGGGGGAGACTGATGTCATGTATCCTACATGGTTACTGCTGGTACTATTACAAGGTGTGCCACCAGAGGGCACTGCAGTGGGAGACTTGTAGGTTACCTGTACAGGTGTGCCAGGCCTAGTATAGAAGGCAGGCCACCAGGTGTGATCCTCACTCTGGAGTTACATTAAATAGACTAAGGCCACTACAGTTCAAGCACAACACATTGTCACGTGGAGTCATTATCAGTACATCTGCAGACATAACATTACCATTGCCGAATCCCCCACCATCAACATCCTGGGGGTCACCTTTGACCAGAAACACAACTGGACCAGCCACATAAAAAATGTCAACAAGAGCTGGTCAGAGGCTGATTATTCTGCGACAATTGTCTCACCTCCTGACTCCCCAAAGCCTTTCCCCCATCCAAAAGGCACAAGTCAGGAATGTAATGGAATACTCTCCACTTGCCTGGATGAGTGCAGCTTCAACAGCACTCAAGAAGCTCGACACCATCCAGGACAAAGCAGCCCACTTGATTGGCATCCTCTCCATCACCTTAATTATTCACTCCCTTCACCACCAGCGCAATGTGCCTGCAGTGTGTACCATTTACAAGTTGCACTGCAGCAACTCGCCAAGGCTTCTTCGACAGCACCTCCCAAGCCGCGATCTCTACCACCTAGAAGGACAAAGGCAGCAGGCACATAGGAATACCAACACCTGCAAGTTCCCTTGTAATTTACACACCATCCTGACTTGTAAGTATATCGCCGTTCCTTCATTGACGTTGGGTCAAAATCCTGAAACTCCCTACCTAACCGCACAGTAGGAGTACCCTCACCACAAGGACTGCAGCGGTTCAAGAAGGCGGCTCACCACCAACTTCTCAAAGACAATTAGGGATGGGCAATAAATGCTGGCCTTGTCAGCGATGCCCATATTGCAGAAACAAATTTTTAAAAATGCTACAGACATCATTGCTATTTTATTTATTTATTTGTTGTTAGTATGGTTTATATCTTTAACCAGTGAAAAAACAATACACTTATGTGCACACTTTTGCACTGTAAGAAAAAATTGGCATTATCACCAAAAAAAAGACTTGCATTTATATAGCATCTTTCATGACAACCAGATCTCTCAAAGTGCTTTACAGCCAATGAAGTACTTTTGGAGTGTAGTCACTGTTGTAATGTAGGAAACGTGGCAGCCAATTTGCACACAGTAACCTCCCATAAACAACAATATGATAATGACCAGATAATCTGCTTTTGTTATGTTGATTAAGGGATAAATATTGGCCAGGACACCAGGGATAACTCCCCTGCTCTTTTTCAAAATAGTGCCATAGGATCTTTTACGTCCAGGGCAGACAGGGCCTCAGTTTAACGTCTCATCTGAAAGACAGCATCTCCGACAGTGCAGCACTCCCTCAGCACTGCACTGAAGTGGCAGCCTAGATTTAAGTGCACAAGTCCCTGGAGTGGGACTTGAACCCACAACCTTCTGACTGAGAGGCGAGTGTACTAACAACTGAGCCACAATGGTGTCATAAATTAAAAAGTAGGACCTCAAAAGTAGTAATCTCGGGATTGCTACCAGTGCCACGTGCTAGTCAGAGTAGGAATCGCAGGATAGCTCAGATGAATACGTGGCTTGAGCAATGGTGCAGCAGGGAGGGATTCAAATTCCTGGGGCATTGGAACCGGTTCTGGGGGAGGTGGGACCAGTACAATCCGCACGGTCTGCACCTGGGCAGAATCGGAACCAATGTCCTCGGGGGAGTGTTTGCTAGTGCTGTTGGGGAGGAGTTAAACTAATATGGCAGGGAGATGGGAACCAATGCAGGGAGATAGAGGGAAACAAAAAGGAGGCAAAAGCAAAAGACAGAAAGGAGATGAGGAAAAGTGGAGGGCAGAGAAATCCAAGGCAAAGAACAAAAAGGGCCATTGTACAGCAAAATTCTAAAAGGACAGAGGGTGTTAAAAAAACAAGCCTGAAGGCTTTGTGTCTTAATGCAAGGAGTATCCGCAATAAGGTGGATGAATTAACTGTGCAAATAGATGTTAACAAATATGATGTGATTGGGATTACGGAGACGTGGCTCCAGGATGATCAGGGCTGGGAACTCAACATCCAGGGGTATTCAACATTTAGGAAGGATAGAATAAAAGGAAAAGGAGGTGGGGTAGCATTGCTGGTTAAGGAGGAGATTAAGGCAATAGTTAGGAAGGACATTAGCTTGGATGATGTGGAATCTATATGGGTAGAGCTGCAGAACACCAAAGGGCAAAAAACGTTAGTGGGAGTTGTGTACAGACCTCCAAACAGTAGTAGTGATGTTGGGGAGGGCATCAAACATGAAATTAGGGGTGCGTGCAATAAAGGTGCAGCAGTTATAATGGGTGACTTTAATATGCACATAGATTGGGCTAACCAAACTGGAAGCAATACGGTGGAGGAGGATTTCCTGGAGTGCATAAGGGATGGTTTTTTAGACCAATATGTCGAGGAACCAACTAGGGGGGAGGCCATCTTAGACTGGGTGTTATGTAATGAGAGAGGATTAATTAGCAATCTCGTGCGAGGCCCCTTGGGGAAGAGTGACCATAATATGGTGGAATTCTGCATTGGGATGGAGAATGAAACAGTTAATTCAGAGACCATGGTCCAGAACTTAAAGAAGGCTAACTTTGAAGGTATGAGGCGTGAATTAGCTGGGATGGATTGGCGAATGATACTTAAGGGGTTGACTGTGGATGGGCAATGGCAGACATTTAGAGACCGCATGGATGAACTACAACAATTGTACATTACTGTCTGGCATAAAAATAAAAAAGGGAAGGTGGCTCAACCGTGGTTATCAAGGGAAATCAGGGATAGTATTAAAGCCAAGGAAGTGGCATACAAATTGGCCAGAAATAGCAGCGAACCTGGGGACTGGGAGAAATTTAGAACTCAGCAGAGGAGGACAAAGGGTTTGATTAGGGCAGGGAAAATGGAGTACGAGAAGAAGCTTGCAGGGAACATTAAGACGGATTGCAAGTTTCTATAGATATGTAAAGAGAAAAAGGTTAGTAAAGACAAACGTAGGTCCCCTGCAGTCAGAATCAGGGGAAGTCATAACGGGGAACAAAGAAATGGCGGACCAATTGAACAAGTACTTTGGTTCGGTATTCACGAAGGAGGACACGAACAACCTTCCGGTTATAAAAGGGGTCGGGGGGTCTAGTAAGGAGGAGGAACTGAGGGAAATCCTTATTAGCCGGGAAATTGTGTTGGGGAAATTGATGGGATTGAAGGCCGATAAATCCCCAGGGCCTGATGGACTGCATCCCAGAGTACTTAAGGAGGTGGCCTTGGAAATAGTGGATGCGTTGACAGTCATTTTCCAACATTCCATTGACTCTGGATCAGTTCCTATAGAGTGGAGGGTAGCCAATGTAACCCCACTTTTTAAAAAAGGAGGGAGAGAGAAAACAGGGAATTATAGACCGGTCAGCCTGACATCGGTAGTGCGTAAAATGATGGAATCAATTATTAAGGATGTCATAGCAGTGCATTTGGAAAGAGGTGACATGATAGGTCCAAGTCAGCATGGATTTGTGAAAGGGAAATCATGCTTGACAAATCTTCTGGAATTTTTTGAGGATGTTTCCAGTAGAGTGGACAAGGGAGAACCAGTTGATGTGGTATATTTGGACTTTCAGAAGGCGTTCGACAAGGTCCCACACAAGAGATTAATGTGCAAAGTTAGAGCACATGGGATTGGGGGTAGTGTACTGACATGGATTGAGAACTGGTTGTCAGACAGGAAGCAAAGAGTAGGAGTAAATGGGTACTTTTCAGAATGGCAGGCAGTGACTAGTGGGGTACCGCAAGGTTCTGTGCTGGGGCCCCAGCTGTTTACACTGTACATTAATGATTTAGATGAGGGGATTAAATGTAGTATCTCCAAATTTGCGGATGACACTAAGTTGGGTGGCAGTGTGAGCTGCGAGGAGGATGCTGTGAGGCTGCAGAGCGACTTGGATAGGTTAGGTGAGTGGGCAAATGCATGGCAGATGAAGTATAATGTGGATAAATGTGAGGTTATCCACTTTGGTGGTAAAAACAGAGAGACAGACTATTATCTGAATGGTGACAGATTAGGAAAAGGGGAGGTGCAAAGAGACCTGGGTGTCATGGTACATCAGTCATTGAAGGTTGGCATGCAGGTGCAGCAGGCGGTTAAGAAAGCAAATGGCATGTTGGCCTTCATAGCAAGGGGATTTGAGTACAGGGGCAGGGAGGTGTTGCTACAGTTGTACAGGGCATTGGTGAGGCCACACCTGGAGTATTGTGTACAGTTTTGGTCTCCTAACCTGAGGAAGGACATTCTTGCTATTGAGGGAGTGCAGCGAAGGTTCACCAGACTGATTCCCGGGATGGCGGGACTGACCTATCAAGAAAGACTGGCTCAACTGGGCTTGTATTCACTGGAGTTCAGAAGAATGAGAGGAGACCTCATAGAAACATTTAAAATTCTGACGGGGTTAGACAGGTTAGATGCAGGAAGAATGTTCCCAATGTTGGGGAAGTCCAGAACCAGAGGTCACAGTCTAAGGATAAGGGGTAAGCCATTTAGGACCGAGATGCGGAGGAACTTCTTCACCCAGAGAGTGGTGAACCTGTGGAATTCTCTACCACAGAAAGTTGTTGAGGCCAATTCACTAAATATATTCAAAAAGGAGTTAGATGAGGTCCTTACTATTAGGGGGATCAAGGGGTATGGCGAGAAAGCAGGAATGGGGTACTGAAGTTGAATGTTCAGCCATGAACTCATTGAATGGCGGTGCAGGCTAGAAGGGCCGAATGGCCTACTCCTGCAACTATTTTCTATGTTTCTATGTTTCTATAAAGTAGCCAACAAAACACCAATAAAATGTTCCACACTGTGTAAACTGTTATATATGTAAACCTGTAAATACCTTGTTTAACCACCAGAGGGCTCATCCCCTGGCGTCCCAAGGTATCCCACAAAACCTTGGGAGCACCTGTACATAAGGAGTTCTCACAGGCTGGAGAGGCACTCTGGAGACCTGAATAAAGGACTACGGTCACACGTTACTTTGAGCTCACAGTATCTGGTCAGATTCTTTATGCAAGACATAACAACTAGTGACGAGATACAGACAATGAACCCCACTGCAACAATGCAGAGAACCGTGGGCGTCCTGGAGAAATTTTCGGAGGGAGATGATTTGGAAATCTTCGTGGAGCGACTCGACCAATATTACGTGGCCAATGAGCTGGAAGGAGAAGCGAACGCTGCCAAACGAAGGGCGATCCTCCTCACTGTTTGCAGGGCACCAATGTATGGCCTCATGAAAAATCTGCTTGCTCCAGTGAAACCAACAGAGAAGTCGTACGATGATTTGTGCACACTGGTCCGGGAGCATCTAAATCGGAAGGAAAGCATTCAGGATCGGTCCAAGTCAGCATGGATTTATGAAAGGGAAATCATGCTTGACAAATCTTCTGGAATTTTTTGAGAATGTAACTAGTAGCCTGGACAAGGGAGAATCAGTGGATGTGGTGTATTTAGATTTTCAAAAGGCTTTTGACAAGGTCCCACACAAGAGATTGGTGTGCAAAATTAAAGCACATGGTATTGGGGGTAATGTACTGATATGGATAGAGAACTGGTTGGCAGACAGGAAGCAGAGAGTCGGGATAAACTGGTCCTTTTCAGAATGGTAGGCAGTGACTAGTGGGGTGCCGTAGGGCTCAGTGCTGAGAACCCAGCTATTTACACTATATGTTTCTATCAGAACCAGGGGTCACAGTCTAAGGATAAGGGGTAAGCCATTTAGGACCGAGATGAGGAGAAACTTCTTCACCCAGAGAGTGGTGAACGTGTGGAATTCTCTACCACAGAAAGTTGTTGAGGCCAATTCACTAAATATATTCAAAAAGGAGTTAGATGAAGTCCTTACTACTAGGGGGATCAAGGGGTATGGCGAAAAAGCAGGAAGGGGGTACTGAAGTTGCATGTTCAGCCATGAACTCATTGAATGGCGGTGCAGGCTCGAAGGGCTGAATGGTCTACTCCTGCTCCTATTTTCTATGTTTCTATGTTTCTATACTATACATTAATGATTTAGATGAAGGAATTGAGTGTGATATCTCGAAGTTTGCAGATGACACTAAGCTGGGTGGCGGTGTGAGCTGTTAGGAGGACGCTAAGAGGATGCAGGGTGATTTGGACAGGTTAGGTGAGTGGGCAAATGCATGGCAGATGAAGTATAATGTGGATAAATGTGAGGTTATTCACTTTGGTGGCAAAAACACAAAGGCAGAATATTGTCTGAATGGCGGCAGATTAGGAAAAGGGGAGATGCAACGAGACCTGGGTGTCATGGTACATCAGTCATTGAAAGTTGGCATGCAGGTACAGCAGGCGGTGAAGAAGGCAAATGGTATGTTGGCCTTCATAGCTAGGGGATTTGAGTATAAGAGCAGGGAGGTCTTACTGCAGTTGTATAGGGCCTTGGTGAGGCCACACCTGGAATATTGTGTTCAGTTTTGATCTCCTAATTGAGGAAGGACATTCTTGCTATTGAGGGAGTGCAGCGAAGGTTCACCAGACTGATTCCTGGGATGGAAGGACTGACATATGAGGAGAGACTGGATTGACTGGGCAGTATTCACTGCAGTTTAGAAGGATGAGAGGGGATCTCATAGAAACATATAAAATTCTGACGGGACTGGACAGGTTAGATGCGGGAAGAATGTTCCCGATGTTGGGGAAGTCCAGAACCAGGGGACACAGTCTAAGGATAAGGGGTAAGCTATTTAGGACTGAGATGAGGAGAAACTTCTTCACTCAGAGAGTTGTTAACCTGTGGAATTCCCTGCCGCAGAGAGTTGTTGATGCCAGTTCATTGGATATATTCAAGAGGGAGTTAGATGTGGCCCTTACGGCTAAAGGGATCAAGGAGTATGGAGAAAAAGCAGGAAAGGGGTACTGAGATGAATGATCTGCCATGATCTTATTGAATGGTGGGGCAGGCTCGAAGGGCCAAATGGCCTACTCCTGCACCTATTTTCTATGTTTCTATGATGATGAGGTACCGGTTCTACACGTACAAGAGGTCTGAAGGCCAGGAAGTAGCCAGCTATGTTGCTGAGCTAAGGCACCTTGCAGGACATTACGAATTTGAAGGACACTTGGAGCATATGCTCAGGGACTTCTTTGTACTTGGCATTGTCCACGAAGTAATACTTCGCAAACTTTTGACTCTCGAGACCCCAACCTTAAGGAAAGCCATAGCGATAGCCCAGTGACAATACCCAACAAATCTCTCAGCGCATGAATGCTGTTGCAAGTACTGTGAACAAAGTAATGTTGTTTTCGAATCATAACGTACAAGGCAGGACCCACATGCCTGCAGCTGCACATCCGCAGATGCCTGAGTCCACCATCAAGGATGGTGAATGCAAGGCCATTAATACCTTGTTGGCACTGTGGAGTTGATCATCGCTTCTGTCATGTATGTAACCTTCATGTAACTGTAACCTTCATGTAACAGCACTGCAATATTGTATACACCTAAGAAATGCACATCTTAACCACAGGGGGTGAACTTGTGGGAGACACTCCTCATCTGGTCATCCAGGTATATAAAGGGAGGTCCCACGCAGGGTCATCACTTCTTGGTCCTGTGAATAAAGATTCGGGTCACAGAGTGACCTTGTCTGCAGAATGTGCCTCATCTGAATTTATAGTAGAGTGTAAGGACATTACATTTTGCGATGTGAAACGGGAATCAATGACTCACGAGGATGGCCACCGGTAGCACAGAGGAAAAGTACTGTGTTGGTGAGGACTGGGACGATTTCGTTGAGAGGCTCCAGCAGAGTTTTGTCACGAAGGACTGGCTAGGAGATGCAGCGGCTGACAAGCAAAGGGCGCATCTACTGTCCAGCTGTGGACCTAAGACGTACGCGCTGATGAAAGACCTGCTCGCACCAGAGAAGCCGATGGACAAAACCTTTGAAGAGCTCAGCAAATTGATCGGCGAGCAATATACACACACCAACGTCGGGAAGGACAGACCATACCAGACTTCGTTGCGGACCTTCGGCGCTTGGCCAGCCTCTGTAAGTTCACAGACGCCTGCAGGGGGCAGATGTGAAAGGATTTCTTTATTGAGGGCATTGGTCATGCCGGGATTTTCAGAAAGCTAATTGAGACCAAGGACTTGACCTTGGAAGCGGCGGTGTTGATGGCTCAGACCTTCATGGCGGAGGAGGAGGAAACCAAGATAATATACGCGCGCAACTCTGCTTCCAATGTGGCGATGGATCAGGGAGTTAACATTGTAAATGCGACTCAGAACCCCGCAGGCAGGCAAGGGCAATTCGACATCACCCAGGCAGCAACAGACTTCAGAGTGGGTCCTCAACAGAGACAATAGCAGATTGAATGGACATTTACGCCATCACGGTGGACAATGTGTCCCGGGATGGGGCCATTGACACTCACTAACAGAGTGCTCAAAGAGGCAATCAGAGAGGAATGCCTGGTAACAGCTCTTTTGTTCACACCAATCTCAGCTCATGCTGGAGGTGCGGGGGCAGACATGCTGCAAAAACCTGTAGGTTTCAACAATTTATCTGTAGAAATTGTAACTTCAGTGGACATTTAGCCAGAATGTGCAGGAAGCCCACAGCGAGGCTAATTTATGAGGCAGATGAACCACAAGAGTGGTCTGCAAGGCAGGGTGATGCTTGGGATACAGCAATGGACACTGAAGTTCAGCGGGTTCATGTGGCAAACATCCACAGCTCATATACCAAAACGCCACCTATGATGATGAAAGTCCTATTAAACGGCATCCTGGTACGCATGGAGCTGGACACAGGGGCCAGCCAGTCACTTATGAGTGTCCAACAATTTGAGAAACTATGGCCACTCAGAGCTAGCAGACCCAAACTAGAACGCATTGACACGCAATTACGGACATACACCCAGTGCTAGGCAGTGCAATGTTGATGGTCACACCTAATGGATCAGAGAACCGACTGCCACTCTGGATTGTCCCGGGAAATGGTCTCGCGCTTTTGGGGAGGAGCTGGCTAGCCGTGATGAACTGGAAATGGGGGGATGTGCACGCCATTTCATCTGTGGAGCGAAGTTCATGCTCACAGGTCCTACAGAAATTTGAGTCACTATTTCAACCTGGTGTCGGGACTTTCAAAGGTACCAAAGTAGTGATATGCATCACCCCGGACACCAGACCAGTGCACCACAAAGCCAGAGTGTGCCGTATGTGATGCGGGAGAAAATTGAGAGTGAGTTGGGCAAGTTGCTAAGAGAGGGCATAATTTCGCCCGTTGAATTCAACAACTGGGCAAGCCCCATCGTCCCTGTCCTAAAAACTGATGGCTCGGTCAGGATCTGTGGCGACTGCAAGGCCACTATCAACCGAGTGTCACTACAAGACCAATATCTGCTTCCGAGAGCGGAGGATCTTTTTGCCACGCTGGCAGGCGGCAAGCTGTTCACCAAGTTGGACCTCACTTCAGCCTACATGACCCAGGAACTGGCTGAATAATCCAAGCTACTGACCACCATCACCACACACAAGGGGCTGTTTGTCTACAACAGTTGTCCATTTGGCATTCGTTCAGCGGCCGCTATCTTTTAAAGGAACATGGAAAGCCTGCTCAAATCCATCCCTGGAACAATCGTATTCCAAGACGACATCCTTCTCACGGGTCGAGACACCGAGGAACAACTCCACAACCTGGAGGAGGTGTTACGCCGACTGGACTGGGTAGGCCTGCGACTAAAGAAGTCCAAGTGTGTGTTTTTGGCCCCAGAGGTCGAGTTTTTGGGCAGGAGGGTTGCCGCAGACAGGATCCGGCCTACCGAATCCAAAACGGAGGCGATTCATCGTGCGCCCAGGCCCGGCTACACATCGGAGTTGCGTTCATTTCTGGGACTCTTGAACTATTTCCGGAACTTTCTGCCAAACTTAAGCACATTGTTGGAGCCGCTACACATGCTCCTGTGTAAGGGTTGCGATTGGTTTTGGGGGGACTGTCAGGAACAGGCTTTCAATCGGGCGCGGAACCTGCTTTGTTCTAATAAACTATTGACCCTGTACAACCCCTGTAAGAAATTGGTTTTGACATGTGATGCATCGTCCTATGGGGTTGGATGCGTGTTGCAGCAGAGTAATGCTGAGGGCCAACTCCAACCTGTGGCTTATGCCTCCAGGTCACTCTCCCAAGCAGAAAGGGGATATGGGATGGTTGAAAAGGAAGCACTCGCATGTGTCTACGGGGTGAAAAAGATGCACCAGTACCTTTTTGGCAGAAGTTTCGAGTTAGAAACGGACCACAAGCCGTTAACATCCCTGTTGTCAAACAGCAAAGCTGTCAATGCCAATGTGTCAGCTCGCATACAGCAATGGGCTCTCATGCTGGCTGCATATGACTGCACCATGCGGCACCGGCCAAGCACCGAAAATTGCGCTGACGCGCTCAGCAGGCTTCTACTGGCCACCACTGAGGGGGCAGCGGAGCAAAGTGCTGAGATGGCCATGGCTGTTGATGCCTTTGACAGCGCAGGCTCCCCCATCACAGCCCGTCAGATCAAAATCTGGACCAACAGAAATCCCCTCCTATCCTTGATTAAGAAATGTGTCCTGACTGGGGATTGGGCGCCCGCAAACGGAGCATGCCCCGAGGAGGTCAGACCGTTTCACAGGCGGATGGATGAGCTCTCCATCCAAGCCGACTGCCTACTATGGGGCAGCCGGGTAGTCATGCCCCAGAAGGGAAGGGAAGCATTCATCAGGGAACTCCACAGCGAGCACCCAGGCATCGTGCTAATGAAGGCCATTGCCCGCTCACATGTTTGGTGGCCGGGAATTGATTCAGACCTGGAACACTATGTTCGTAGGTGCACGACGTGTGCCCAGCTGGGCAATGCCCCCAGGGAGGCCCCACTCAGCCCGTGGCCCTGGCCCACCAGGCCATGGTCACGTATTCACGTAGACTACGCGGGCCCGTTCATGGGAAAAATGTTCCTCATTGCTGTTGATGAGTACTCGAAATGGATCGAGTGCATCATATTGAATTCGTGCAGAACATCCACCACTGTGTAAAGTCTGCATGCGGTCTTTGCGACCCACGGCTTTCTGGACATCCTGGTTAGCGACAACGGCCCGTGTTTCACTAGCTATGAATTCCGGGAGTTCATGTCGGGTAATGGCATCAAACATGTCAGGACAGCACCGTTCAAGCTGGCTTCCAATGGTCAGACGGAACTTGCGGTCCAAATCATAAAACAAGGCATGCTTCGGATTCAAGGACCCTCCCTTCAATGCCGCCTATTGCACCTCCTGCTGGCCTATAGGTCCTGACCGCATTCGCTAACGGGAGTCTCGCCCACGGAACTACTCATGAAACGTACACTTAAAACTCGGCTGTCCCCCATTCATCCAGTCCTGTCAGACATTGTTGAGGGCAAGCGCCAGTCCCAAAATAAGTGCCATGACCGTAACTCAAAGGGAAGATGTATAGAAATCGATGACCCTGTATTTGTTCTTAATCACGCTTCGGGGCCCAAGTGCCTTGAGGGTACTGTAATTGGAAAAGAGGGTCATAGTGGTCAGACTTAACAATGGACAGATATGCCACAAGCATCTGGACCAAGTAAAAAAAAGGTTCAGCATGGACACTGAGGAACCTGAGGAAGATCATGAGATGCTGCCCACACCACCGCCAGTGAACGAGCAACAAGAACTTTCAGCAGCATGCACAGTCCCTGCGGCCAGCCCGGACGAGCCGGGATCACCACAGGTGACAGAGACGCATGCCAAGGCTCAACAACCAGAGCCCCAACTGTGGCACTCCACAAGAGAGCGTCGACCGCCTGAAAGACTTAATCTTTGACCCCATAAGACGTTGGGGGGAGGTGATGTCATGTATGTAACCTTCATGTAACTGTAACCGTCATGTAACAACACTGCATACTGTATACACCTAAGAAATGCACACCTTGACCACAGGGGGTGAACTTGTGGGCGACACTCCTCACCTGGTCATCCAGGTATATAAAGGAAGGTCCCATGCAGGGTCATCACCTCTTGGTCCTGTGAATAAAGGTTCGGTTCACAGAGTGACCTTGTCTGCAGAAAGTGCCTTGTGTGAATTTATAGTAGAGTGTAAGGACATTACAGCTTCCATTCATGCTGCTTCAAAGGATACGTTTGCAAGGGCTGTGGAACAATGGTACACCTCCAACGTGTGTGCAGGCGAGCTGCAAACCCTGATAATCCTGCAAACCACCATGTTGCAGAGGAGGACAGATCCACGGTGGATCACGACGAACCAGAGCCTCAGACTGAGGAGGCAGAGGTATATGGGGTGCACACATTTACCACAAAGTGTCCCTCGATAATGCTGAAGTTTGAATTAAATGGACTCCCGATGCCAATGGAGCTGGACACGGGCGTGAGCCAGTCCATAATGAGCAAAAAGACTTTCGATAAACTTTGGTGCAGCAAGGCCTCAAGGCCAGTCCTGACTCCCATTCGTACTAAACTGAGAACGTACACGAAGGAACTGATTCCCGTAATCGGCAGTGCTACCGTAAAGGTCTCCTACAATGGAGCGGTGCACAAATTACCACTCTGAGTGGTACCGGGCGATGGCCCCACACTGTTTGGCAGGAGCTGGCTGGGAAAGATATGCTGGAATTGGGATGACATCGGAGCACTCTCGTCCATCGACGGCACTTCATGTGCCCAGGTCTGAAACAAGTTCCCCTCGCTGTTTGAACCGGGCATCGGGAAGTTCCAAGGAGCAAAAGTGCAGATCCATTTGATTTCAGGGGCACTACCCATCCATCACAAGGTGAGAGCAGTACCGTACATGATGAGAGAGAGGGTGGAGATTGAGCTGGACAGGCTGCAACAAGTGGGCATCATTTCGCCGATCGAATTCAACGAGTGGGTCAGTCCGATTGTTCCAGTCCTCAAGGGAGGTGGCACCGTCAGAATCTGTGGTGATAGCAAAGTAACTATCAATCGTTTCTCCCTGCAGGATCAATACCCACTACCAAAGGCAGACGACCTATTTGCGGTGCTGGCGGGAGGAAAAACTGTAACAAATCTGGATTTGACCTCGGCCTACATGACGCAGGAGCTGGAGGAATCATCGCAGGGCCTCACCTGCATCAACACTCACAAATGTCTCTTCATTTACAACAGATGCCCGTTTGGGATTCGATCAGCCGCGGTGATATTCCAGAGGAACATGGAAAGCTTGCTGAAGTTGGTCCCGCGCACAATGGTCTTCCAGGACGACATCTTGGTTACAGGTCGGGACACCATCGAGCACCTGCAGAACCTGGAGGAGGTTCTTAGTCAACTTAATCGTGTGGGGCTCAGGTTAAAACGCTCGAGGTGCGTTTTCCTGGGGCTTGAAGTGGCGTTCCTGGGAGAAGGATCGCAGTGGACGGCATCAGGCCCGCCGATTCGAAGACGGAGGCAATGAAGAACGCACTGAGATCACATAACGTGACGGAGCTGCGGTCGTTTCTAGTGCTCCTGAACTACTTTGGTAACTTTTTACTGGGTCTTAGCACACTGCTAGAACCACTGCACTCTTTACTGCGTAAAGGAGATGAATGGGTATGGGGTAAAAGCCAAGAAAATGCCTTTGAGAAAGCTAGAAAATCGTTATGCTCAAACAAATTGCTTGAGTTGTACGATCCATGTAAGCATTTGGTACTAGCATGTGATGCGTCGTCATATGGTGTCAGTTGTATATTGCAACAAGCTAATGAATTTGGAAAATGCAACCGGTTGATTATGCATCCAGAAGTCTGTATAAAGCTGAGAGGACCTACAGCATGATTGAAAAAGAAGCATTAGCGAGTGTCTATGGGGTAAAGAAAATGCATCAATATCTGTTTGGGCTCAAATTTGAATTGGAAACTGACAATAAACCACTTATATCCCTCTTTTCTGAAAGTAAGGGGATAAACACGAATGCACTGGCCCGCATCCAGAGATGGGCGCTCACGTTGTCCGCATACAACTACGCCATCCGCCACAGGCCAGGCACAGAAAACTGTGCCGATGCTCTCAGTAGGCTGCCATTGCCCACCACAGGGGTGGAAATGGCACAGCCCTCAGATTTAGTTATGGTAATGAAAACATTCGAAAGTGAGCAATCGCCTGTTACCGCCCGACAGATTAGAACCTGGATGAGCCAGGACCCCCTACTGTCCTTAGTAAAAAACTGTGTGCTCCACGGGAGTTGGTCTAGTGTCCCGTTAGAGACACAGGAAGAAATAAAGCCGTACCAGCGGCGCAGAGATGAAATGTCCATACAGATAGACTGCTTCCTATGGGGTAATCGGGTAGTGGAACCAAAAAAGGGCAGGGACACTTTCATTAGTGACCTCCACAGTACCCACCCAGGCATTGTAATGATGAAAGCGATAGCCAGATCCTATGTGTGGTGGCCCGGTATCGATGCAGACTTAGGGCTAGACTTTCCACTTCACATCACCCATCTATGGCCCATCTATCACCCTAAACGAACCTCTATCGCCCATTTTGAGCAAAAAGTGGAAACTAGGCCCAAAACATTGCTGGAAAAACAGGTGCCTAAGGTTCCACTTTGATCGCCGAGATGATCGCCCAAATGATCGCCCACACAAGGCCTATCCCAAATTTCGGCATCTAGCATGCACTTCGTTGGGCCGATGCAAGCCCAAAAGAGTGCTGAAAAATAGTTGCTTTTTCAGGGCCTAAGAGAAGGAAATGGGCATTACGGACGCCATTTTTAACTTCAGAGGAAGGGTGGAGAATTAGTTGTGAGTCATTTAGAGAGTAAAATTGAAGAAAATTGTACTCAGAAATTTGGGACAGGGAATATAAATAGGTATTATCAACTTATTTATGCTAAATAGATCTCATATATTGGAATTATTTAGTAAATAGCTTTTACATAGTGAAGTTATTTAATGATATTGTTGGGGCCTATCAAACTGACTGGTATACAGCTTAGAGAGTACAGAGAGTGCAGAGTACAGTGATTAGAGAGTATAGAGCAGAGAGATTATTGAAATTAGTGAAAGTAATTATCGATAGTGATGGGGCCCATGCTTTCCCTGTCTTTAATTGTAACTGTTCACACACTGGTTACTGAAAGGATCAATCGAAGAGGTGGCAGAGAAATGTGTAGACGGAGACGAAGACAGAGGAGGAGACTGTACAGCCAACCAAGGTACTTGGAAAAGCACTCCGACCTGAACTTGTCTGAAAATGCCTGTCTTAGGAGGCTGCGATTCTGGAAGGAGGTCATCGATGAAATATGTCAACTCGTCAAGGATGATCTGCAGCCTTCCAGCACCATCAGAACCGCACTGTCCGTTGAGGTGAAGGTTACTGCTGCCCTAGCCTTCTATGCATCGGGATCTTTTCAGGCTTCAGCTGGTGATATCTGCCATATCTCTCAGCACGCTACACACTGCTGCATTCGACAGGTGATTGAATCCCTTTACGCTCGCAGGATGGACTTCATAAGCTTCCCAATGACCAGGGAGGCACAGACCGAGAGGGCTTCGGGTTTCTCGAGAATAGCAGACTTCCCCAAAGTGCAGGGAACAATAGACTGCACGCACATTGCCCTGAAAGCACCCTTAAAGAACGTGGAGGTGTTTCGTAACAGAAAGGGGTTCCACTCACTAAATGTGCAGCTTGTTGTCGACCACAACCAAACAATTATGACAGTAAATGCTACATTTCCTGGCAGCATCTATGATGCGCACATCTTACGTGACAGTGCTATCCCTGACCTGTTTGCTAATCAGCCAGAAGGTCATGGTTGGATGCTGGGGGATAAAGGATATGGCCTTGCCAGTTGGCTCATGACCCCTCTGCGTAATCCTGTCACTGAAGCATAGAAACGGTATAATGAAAGTCACATAGCGACTTGCAACATCGTTGAAAAGACAATTGGAGTCCTAAAGCAGCGCTTCAGATGCCTGGATCATTCCAGAGGCAGTCTCCAGTACTACCCTGATCAGGTAGGAGAGTTTATTGTGGTGTGTTGCATGCTGCGTAACCTAGCTATAAAGAGAGGACAAATAATGCCAGATCATGCTGCAGGTCCAGCTCCAGAAGGAGATGAGACAGAAGAGGCAGCCGGCGAGGATGAAGAGGAGGAACAGGTGGGAGAGGACGTGGGCGCGGACATAGGGGAGGTTAATCAGCCTGGCGATCTAGCACCGGTAACACCACACCTTTCCCGAAGACCAGTAGCCAGTGGCAGTTACACGGCCGCTAAGCTTTTGCGTCAGCAGCTCATTAATGAACACTTCACATGAACTATTATTGTTGATATTCAAACGTTCAATTACAGTTACGGTTAATCAAAAGTTTCATTTCCGTGGGGAAACAGAATAAACAAGCAAATATGCATGAAAAACTGTACATTGTAAAACTTATGTAACTAAGAGAGAAGGTACAAAAGTTGTAAACATTTTTTATTTTTTTATTAAGAAACAACATTTTTTTAAAGAACTAATAAACAACACCCTCCCTCCAACACCCCCACCCCCCACCCATCGCACCAACCCACCCTTCCCTCAAAATCCCCAAAATGTTAGAAGAAGAAGAAATTGAACATTTAAGTAATAATAACAAGTGACTATTTAAGTAATAATAACAATTGACCATTTCAGTAACGATAACAAGTGACTATTTCAGTAAGAATGACAAGTGAACAGTTAAGCAATGATAACAAGTGAACATGTAAGTATTGAAAGAAGTGCCCAATTTAGTAGCAATAACAAGAGAATAATAAAGTGATAATAACAAGTGAACATTTTTGAAACAAGTGAACTATTGAAAAGCACTCCACCCTCCCTACCTGCGGCCACGTTTCCCTCCAGATCCAGTCCCATCCAATGTTCGTACCCCACCCGCCCGTTTTGGTCTACGCAGACCGACACCAAGACGTCGTGCAGAGTGGGACGACAAGACTTCCTGCCGTGGTGGAGGTAATGGAGCGGAAGCAGAAGCCTCAGGCTCTACTTTCGAGTCAGGAGGAACTGTGTCCTCCGTACTCGCTTGTGTGCATGGGGTCTCGCTGCGAGAGGACACGACATCTTGGGGTGCAACGCTGTGTCCAGCCAGCAACGCATGCCGTAGGGTATTTGTTGCAGCTGTCTGCTCCCTGATCACCTCCAACGTCTCCCGAGCAGTCTGTTACTACTCAGAAGACCAGCTGGAGAAGTGCGAGCAGAACTCGCTCCAGGTTGTGGAGAACTGGCTCCAATTGGCTGAGAAACCCGCGAACCCCTGGAGAAGGTCGCGACCGATCGCGACGGTCTCCCTGCACAGGGATAGTAAGCTCTCCGTCTGGTTCTCCGTGGCAGGCAAGTGTACATCACGCTGACCGGACCGCCATGGGGTCGGCGTCTGCAATGTCACGCGCCTTGGCGTCACCACCTGCATACCGCTTGGTCCCGGTGCCTCATCTGTCTCAAAAGAGATGGCCGCAGATTGTTCCCCCCCCCGCCACAAAAAAATCTCCTGTTCTTCCTCCTCCTTCTCCTCCTCCTCCTCCTCCTGCTCCTCCTCCTCCTGCTCACGCACAGCGGCAGCAGGAATCTGCACTGGCTCCTCCTCTGGCTCTTCCTCCTGGGAGGTTCCTGAAGGTTCAGTGGACGTGTCTGCTGACTCCAGTAATACTTGTTGACCTTTGAAAGACAAATGGAATTTATAAATAACGTTTAACAATTCAAATCAATTCATCTCAATTTTTCAAGAACTCAAAACATTACCATTAGCCCATATGCACAAGCGCTCACCAGGCCTAACATGACCTCATTTGAAGATCAATAGTGCATCTCAATAGTATAACTCAATTATATATCAAATTAAAATATCATTGTATGGGATTACCCGCGTAACAAATATTTACTATTGATTCACACATTGCACAATGCACACTTCTCATTACTCACGTGACTCTAGGGTGGGTTCGGCCACACCAAGGATTGTGACTGAACGACTTTCTGGCCCCACCAAGGCCACTGCAAGCTCCTTGTAGGCGGTGAGCGACTGCAGCATGGCACAGCTCCCGCCCATCCTGCGTTGCTCTCGCTGATTGATGGATATCTTCTTCTGTAATAGATAAGGTAACATTGTACGGCATAAGCAGATGGATTTGGCAATAAACATTTAAGACCGACAGATTTATAAGTTCAATTACAATTTAGCACTACATTGCATAGGAATAAGATATTTCATACTGTAACATTCAAATTTATGTTGAATGTGCATAAATATAATCATAATTTAATCCTAATTCAGTTATTTAGTTGTGTTTAAAGATTATGAGATAACATTGCAGATTCTAATTAGAATTACCATACATCATTAAATAATAAATATGGATGATTTCAAATATAAATTTCAACTTAGTCTTGCAGCCGCCAGTAGACTGTTCCATCTTTTGCTGCACTGATCTGGTGTCCACGCTTCACGTCGGCAATCTCTGCCCAAATCCTCCGATATGCACGGGGTGGAGGTTTCCCATGCCAACCCCGTATCAGATCCTCCCACCTCTCACTGACACTGTTAATTAGGGCTTCTTTGGCCTCCTCACTGAAGGGCTTGGCCCTTTGCCTTTCTGCAGATCCCGCCATTCTTTAAATTGATATGAATTAAGGCTTTGTCAAAATACATGCTTCCTTTCTCCTCTCTCTCTCTCTCTCTCTCTCCCAGACCTACACAGAGCTTCTGAGCATGTGTGAAGACCCTTGACTTCTCAAAACGCGGAAAAGTGCATCAATCTGAAAAAGAAATCAATCTGCACATGCGCAGTAATGCGTTGCTGGGGAAGCTTTTTTTTTCATTCACTTCCGTTTTCTTTGGGCGAGCGTGAGATTGCCAAGAAATCACATCGCCCATTTGACATTGCTGGGCTAAGGCCGAGTGGAAAATCGCAAAAAAAAAAATGGGTCTTGAGCCGGCGATCAGCACAGGTGATACGTCCCGCATCGCTGGAACAAGGCCCATTTTTTTCGGCCTTAGCCACCAAGTGGAAAGTCTAGCTCTTAGAGCCCTGCATGCACAAATGTAACACATGTTCTCAGTTAAGCAATGCACCCAAGGAGGCACCACTATGTTTATGGCCTTGGCCCTCAAAACCGTGGCCCAGGGTCCATGTCAACTATGAAGGCTCATTCTTGGGAAAAATGTTCCTTGTGATTGTAGATACATACTCCAAATGTATTGAATATGAGATAATGTTGGCAAGCACATCTGCTGCCACCATTGAAAGCCTGCGGGCCATGTTTGCCACACAAGGCCTGCCTGATGCCTTTGTGAGTGACAATGGGCCGCGCTCCAACAGTGACGAGTTCAAAGAATTCATGACCCGCAATGTAATCAAACATGTTATATCTGCCCTGTTCAAACCAGCATCCAATGGTCAGGCAGAGAGAGCAGTGCAAACGATCAAGCAGAGCTTGAAGAGGGTAACTGAAAGCTCACTGCTGACTCGCCTATCCCAAATCCTCCTTAGTTACCACATGAGACCCTACTCGCTCACTGGGGTTCCCCCCGCTGAACTGCACATGAAAAGGGCACTTAAAGCAAGGCTCTCGTTAGTCCACCCTGATCTACACGAACAGGTAGAGAGCAGACGGCTTCAACAGAATACATATCATGATTGCGCAAATGTGTCACGCAAAATTGAGATTAATGATCCTGTATTTGTGTTAAACTATGGACAAGGTCCCAAGTGGCTTCCCGGCATTGTTATGGCCAATGAGGGGAGTAGGGTGTTTCAGGTCAAACTTTGAAATGGACTCACCTGCAGGAAACACTTGGACCAAACAAAACTCAGATTCGTGGACTATCCAGAACAATCCAGAATAGACTCTACCTTTTTTGACCCCCCCAACACACACACAAGTGGCAACTGGCCCAGCGATTGACCATGAAGCAGAACCCATCACCTGCAGCAGCCCAGCAGGACTCACCACACCTAGCAGCCCAGCAAGGCCAGCTGCGCAGCAGCCCAGTGAGGGCCCAACAAACGACTGATCAAAACCAGCATTTGCACCAAGATGATCAACCAGGGAAAGAAAGGCCCCAGATCGACTCACATTGTAAATAGTTACACTGTCGACTTTGTGGGGGGAGTGTTGTTATATATGTAAACCTGTAAATACCTTGTTTAACCACCAAAGGGCTCATCCTCTGGAGTCCCAAGGGATCCCAGAATCTCTTGGGAGCACCTGTACTTAAGGAGGCCTCACAGGCTGGAGAGGCACTCTGGAGACCTGAATAAAGGACTACAGTCACACGTTACTTTGAGCTCACAGTATCTGGTCAGATTCTTTGTGCAAGACATAACATAAACTATTGTGACTTGGAATATAGTTATCTCTGCCAACCTTTCAAATTCCTTTCAAATTACAAGCCATCGTGAGCACCTATTGAGAATTGTCTGTCCTTGACAGCTGTTTCCAATGATAGAATGAGCAGAGATGAGAGAAATTCTGGATGGTTGCTGGCAAGAACATTCTCCAACTTGTGAGATAAAGATTATATTGTATTTAGCAAACTGTCAATTGGAATGGGGGGGGGTTATCTCTAACTCACTCAGTGTGAGTTCAATGGCTTTTGATGATGGGAAGGAAGTAGGGGAGGAGGGAAGGCTTCCTGTCAACTTTATAGTGAAACTAGTGGATCTCATGATGTCAGTACTTAGGGACAATGGGGGTAACTGGAACGACTATTGCCGGGTGAAAACCGGGTAATAGCGAACTGGCAGCCTGTTTTACACCACGCTTGATTTTCTTTTCTATTCCACAGGCAGCAATCACATTGAAGATGCCGATGGTAAGTCCCAGGAGGAAGTTTGGAGCGGACATCAAACGGGAGTTGTGGGGGAAATCACAATGACTGTTGAGTTAGGGGAGCACTCCTGCTCCTCTGGTTCCACAGGAAGTTTTATTTTATTTACATTTTTCTAAAAAGTTATATTTTGTTGACGGCCGCAGGAGCCGATAAAAAATTTAGAGCACCTGCTCCGCTCATCGTAAACAAATTTTCCAGAGGGGTTCATCGATAGGTGTCATGCCCAAGGCTGCTTGTAATATTTTTTCAGGATGCATGGCGCATGCATGCTTTTTCTATTGAAACGCTGGTAAGTTGGCTGCACAGGGGACATGCAGCTTACAGGGAACATTGGTTAGGCCCCTAATTATCATATGCAAGGTACTTAAAGCTTGTTTTAGGTCACTGCCCTGGGCATCTAATAATTGGACCCGACAAATTTAGCAGTGGCCCAAACGCATGCAGAGGTTGGGAATGGACTGTCTCACTGCTAAATTTACCTGCATTGCACCTATTTTGCACCCAAAATTGGGCCTTGGACAATGCATTCCAATTACTCCAGTGTCTAATCACTTTATTACATAGATCTCTCTTTAAAAGCTTCGCAAAATAGCCAATGGCAGTTTTCCAGATGGCAGCAATCCTTAGGTACAGCAGCCTGTTGCGTTCTCCTGAGTAGAAAGTGTCTGCTTTGACCTACATTTCAATATGAAACTAAGAGTAAATTAACACCATATAAATGTAGTGCCGAAGTGCTGTCTTCATTTCAGATTTATTATTCAAAGCATTGGATTAAGCATCATTGCTAATGACATGAAAGCTAAGCTATCATTCTTTTGTCTAGATGAGGCCTCAGTTCACTAATGTATTTTTTTTAATCAAAGTTATGTTATTGCAGGTCTCTCGGGAGTTATTTTGCAATTGTGTGGGATCAAATTAATTAAGCAGCAATTGTGTAATCCTTCTTGAAAGGCATCTGTTTTTATAAGCTCATCTTCTCTCCTTAATTTCGAGCGCCACAGTATTTCAGTTACTATATAGATACATATACCAACAATTATTTTTTTCAAGTTTTTTATTCATCTTAATGTGACTGTGACATCTAAGTCATTGCTATGCATGACAGACAATTTCTAGCAAAATATGGAAAAACATATTGTGTGTGTCTGATTTTTCTCTTGAACTTTTATATTTCTACACTTGACCCCTTGGGTATTAATATTTGAAAGGAGGAAGTCTGTATTCTTGATGTAACATTACTGGATATATCTGTTAAGTTCAGAATAACTCCACTGTAAAGTCCTGATCCTGCAGTACAGATTTACACGAGGCACATGCTGAAGTCAAGGTCACTCTGGACCTGCACCTTTATTTTACAGCTCTGGAATGCCACACTTGCCTGAGACCTGCCTTTATATACCTGTGTGGGACAGGTATACAGTGTCTCCTGCAAGTGCACCCCTGGTGGTAAAGTATGCAGGTCATATCTAGTTTGTCATGTATAGCATTGTAAGATACAGTTATATACAGTAGTGTGAGATACATGACATCACCCTCCCCCAAGGTCTTATTGTCTTTATAGATTCAATCTCTCAGGTGGTCTACGCTCTTGTGTGGAGCGTCTTAGTTCTGGTTCAATTGTTTGCCTTGGTGCCTGTTTTTCTTTCGGTGTGATTGCTGGTCTCTCGCCTGGGCTGTCTGTTGAGACTGCCCTTTCCTAACGTTGTTCCCTCTATCTGTCCACCAGGTGTGGTGTGAGTTCCACATTGTAGTCTGCCTCTGGTTCTTCAGTGTTGTTGGTGAATCTACTTTTTACTTGGTCTACATGCCTCCGGCAGGTTTGGCCATTGTCCATTTGTACAACCAGTAGCCTGTTTCCTTGCATGCACCCGCGACCACAATTTGGTGGGCCAGGGCCAGGGGCTTAGGGGGGCCTCCCTGGGGGCATTACTGAGTTGGGCACAAATGGTGCACTGCCGGACGCAGAGCTCCAAGTTTGCGTCAATGCCAGGCCACCAGACGTGGGATCTGGCTATGGCCTTCATAAGGACGATCCCCGGGTGCTCGCGGTGGAGCTCCTGGACAAACGCCTATCTGCCTCGCAAGGGCATAACTACTCAGCTGCCCCACATCAGGCAGTCTGCCTGTAGTGATAGTTCATGCATGCGCCTATGGAAAGGTTTGATCTCCTAGGGGCAGGCATCGCGAGCCTCTGCCCAGTCACCAGTTAAAACTCATCTTTTGACTAAGGATAACGTGGGGTCGCTGGTCGTCCAGGCTCTGATTTGATGAGCCGTCATGGGCGAACCTGTGGATTAAAAGACATTGATTGCCATGGACATCTCACAGTCCTGTTCGTCGGACCCTTCCGTGGTCGCCAGGGGTAGCCTGCTAAGCGCGTCGGCACAATTGTCTGTGCCTGGTCTGTGCCTTATTGTGTAGTCGTAAGACGCCAGCATGAGTGCCCACCACTGAATGCGCTCCGAGGCGTTGGCATTTATTGCCTTGCACTCGGATAGCAGGGACGTGAGGGGTTTGTGGTCGGTTTCTAACGCGAACTTGGTCCCGAAAAGGTATTGGTGCATCTTTTTGACACTGTACACGCACGCGAGTGCCTCCTTCTCAACCATACCGTACCCGCGCTCCGCCCGCGAAAGTGACCTGGAGGCATAAGCTATGGGTTGTAATTTACCCGCATCATTGACATGCTGTAAAACGCACCCAACCCCATACGCTGACACATCACATGTAAGAACTAGCTTTTTACCTGGGTCAAAAAAGGCTAAAACACTGTTGGAACATAGAAGGTTGCATGCCTTATTGAAGGCGCGTTCTTGGGCGTCCCCCCAAAACCAATCGCACCCCTTTCTGAGTAGCACGTGGAGAGGCTCCAGCAGCGTGCTCAAGTTCTGCATAAAGTTCCCAAAGTAATTGAGTAGCCCGAGAAAGGCGTGCAGTTCCGAGACATTCCGGGGCCTGGGTGCCAGACGAATTGCTTCGGTTTTGGATTCTGTTGGGCGGATTCCATCAGCGACAATCCTTCTGCCCAAAAATTCAACCTCGGGCGTGAGAAACAGATACTTGGATTTCTTAACTCTTAGGCCTACCCGATCCAATCGACTTAGTACTTCCTCCAAATTGCGGAGATGGAAGTCGGTGTCCCTGCCCGTGATAAGTATGTCATTTTGAAACACAACCGTTCCCGGGATGGACTTGAGCAGACTCTCCATGTTGCGCTGGAATATAGCAGCTGCCGACCTGATGCCGAATGGGCATCGATTGTACATAAAAAGGCCTCGATGTGTGTTGATGGTGGTGAGGACCTTAGACTCTTCGGTCAGTTCTTGCGTCATATACTCAGATGTGAGATCTAGTTTCGAGAAAAGTTTTCCTCCAGCCAATGTGGCAAATAGGTCCTCCGCTCTGGGCAGCAGGTATTGGTCCTGTCGGGAGGCTCTGTTTATGGTAGACTTGTAATCCCCACAGATTCGTACGGATCCATCAGGCTTCATGACGGGGACAATGGGACTTGCCCAGTCGCTAAATTCCACGGGTGAGATAATGCCTCCCGCAGAAGCCGGTCCAGTTCGTGTTCAACCTTTTCCCTCATCACATATGGCACAGCTCTAGCCTTGTGATGGATCGGTCTGGCATACTGTGTGATGTAGATTTTAACTTTAGCCCCTTTGAAGGTGTCCACACCTAGCTGAAAGAGATGTTCAAAATGATTTAGAACTGTTGAGCAGGAGGTCCATTCCTCTGACAACATGGCGTGAACATCATCCCATTTCCAATTTAGTGTTGCCAGCCAGCTTCTCCCCAACAGTGCTGGGAGATCTCCGGGGACAATCCACAGGGGAAGTCGGTTCACCGTCCCTTTGTGTGTGACTGAGAGCATGGCGCTGCCAAGGACTGGGATGATTTCTTTGGTATAGGTCCTTAGTTTGGTGTCGATCCTAGTGAGTTTTGGTCTGTTGCTTTTGTGCGGCCACAGCTGTTCAAATTGTTGGACGCTCATGAGAGATTGACTAGCTCCCGTGTCCCGTTCCATGTTGACAGGTATTCCGTTGAGTCGGACCCTCATCATTATTGGAGGCGTCTTGTTGTAAGAACAGTGTCCATTGATCGTGTTGACCCGCTGTACCCCGGCGTCCCGGGCACTGTCCCCACTATCTTCTGGTCTGCTTTCCGACCCTTCCGATTGGTATACCAGCCGAGCTGCTGTTTTTCTGCACATGTAAGCCAGATGCCCTGTATAGTTGCAGTTTCTGCAAACAGCATGCTGAAATCGACATCCCCTTGTTGAGTGCCTTCCCCCACATCTCCAGGACAGACCGCTTCCATTGTTTCCGAAGGATGAGCTGCGTCTGGCTGATCTCTGTTGAGCTTCTCTCAGTCTGTAGTTGATTGCTCGCATTGTGGGTTGATGAGGTGTGAACGGCCGTTCATGTGGCCTTTGATGGCTTCTGGCGCCATTGCCTGCTGTTGAAGGCCTGTTCACCTGCCTTTGTGGGGGTAGCGGCTCGTTTCAGGCTGTGAACCCCTTGTTCCGATGTTTCGTTAGTTGTCGTACCCGCAGTATAGATCAACCTCGTTTCTTCTTCTCCTGCCAAGAATGTCTGTGCGACCAGTGCTGCTGCCTCTAGGGTCAAGTTCTTGGTCTCTATAAGCTTTCGGAATATGCCTGCGTGGCCTATTCCTTCAATAATAAAGTCTCTCAGTACTTCACTCCTTAGTTCATCGGAGAACTCACATAAACTAGCCAGCCTCCGAAGTTCCGCCACAAAGTCGGGTATGCTCTGGCCCACACAGCGTCTGTAGTTGTAGAACCTGTGTCTGGCCATGTGTAGGCTGCTCGCTGGCTTCAGGTGGTCTCTCACCAGTGTGCTCAACTCCTGAAACAACTTGCTTGCTGGTTTCTCGGGAGCCAGCAGGTCCTTCATTAAGGCATATGTTTTCGAGCCACAGCTGGTCAAGAGATGGGCTCTTCCCTTGTCTGCCTTATCATCACCCAACCAGTCTATGGTTACAAAGCTTTGCTAGAGCCTTTCTATAAAGTCCTCTCAATTGTCTCCAGCATTGTATTTCTCATCTGAGCCGTTGGTAGCCATTCTGTGGATTCTGTGATCCCGTAACTCGTCGCCACTGTAAAGTCCTGACCCTGCAGTACAGACTTACACGAGGCACATGCTGAAGTCAAGGTCACTCTGGACCTGCACCTTTATTTCACAGCTCTCGAGTGCCACACTTGCCTGAGACCTGCCTTTATATACCTGTGTGGGACAGGTATGCAGTGTCTCCTGCAAGTGCACCCCTGGTGGTGAGGTATGCTTGTGGTTACAGGTCATATCTAGTTACAGTCATGTATAGCATGGTAAGATACAGTTATATACAGTAGTGTGAGATACATGACATCCACGAGGCTGTGTTGTAAGCTCAAACCATTATGACCTTGGTCTCGTTAATATAACTCCAAAGTGAGGCAGCAGCATGGTGGACTATCTTTTATACCTGCTTGCTCCAGGGTACACAGGTGACCCATAGGTTTCCCACAGGTGTGCCCCCTAGTGGCAAGTCTTACACATAGGTGAGGTTCACATACATAACATCACTTACCCCCAAAGTCTTAGATACAAGTTATTTACAGGTTGAGGCGATCCGAAGCTCTACGTTCCCGGGTCGATCGCCTGAGTTGAAGTCCTGGCATGGGTGAGTTGGTCAGATCATTGCTGCACTGCAACGCGACTGGTCTGATCGGACTGTCGTGCATGGTGGGTTCATCCTCGTGGTTGACAGTGAGGTCGATTGCTGGTTGGGTGTGTGTGGGTGGATTATTGATGGTAAGGTCTTCTTCAAACTGTTCTTGATTGTCGATGAATCGCAGTTTGGTCTGATCCAAGTGCTTTCTGCATGTTTTCTCATTCAACAATTTCACAATAAACCCTCTATTCCCCTCCTTGGCTAAGACAGTGCCAGCAATCCACTTGGGACCTGATCGTAATTTAGAACAAACACACGGTCATTAACCTCAATGTCATGCGATACCGCCGCGCGATTGTGGTACACGTTATGCCGGGTTTCTATGTGATCATTGAGATCCGGGTGGACTAAGGAGAGCCTGGTTTTGAGTGCTCTCTTCATTAACAATTCTGCAGGGAGAACCCCGGTGAGCGAGTGGGGGCGCGCCCGATAGTTGAGCAGGTCTGCAAGGAGCCGTCCGTTACGCTTTTCAAGCTCTGCTTGATGGTTTGGACTGCCCGTTCCACTTGGCCATTGGATGCAGACTTAAACGGCGCAGACCTGACATGCTTAATGCCATTGCGGGTCATGAACTCGTTGAATTCTGAGCTGGTGAAACATGGTCCATTGTCACTGGCAAGGACGTCGGGCAAACCATGGGTGGCGAACATGGCCCTGAGGCTTTCAATGGTGGCAGTGGACATACATGATGGCATTAGTATATATTCAATCCATTTAGAGTAAGCGTCCACTGGTACTAGAAACATCTTCCCTAGAAAAGGGCCAGCAAAATCTATGTGGACCCTGGACCATGGTTTGGAGGGTCATGACCACAGGCTCAGAGGGGCCTCCTTGGGTGCCTTGCTCAACTGTGAGCAAGTGTTGCATTGGTGTACGCATGACTCCAATTCGGAATCAATGCTGGGCCACCAAACGTGTGACCTGGCGATAGCCTTCATCATGACTATCCCTGGGTGGGTACTGTGTAGGTCGCTTATAAACGTTTCCCTGCCTTTTTTTGGCAAAACCACGTGATTCCCCCATAGGAGACAATCCGATTGGATGGACAATTCGTCCTTATGTCGGTGAAACAGCTTAATTTCATCTTGCATTTCCCCGGGAACCGCCAACCAGCTCCCATGGAGGATGCAGCTTTTTACTAGTGATAGCACAGGGTCTTGGCTGGTCCAGGTCCTGATCTGGCGAGCTGTGACGGGTGACCCCTCGCTCTCAAAAGCATCCATTACCAGAAACAAGTCTGCAGGTTGCGCCATTTCCACCCCGGTGGTGGGCAATGGCAGCCGACTGAGGGCATCAGCACAGTTCTCAGTGCTTAGTCTGTGGCGGATTACATAGTCATATGCAGATAATGTTAGCACCCATCTTTGGATGCGGGACGAAGCATTGGTGTTAATACCTTTGCTTTCTGAGAGCAGTGAAGTAAATGGTTTGTGATCGGTTTCGAGCTCGAATCGGAGACCAAATAGATATTGGTGCATTTTCTTAACCCCGTATACACATGCTAATGCTTCTTTCTCAACCATACTGTAGGATCTTTCAGACTTGGATAAACTTCTGGACGCATATGCAACCGGTTGCAATTTGCCTGACACATTTGCTTGCTGTAACACCGCTACAGCCGACGCATTCGATGATGCATCACAAGCTAGTACTAAACATGTGGGTTGTCCGTGGGTTGTACAATACAAGTAACTTGTTAGAGCATAGCAGGTTTCTGGCCTTATTAAAGGCTGTCTCTTGAGATTTACCCCAAACCCAGTCGTCACCCTTACGTAGCAATAAATGCAAGGGTTCCAGAAAAGTGCTCAACCCCGGTAGAAAGTTACCAAAATAGTTGAGGAGTCCCAGGAACGAACGCAGCTCCATCACATTCTGTGGTCTGGGTGCATTTTTGATGGCCTCCGTCTTGGAGTCCGTGGGTCTGATGCCGTCCGCCGCAATCTTTCTCTCCAGAAATTCGACCTCTGGCGCCAGGAAAACACACTTGGAGTGTTTCAGCCTGAGTCCCACACTGTCGTCGCTTTAGAATCTCTTCCAGGTTGTGCAAGTGTTCTGTAGTGTTGCGACCGGTGATCAAGATGTCTTGGAACACCACGATGCATGGAACTGATTTCAGCAGACTCTCCATGTTCCTCTGGAAGATGGCCGCAGCCGAGCGAATCCCAAAGGGGCATCTGTGGCATCTGACGAACAGTCCTTTGTGCGTGTTGATGCACGTCAACTTCTTAGATGGTTCAGCCAGCTCCTGTGTCATGTAAGCAGGGGTTAGGTCTAGCTTGGTGAACGACTTTCCTCTTGCTAGTGTTGCGAATAAGTCCTCCACATTGGGTAGTGGGTATTGGTTCTATAACGAGACTCGGTTGATTGTTACCTTGTAGTCCCTGTAGATTCTGACTGTCCCATCGCTCTTTAGCACCGGCACGACTGGCCCACTCGTTGAACTCGATTGGCAATATGATTCCCTCTCGTTGAAGTCTGTCCAGCTCGATCTCGACTTTCTCTCGCATCATATATGGGACTGCTCAGACCTTGTGATGAATGGACCGTGCCCCCCAGGAACAAGATGGATCTGTACCGTGGTGCCTGTGAAATTGCCAATGCCTGACTCGAATAACGCCGGGAATTTGTTTAGCACCTGGGTGCGCGGGGCGTCATCCACCGAAGACAGTGCTTTGATGTCGTACCAGCTCCATCGGATCTTTCCTAGCCAGCTTCTGCCGAACAGCATTGGGCCATCACCTGGTACAATCCATAGAGGTAAATCATGCACCATTCTGTCGTACGATACTTTCACTGCCGCACTGCCGATAACAGGTATGAGTTCTTTGGTGTAAGTGCGCAGCATTGTGTGAATCGGGCTCAGTTTTGGCCTCTGTGCCTTGTTGCCCCACAGTTTCTCAAAAGCCTTCTGGCTCATAATCGATTGACTCGCACCCGTGTCCAATTCGATGGAGACTGGAATGCCGTTAAGTTTAACTTTTAACATTATCGGAGGGCTTTTGGTGGTGAAGATGTGTACCCTATACACTTCCTCTTTATCCTCAGGTTGAGTTGTCTCTCCTGCTCGTTCAGCGTGATCCGCACTGGATCGGTTGTCCTCTGCTGACTCTGCCACGTGGTGAGTCAGAGGTCGTTTGCACATTCGCTGGAGGTGCCCCATTGTTCCACAGCCCTTGCACACTGCTTGAATCGACATTGATGTGCTCTATGACTGCCCCCGCAGCGCCAGCATGGTGTTCATGGATTCGCATTAGCACTCCACAGTGGCCTCTGAGTCACCCAAGGCCTGACCCCTGCGGTTATGTGGGCCCTACCATGTACAGTTCTGCCTGCTGAAGCCATTCTTTGATGCACAGTACTTGAGGTGAGCTACGATGCTGTGAAGATATCTGTTTCGTGTTGTCACTTGTGGATATGAAAGCCTGAGCTATCGTAATGGCCTTGCTCAGATCTAAGGATTCGGCAGACAGTAGTTTGTGAAGAATGGCCTCGTGGCCGATTCCAAGCACGAAACGTCCTGCAACATTTCCCCCAAAGATCCTGCAAATTCGCACTGTCCCGCAAGGCATCTTAGGTCGGCGACAAATCTCGCCACGTTCTGGCCCTCGGAGCGATGGTATGTGTAAAAGCGATACCTGGCCATTATGATGCTCTCCTTCGGCTAGAGGTTCTCCCAAGCTAGAGCACACAGCTCTCTGTAAGTCATGTCCGTTAGTTTGTTCGGTGCCAGCAGATTTTTGAGGAGGCCATATATCGAAGACCCACATACGATGAGGAGAATCACCCTCATTCTCATTCTTCTCAACTCCAATGTGTATAGGCCCAACCTACTCAACCTATCCTCATAAGTCAACACCCTCATCTCCGGAATCAACCTAGTGAACATTGTCTGAACAGCCTCCAATGCAAGTATATACTTCCTTAAATACGGAGATCAAAACTGTACGCAGTACTCCAGGTGTCGCCTCACCAATACCCTGTACAGTTGTAGCAGGACTTCTCTGCTTTTATACTCCATCCCCCTTGCAATAAAGACTAACATTCCATTTGCCTTCCTAATTACTTGCTGTACCTGCATACTAACTGTTACATATGAAGAAAGAGTCTGACTGGATACTGTGAGCTCAAAGTAAAGTGTGACCGAAGTCTTTTATTGCAGGTCTCCAGAGTGCCTCTCCAGCCTGTGAGGTCTCCTTAAGTACCTGTGCTCCCAAGGGATTATGGGATCCCTTGGGACTCCAGGGGATGAGCCCTCTGGTGGCTGTACAAGGTAAATACAAGTTTACATATATAACAACACTCCCCCAAAAGTCAACAGTGCAACTATTTACAAGGTGAGACGATCTGGGGCCCTTCTTTCCCTGGTTGATCGTCTTGGTGCAGATGCTGGTATTAGTAAACCATCTGGTGGACCCTCGCTGGGCTGCAGTGCAGCTGGCCTTGCTGGGCTGCCTGGTGTGGTGAGTCCTGCTGGGCTGCTGCGGGTGATGGGTTCTGCTTCGTGGTCAACCGTGGTGTCGGTTGCCACTGGTGTGTATGTTGGGGGGGTCAAAGAAGGTAGGGTCCAGTGTGGGTTGCTCAGGATAGTCCGTGAATCTGATTTGATTGGGTCCAAGTGTTTCTGGTGAATGAGTCCATTTGAAAGTTTGACCCGAAATACTCTGCTCCCCTCTTTGGCCACGACAGTGCCGGGAAGCCACTTGATACCTTGTCCATAATTCAATACAACTACAGGATCATTGATTTCAATTTCGCGTGATACATTTGCGCTATCATGATATGTACTTTGTTGAAGCCACCTGCTCTCTACCTGTTCATGTAGATCAGGGTGAACTAACGAGAGCCTTATCTTAAGTGCCCTTTTCATGAGCAGTTCAGCAGGTGGAATCCCAGTGAGCGAGTGGGGTCTCGTGCGGTAGCTAAGCAGGACTCGGGATAGGCGAGTCTGCAGTGAGTTTCAGTACCCTCTTCAAGCCCTGCTTGCCCTTTGATGATTTGCACTGCTCTCTCTGCCTGACCATTGGATGCTGGTTTGAACGGGACAGATGTGACATGTTTGATCCCGTTGCAGGTCATGAATTCTTTGAACTTGGCACAAGGACATCCGGTAGCCCGTGCGTGGCAAACATGGCCCGCAGGCTTTCAGTGGTGGCAGCGGACGTGCTTGCTAACATTATCTCAAATTCAATCCATTTGGAGTATGCATCTACAACCACAAGGAACATTTTACCCAAGGATGGGCCTGCATGGTCGACATGGACCCTAGACCAAGGATTGAAGGGCCAAGACCATAAACTTAGTGGTGCCTCCCTGGGTGCATTACTTAACTGCGAGCATGTGTTACAGCTGTGCACACAGGACTCTAAATCCGCATGATACCAGGCCACCACACGTGGGATCTGGCTATCGCTTTCATCATTACGATGCCTGGATGGGTGCTGTGGAGGTCATTGATGAAGGTGTCGCTGCCCTTCTTGGGAACCACTACCCGATTTCTCCACAGAAGGCAGTCTACCTGTACAGACATTTCATCTTTGCGCCGCTGGAACGGCTTTATCTTTTTCTGCATTTCTACTGAGACACTGGACCAGCTCCCGTGAAGCACACAGTTTTTAACTAGGGACAGTCGGGGATCCTGGCTCATCCAGGTTCAAATCTGCTGGGCAGTGATGGGTGATTGCTCACTTTCAAATGCTTCCATAACCATGACTAAATCTAAGGGCTGCGCCATTTCCACCCCCGTGGTGGGCAAAGGCAGCCTGCTGAGAGCATCGGCGCAGTTTTCTGTGCCTGGCCTCTGGCGGATGGCGTAGTTGTATGCGAACAATGTGAGCGCCCATCTCTGGATGCGGGCCGATGCGTTGTTATTTATCCCTTTACTCTCGGAAAATAGGGATATAAGTGGCTTATGGTCAGTTTCCAATTAAAATCTTAGCCCAAACAGGTATTGTTGCATTTTCTTTACCCTATAGACACATGCTAACGCTTCTTTTTCAATCATGCTGTAGGCTCTCTCAGCCTTAGACAGACTCCTGGATGCATAAGCAACCGGTTGCAATTTCCCAAAATCATTAGCTTGTTGCAATACACCCGACGCCATATGACGACGCATCACATGCTAGTACCAAATGCTTGCATGGATCATACAACACAAGCAATTTGTTTGAGCATAACAATTTTCTAGCTTTTACAAAGGCATTTTCTAGGCTTTTGCCCCAAACCCATTCGTCCCCTTTTCGTAGTAAGACATGCAGTGGTTCTAACAATGTGCTTAGAACCGGAAAGAAGTTACCAAAATAGTTCAGGAGTCCTAGAAATGACCGCAGCTCCATCACATTCTATGGCCTCGGTATGTTCTCGATTGCCTCCGTCTTCAAATCGGTGGGCCTGATGCCGTCCACCGCGATTCTTCTCCCTAGGAACTCCACTTCAGATGCCAGGAATTCGCACTTTGAGCGTTTTAACCTGAGCCCCACACGGTTGAGTTGACTAAGAATCTCCTCCAGGTTCTGCAGATGTTCGCTTGTGTCCCGACCTGTAACCAAGATTTCGTCCTGGAAGACCACCGTGCGCGGGACCGACTTCAGTAAGCTTTCCATGTTTCTCTTGGAATATCGCTGCCACTGATCGAATTCCAAACGGGCATCTGTTATAAATGAAGAGACCTTTGTGTGTGTTGATGCAGCTGAGAGCCTTCGATGATACCTCCAGCTCCTGCGTCATGTAGGCCGAAGTCAAGTCCAGCTTCGTGAACGTCTTTCCTCCTGCCAGCGTCGCAAAAAGGTCATCGTCCTTTCGTAGTGGTTATTGGTCCTGCAGGGAGAAACAATTGATAGTTACTTTGTAATCACCACAGATTCTGACGGTGCCGTCTCCCTTGAGGACAGGGACGATCGGACTGGCCCACTCGCTGAATTCGATCGGCGAAATGATGCCCTCTCGTTGCAGCCGGCCCAGCTCGATCTCCACCCTCTCGCTCATCATGTATGGTACCGCTCTCGCCTTGTGATGGATGGGTCGCGCCCCCGGAATTAGGTGGATCTGCACTTTTGCTCCTTGGAATTTCCCGATGCCTGGTTCGAAAAGTGAAGGGAACTTGTTTAAGACCTGGGCACACGAAGTGTCGTCAATGGACGAGAGCACTCGATGTCGTCTCAGTTCTAACGTATCTTTCCCAGCCAGCTCCTGTCGAGAACCATGGGATCATCGCCCGGTACCACCCAGAGTGGTAGCTTGTGCACCGCTCTCTCGTAGGAATCTTTTACAGTAGCACTGCCGATTACGAGAATCAGTTCCTTTGTGTAAGTTCTCAGTTTTGTGCCAATTGGAGTCAAGACTGGCCTTGAGGCCTTGCTGCACCACAATTTTTCGAAAGTCTTTTTGCTCATAATGGTCTGGCTTGCGCCCGTGTCCAACTCCATTGATACCGGGAATACATTTAGTTCAACCTTCAGTATTATCGGGGGACACTTATTGGTAAATGTATGCAACCGATATACCTCTGCCTCCTCGGTCTGAGGCTCTGGTTCATTGTGATCCGCTGTGGATCTATCCTCCTCTACAACATGGTGGTTTGCAGAATTGACAGGATTAGCAGCTCGCCTGCACATACGTTGGAGGTGTCCCATTGTTCCACAGCACTTGCAAACGTATCCTTTGAAGTGGCATGAGTGGAAACGATGATCACCCCCGCAGCGCCAACAAGGTGGTAGTGGCCTTACATTCATCACGCTTGATGGTGGACTCTGAGACATCTGCAGACGTGCAGCTGCAGGCATGTGGGGCCTGCCCTGTACGTTGCGATTTGAAAACAACCTCACTTTGTTCATAGAAACATAGAAACATAGTAAATAGGTGCAGGAGTAGGCCATTCGACCCTTCTAGCCTACACCGCCATTCAATGAGTTCATGGCTGAACATGTAACTTCAGTACCCCATTCCTGCTTTCTTGCCATACCCCTTGATCCCCCTAGTAGTAAGGACTACATCTAACTCCTTTTTGAATATATTTAGTGAATTGGCCTCAACAACTTTCTGTGGTAGAGAATTCCACAGGTTCACCACTCTCTGGGTGAAGAAGTTTCTCCTCATCTGGGTCCTAAATGGCTTACCCCTTATCCTTAGACTGTGACCCCTGGTTCTGGACTTCCCCAACATTGGGAACATTCTTCCTGCATCTAACCTGTCTTAAATCCATCAGAATTTTAAACGTTTCCATAAGGTCCCCTCTCATTCTTCTGAACTCCAGTGAATACAAGCCCAGCTGATTTAGCCTTTCTTGATAGGTCAGTCCCGCCATCCCGGGAATCAGTCTGGTGAACCTTCGCTGCACTCCCTCAATAACAAGCATGTCCTTCCACAGGTTAGGAGACCAAAACTGTACACAATACTCCAGGTGTGGCCTCACCAAGGCCCTGTACAACTGTAGCAACACCTCCCTGCCCCTGTACTCAAATCCCCTCGCTATGAAGGCCAACATGCCATTTGCTTTCTTAACTGCCTGCTGTACCTGCATGCCAACTTTCAATGACTGATGTACCATGACACCCAGGTCTCATTGCACCTCCTCTTTTCCTAATCTGTCACCATTCAGATAATAGTCTGTCTCTCTGTTTTTACCACCAAAGTGGACAACCTCACATTTATTCACATTGTACTTCATCTGCCATGCATTTGCCCACTCACCTAACCTATCCAAGTCGCTCTGCAGCCTCATAGCATTCTCCTCGCAGCTCACACTGCCACCCAACTTAGTGTCATCTGCAAATTTGGAGATACTACATTTAATCCCCTCGTCTAAATCATTAATGTACAGTGTAAACAGCTGGGGCCCCAGCACAGAACCTTGCGGTACCCCACTACTCACCGCCTGCCATTCTGAAAAGTACCCATTTATTCCTACTCTTTGCTTCCTGTCTGACAACCAGTTCTCAATCCATGTCAGCACACTACCCCCAATCCCATGTGCTTTAACTTTGCACATTAATCTCTTGTGTGGAACCTTGTCGAAAGCCTTCTGAAAGTCCAAATATACCACATCAAATGGTTCTCCCTTGTCCACTCGACTGGAAACATCCTCAAAAAATTCCAGAAGATTTGTCAAGCATGATTTCCCTTTCACAAATCCATGCTGACTTGGACCTATCATGTCACCTCTTTCCAAATGCGCTGCTATGACATCCTTAATAATTGATTCCATCATCTTACGCACTACCGATGTCAGGCTGACCGGTCTATAATTCCCTGTTTTCTCTCTCCCTCCTTTTTTAAAAAGTGGGGTTACATTGGCTACCCTCCACTCGATAGGAACTGATCCAGAGTCAATGGAATGTTGGAAAATGACTGTCAATACATCCGCTATTTCCAAGGCCACCTCCTTAAGTACTCTGGGATGCAGTCCATCAGGCCCTGGAGATTTATCGGCCTTCAATCCCATCAATTTCCCCAACACAATTTCCCGAATAATAAGGATTTCCCTCAGTTCCTCCTCCTTACTAGATTCTCTGACCCTTCTTATATCCGGAATGTTGTTAGTGTCCTCCTTAGTGAATACCGAACCAAAGTACTTGTTCAATTGGTCCGCCATTTCTTTGTTCCCCGTTATGACTTCCCCTGATTCTGACTGCAGGGGACCTACATTTGTCTTTACTAACCTTTTTCTCTTTACATATCTTTGGAAACTTTTGCAATCCGTCTTAATGTTCCCTGCAAGCTTCTTCTCGTACTCCATTTTCCCTGCCGTAATCAAACCCTTTGTCCTCCTCTGCTGAGTTCTAAATTTCTCCCAGTCTCCGGCTTCGCTGCTATTTCTGGCCAATTTGTATGCCACTTCCTTGGCTTTAATACTATCCCTGATTTCCCTTGATAGCCACGGTTGAGCCACCTTCCCTTTTTTATTTTTATGCCAGACAGGAATGTACAATTGTTGTAGTTCATCCATGCGGTCTCTAAATGTCTGCCATTGCCCATCCACAGTCAACCCCTCATGTATCATTCGCCAATCTATCCTAGCCAATTCACGCCTCATACCTTCAAAGTTACCCTTCTTTAAGTTCTGGACCATGGTCTCTGAATTTACTGTTTCATTCTCCATCCTAATGCAGAATTCCACCATATTATGGTCACTCTTCCCCAAGGGGCCTCGCACAACGAGATTGCTAATTAATCCTCTCTCATTACACAACACCCAGTCTAAGATGGCCTCTCCCCTAGTTGGTTCCTCAACATATTGGTCTAGAAAACCATCCCTTATGCACTCCAGGAAATCCTCCTCCACCGTATTGCTTCCAGTTTGGTTAGCCCAATCTATGTGCATATTAAAGTCACCCATTATAACTGCTGCACCCTTATTGCATGCACCCATAATTTCTTGTTTGATGCCCTCCCCAACATCACTACTACTGTTTGGAGGTCTGTACACAACTCCCACTAACGTTTTTTGCCCTTTGGTGTTCTGCAGCTCTACCCATATAGATTCCACATCATTCAAGCTAATGTCATTCCTAACTATTGTTTTAATCTCCTCTTTAACCAGCAATGCTACCCCACCTCCTTTTCCTTTTATTCTATCCTTCCTGAATGTTGAATACCCCTGGATGTTGAGTTCCCAGCCCTGATCATCCTGGAGCCACGTCTCCGTAATCCCAATCACATCATATTTGTTAACATCTATTTGCACAGTTAATTTATCCACCTTAAATTTAGAACTCAGCAGTGGAGGACAAAGGGTTTGATTAGGGCAGGGAAAATGGAGTATGAGAAGAAGCTTGCAGGGAACATTAAGACGGATTGCAAAACTTTCTATCGATATGTAAAGAGAAAAAGGTTAGTAAAGACAAACGTAGGTCCCCTGCAGTCAGAATCAGGGGAAGTCATAACGGGGAACAAAGAAATGGCGGACCAATTGAACAAGTACTTTGGTTCGGTATTCACGAAGGAGGACACAAACAACCTTCCGGTTATAAAAGGGGTCGGGGGGTCTAGTAAGGAGGAGGAACTGAGGGAAATCCTTATTAGCCGGGAAATTGTGTTGGGGAAATTGATGGGATTGAAGGCCGATAAATCCCCAGGGCCTGATGGACTGCATCCCAGAGTACTTAAGGAGGTGGCCTTGGAAATAGTGGATGCGTTGACAGTCATTTTCCAACATTCCATTGACTCTGGATCAGTTCCTATAGAGTGGAGGGTAGCCAATGTAACCCCACTTTTTAAAAAAGGAGGGAGAGAGAAAACAAGGAATTATAGACCGGTCAGCCTGACATCGGTAGTGGGTAAAATGATGGAATCAATTATTAAGGATGTCATAGCAGTGCATTTGGAAAGAGGTGACATGATAGGTCCAAGTCAGCATGGATTTGTGAAAGGGAAATCATGCTTGACAAATCTTCTGGAATTTTTTGAGGATGTTTCCAGTGGAGTGGACAAGGGAGAACCAGTTGATGTGGTATATTTAGACTTTCAGAAGGCGTTCGACAAGGTCCCACACAAGAGATTGATGTGCAAAGTTAGAGCACATGGGATTGGGGGTAGTGTGCTGACATGGATTGAGAACTGGTTGTCAGACAGGAAGCAAAGAGTAGGAGTAAATGGGTACTTTTCAGAATGGCAGGCAGTGACTAGTGGGGTACCGCAAGGTTCTGTGCTGGGGCCCCAGCAGTTTACACTGTACATTAATGATTTAGATGAGGGGATTAAATGTAGTATCTCCAAATTTGCGGATGACACTAAGTTGGGTGGCAGTGTGAGCTGCGAGGAAGATGCTGTGAGGCTGCAGAGCGACTTGGATAGGTTAGGTGAGTGGGCAAATGCATGGCAGATGAAGTATAATGTGGATAAATGTGAGGTTATCCACTTTGGTGGTAAAAACAGAGAGACAGACTATTATCTGAATGGTGACAGATTAGGAAAAGGGGAGGTGCAAAGAGACCTGGGTGTCATGGTACATCAGTCATTGAAGGTTGGCATGCAGGTGCAGCAGGCGGTTAAGAAAGCAAATGGCATGTTGGCCTTCATAGCAAGGGGATTTGAGTACAGGGGCAGGGAGGTGTTGCTACAGTTGTACAGGGCATTGGTGAGGCCACACCTGGAGTATTGTGTACAGTTTTGGTCTCCTAACCTGAGGAAGGACATTCTTGCTATTGAGGGAGTGCAGCGAAGGTTCATCAGACTGATTCCCGGGATGGCGGGACTGACCTATCAAGAAAGACTGGATCAACTGGGCTTGTATTCACTGGAGTTCAGAAGAATGAGAGGGGACCTCATAGAAACATTTAAAATTCTGACGGGGTTAGACAGGTTAGATGCAGGAAGAATGTTCCCAATGTTGGGGAAGTCCAGAACCAGAGGTCACAGTCTAAGGATAAGGGGTAAGCCATTTAGGACCGAGATGAGGAGAAACTTCTTCACCCAGAGAGTGGTGAACCTGTGGAATTCTCTACCACAGAAAGTTGTTGAGGCCAATTCACTAAATATATTCAAAAAGGAGTTAGATGAGGTCCTTACTACTAGGGGGATCAAGGGGTATGGCGAGAAAGCAGGAATGGGGTACTGAAGTTGAATGTTCAGCCATGAACTCATTGAATGGCGGTGCAGGCTAGAAGGGCCGAATGGCCTACTCCTGCACCTATTTTCTATGTTTCTATGTCTATTATTCCGGATACTCCTTGCATTAAGACACAAAGCCTTCAGGCTTGTTTTTTTAACACCCTTTGTCCTTTTAGAATTTTGTTGTACAGTGGCCCTTTTTGTTCTTTGTCTTGCGTTCTCTGCCCTCCACTTTTTCTCATCTCCTTTCTGTTTTTTGCTTTTGTCTCCTTTTTGCTTCCCTCTGTCTCCCTCCATTGGTTCCCATTCCCCTGCCATATTAGTTTAACTCCTCCTCAACAGCGCTAGCAAACACTCCCCCTAGGACATTGGTTCCGGTCCTGCCCAGGTGCAGACCGTCCGGTTTGTACTGGTCCCACCTCCCCCAGAACCGGTTCCAATGCCCCAGGAATTTGAATCCCTCCCTGCTGCACCACTGCTCAAGCCACGTATTCATCTGCGCTATCCTGCAATTCCTACTCTGACTAGCACGTGGTACTGGTTGCAATCCCGAGACTACTTTTGAGGTCCTACTTTTTAATTTAGTTCCTAGCTCCTTAAATTCATTTCGTAGGATCTCATCCCTTTTTTTACCTATGTCGTTGGTACTAATGTGCACCACTACAACTGGCTGTTCTCCCTCCCTTTTTAGAATGTCCTGCACCCGCTCCGAGACACACTTGACCTTTGAACCAGGGAGGCAACATACTATCCTGGAGTCTCGGTTGCGGCCGCAGAAACACCTATCTATTCCCCTAACAATTGAATCCCCTATCACTATCGCTCTCCCACTCTTTTTCCTGCCCTCCTGTGCAACAGAGCCAGCCACGGTGCCATGAACTTGGCTGCTGCTGCCCTCCCCTGATGAGTCATCTCCCTCAACAGTACTCAAGCAGTGTATCTGTTTTGCAGGGGGATGACCACAGGGGACCCTTGCACTACCTTCTTCGCACTGCTCTTCCTGCTGGTCTTCCATTCCCTATCTGGCTGTGGACCCTTCTCCTGTGGTATGACCAACTCGCTACACGTGCTACTCACGTCATTCTCAGCATCGTGGATGCTCCAGAGTGAATCCACCCTCAGCTCCAACTCCGCAACGCGGACCGTCAGGAGCTGGAGGTGGATACACTTCGCGCACATGTTGTCATCAGGGACACTGGAGTCGCCCTGAGTTCCCACATGGTACAGGAGGAGCATAACACGCGACCGAGCTCTTCTGCCATGACTTAACCTTTAGATAGGCAACAATAATGTTAAAATTTACTCACTGTTAAAGAGAAGAAAGAAAAACTACTCACCAATCACCAGCCAATCACTTACCCATTTGGCTGTGACGTCACCTTTCAGTTTCTTTTTACTTCTTTTTTGCCTTCTCCCTGTAGCTGCACAAGCACGCCTCACCAACCCCGGACTCACGCTGCTCCAACTGCCGCCGCCTCACTCTCCCGCTGGGCCTTTTATAGGCTTCACCAACCGCGGACTCGCGCTGCTCCAACTGCCGCCGCCTCACTCTCCCGCTGGGCCTTTTATAGGCCTCACCAACCCCGGACTCGCGCTGCTCCAACTGCCGCCGCCTCACTCTCCCGCTGGGCCTTTTATAGGCCTCACCAACCCCGGACTCAGTTCACAGTACTTGTAGCAGCGCTCGTGTGCTGAGAGATTTGCTTAGTATTGTCACTGGTGGCAGTGAATGCCTGGGCTATTGCTAAGGCCTTACTCAAGTTTGGGGTCTCTACAGTCAAAAGTTTGCAAAGTATCGTTTCATGGCCAATGCCAAGTACGAAAAAGTCTCTGAGCATGTGCTCCAAAACTCCTTCAAATTTGCAATGTCCTGCAAGGCGTCTTAGCTCGGCTACATAACTCACCACTTCCTGGCCTTCAGAACTTTTGTAGGTGTAGAACCGGTACCTCATCATCAGAACGCTTTCCTTCGGGTTCAGATGCTCCCGGACCTGAGCACAAATCATCGTACGATCTCTCTGTGGATTTTGCTGGAGCAAGCAGATTTTTCATGAGGCCATATGTTGGTTCTCCGCAGATGGTGAGGAAAATCGCTCTTCGTTTGGCAGCGTTCGCTTCTCCTTCCAGCTCATTGGCCACAAAGTATTGGTCGAGTCACTCCATGAAGGTTTCCCAATCATCTTCATCCAAGAATTTCTCCAGGATGCCCACTGTTCTCTGCATCGTTGGTTCGTTTTCTGTATCTCGTCACCAGTTGTTATGCATGAAGAAAGAGTCTGACTGGATACTGTGAGCTCAAAGTAAAGTGTGACCTTAGTCTTTTATTGCAGGTCTCCAGAGTGCCTCTCCAGCCTGTGAGGCCTCCTTAAGTACCTGTGCTCCCAAGGGATTATGGGATCCCTTGGGACTCCAGGGGATGAGCCCTCTAGTGGCTGTACAAGGTAAATACAAGTTTACATATATAACACTAACTTTTTGTGTTTCATGCACAGGGCCCCCCAGGTCTCTCTGTACTGCAGCACTTTGCAATTTTTCTCCACTTAAATTATAATTTGCTTTTCTATTATTTCTGCCAAAGTGGATAACCTCACATTTTCCAACATTATACTCCATCTGCCAAATTTTTGCCCACTCACGGAGCTTTTCTATATCCCTTTGCAGATTTTTTTTGTCCTCCTTACAATTTGCTTTCCCACCCATCTTTGTATCATCAGCAAACTTGGCTGCATTATGCTTGGTCCCTTCATCCAAGTCATTAATATAGATTGTAAATAGTTGAGGACCCAGCACCGATCCCTACGGCACCCCACTAGTCACTGTTTGCCTACCGGAAAATGACCCATTTACCCGACTCTCTGTTTTCTGTTAGTTAGCCAATCCTCTAACCATGCTAATATATTACTCCCAGCCCCGCGAGCTTTTATCATGTGCAGTAACCTGTTATATGGCACCTTATCGAATGCCTTCTGGAAATCCAAATACACCAGATCCACTGGTTCCCCCTTATCCACCCTGCTTGTTACATCCTCAAAGGACTCCAGCAAATTTGTCAAACATGATTTCCCTTTCATAAAACCATGCTGACTCTGCTTGATTGAATCATGCTTTTCCAAATGTTCTGCTACTGCTTCCTTAATAATGGACTCCAGCATTTTCCCAACGACAGATGTTAGGCTAACTGGTCTCTAGATTCTTGCTTTTTGTCTGCCTCCTTTTTTAAATAGGGGCTAGTGGGGTGCCTCAGGGATCGGTGCTGGGTCCTCAACTATTTACATTTGCAGTTTTCCAATCCGCTGGGACCACCCCAGAATCCAGAGAATTTTAGTAGATTACAACCAATGCATCCACTATCTCTGCAGCCACTTCTCTTAGGACCCTAGGATGTAAGCCATCAGGTCCAGGGGACTTGTCCGCCTTTAATCCCATTATGTTACCTAGTACTACTTTATTAGTGATAGTGATAGTATTAAGTTCCTCCCTCCCTATAGCCCCTTGCTTATCCACTATTGGAATGTTTTTAGTGTATTCTGCCGTGAAGACTGATACACAATATTTGTTCAACGTCTCTGCCATATCCCTGTACTCCATTATTAATTCCCCAGTCTCATCCTCCAGGGGAACAACAGTCACTTTAACCACTCATTTCCTTTTTATGTACCTGTAGAAACTCTTACTATCTGTTTTTAAATTTTGTGCTAGTTTACTTTCATAATCTATCTTCCCTCTCTTAATCATTTTTTTAGTCGTTCTCTGCTGGCTTTTAAAAGTTTACCAATCCTCTGGTCTCCCATTAGTCTTGGCCACATTGAATGCCTTTGTTTTCAATTTGATACCCTCCCTTATTTCCTTAGTTAGCAACGGATGGTTATCCCTCTCTTACAGTATTTCCTTCTTATTAGGATATATTTTTATTGCAAGTTATGAAATATCTCCTTAAATGCCTGCCACTGCTCATCAACCGTCCCACACTTTAGTCTATTTTCCCAGTCCACTTCAGCCAACTCTGCCCTCATACCTTTGTAGTCCCCTTTATTTAAGCTTGGGACTCTGGTTTGAGAACCAACTTTCTCTCCCTCCAACTGATTTTGAAATTCAACCATTTTATGGTCAATCATTTTACTACGAGATCATTTATTAATCCTACCTCATTACACAGTACTAAATCTAAGATAGCCTTCTCCCTGATTGGTTCCACAATGTACTGTTCAAGTAAACTATCCCGGATACACGCTATGAACTCCTCCTCAAGGCTACCCTGGTCAATTTGCTTTGTCCAATCAATATGAAGGTTAAAATCACCCATGATTATTGCCGTTCCTTTTTTACAAGGCTCCATTATGTCTTGATTAATACTCCGTCCAACCGTGTAGCTACTTTTAGGGGGCTGATAGACTAGGCCTACCCTTTATTATTCCTTATCCCCACCCAAACTGATTCAACATCTTGATCCTCTGAGCCAATATCATTTCTCACTAATGCACTGATCCCATCCGTTATTAACAGTGCTACCCCACCTCCTTTTCCTTTCAGCCTGCCTTTCCCAGTTGTCAAATACCCCTGAATATTTACTTTCCAAGCCTGGTCAGCTTGCAACCACATCTCTGAAATGGCTATCAGATCATACCTATTTGTATCTATTTGTGCCGTCAACTCATCTGTTTTGTTATGAATGCTACTTGCATTTAGACAAAGAGCTTTTAAATTTGTTTTTTACCTTTTTTCCTGCTTGTTTCCTCTGTCCTTCAAACTCACATTCTACATTTTTGCTTTCTAATTCCAGCTTTACTCCCCTCCCTACTGAATCTATTCTCAGGTTCCCATCCCCCTGCCAAGCCAGTTTAAACCCTACACAGCAATATCCCGCGAGGATATTGGTCCCGGCTCTGGTGCAACTAGATCCCACCTCCCCCACCTCCTCCAGAAGTGGTCCCAATGCCTCAGGAATCTAAAGCACTCACTCCTACACCATCTCTCCAGCCACGCATTCATCTGCTCCATCCTCCTATTTTTGTACTCACTAGCTCATGGCACCGGGAGTAATCCGGAGATTACTACCTTTGATGTCCTGCTTTTTAAACTCTCTCCTAGCTCCCTAAACTCTGCCTGCAGGACCTCATCCCTCTTTCTACCTATGTCATTGGTCCCGATATGGACCACGACCTCTGGCTGTTCACCCTCTCCCCCCATGACTACTGCCAAGACACTGAGCACAGACCTGCATAATGCACTGCCTGTCATCACAAACAAGCAAGATATTCAGGGAGTGGAATACCTTCCTGGTGATGGATTATCCTGGTTCTTCATATGGAGCACACAAGGCTGTGTAGGTGCAGTCAATGATGCCTTGGGAATCTTGGTATCCTTGCAAAGCCCCTTGCTATTTTCCTGTTGCTTCACTCCCTCCGTGGGGAACGAGATGAATTGGTTCCTCTTAGCATAGAGCACATCTGTGATGCCTGTGATGCCACAGTAGACTGAAGATCATGTAATGTCGATAATATCATCTGTTGCTGCCTGGAATGACCCTGTGGCATACAAATTCAGGTCTACCATTACCGTCACAGCCACAGGCAGTGCTATCCATGCCCTGTTGCGGGGCTGCAGTTGGTGCTGCAACAGGTGACATAGCTCAGTGATAGCATCATTCGTGAAGCAGAGGCACCTCACACACTGCAAGCTTGGGTAGGAAGTACAGTTCCCATGTGGGGCCTCCTTGTGCCCTCCCCTCGATCGCCTTCTTCTAGCAGCATCTCCTGCTCTGTGAAGTCTTCCTTGCTGGTGCTGCTCCTTATCATCCTCCAGGCCCAGGGGTAGATCTAGCTTAATATCTATTATAACACTAATTGCGCTGATGGTAAAGCACAAAGGACTCTGCACCTTCAAAAATGGTTCAGAAGAAAATATTAAGCCCAGCGACAGCAGCCAAAATAGTCCAAAGACAGTCCTACAGCTTATTAGTAGCCTAAAAGAACTAACCAGACTTACCTGAATGGAGGTGAGGATTCTTTTAAATACTACTTCCGCAGCTTGCTTCCCGACTATTCCCACCATGATTTGCTGGTTGGGCTGGCACAGACCAATATCACAAAAGGTCCCTAATATTAATATTTTAATTGGCTCAATGCTTCTTTAATATGACCGACTGGGACGATTAAAGGTTGGCCAAACCAATATGAGGCTTGACGTACTTCTGATACAGTCTGGGCAAGCGCAATCAGTACCTGAAGTTTGTGTGTTTTAAACCCGTTTTACACCTGAAAAATGGGTGAAATAAGTCCCAAATTTCTCCCTCCAAATATCATCACTGAACCGTTAATTAGTTCCCAGACAATTTCAGTCTCTTAAAATCTTGTTGTGATGCATCTAGTTATTTGTTAATCACAGGCTTTCATTTGTTGAAAAGACTACTTTTTACTTATCTGCGATTATTTTTCACTCTTTTTGACAGACTATGGAGTGAGTTTTCAAGAACAAAATTAAATTTGCCAATATCTTACTTAAACTGACTACCAGAAGTCAGAAAACTGGCCTAAGTTCACTATTGAATTGGCAGTGTAACACATCGTGGCTTAAAGTAAACTTAGTAATTCTACACATTTTCAAGCTGGGATCAATTTGAGTTTCATACATTTAAAATAATTGAAATGAATGGAAATGAAAATCAGGTAGGATGAATAATGGGCAGCTGATCCAATATCACCCGTTTTACACTGAGAGAAAGAAAGACTGCTTTAACCTCTTCTGTACCTTAGTAAGTCTTGTATAAGGCACATGAACATGGATTGTGTTACACTCATAATAAATGGTCAGGCTGAGTACTGTGTGTAAAGAGCATGTGTGACCTTAGCTCCTTTATTTAGGTTCCAGAGTGCAGGGGCGGGGGCGGGGGGGGGGGTACCTTGTGGGTGGTCTGCTTATATACAGTGCTCCAAAGGGATGCTGGGATCCCTTGGGACTTCAACAGGTAGGCCTCTGGTAGTTAGGTGTGATGCAGGTTACAAGGGGTTAAATACATAACATCACTCTCCCGTGAAGTCAACAGTACACTTATTTACAAGGTGAGACGATCTGGGGCTTTGCGCTCCCTTATCGATCGTCTCGGTACAAATGCTGGTGTGGGTGGGTTGGTCAGTTCTTCATTGGACTGTTGGGCAGCCGGCCTTGCCGGGCTGCTGGGGATGATGAGTTCGGTTTCGTGGTCAACTGTGATGTCAGTTGCCACTTGTGTGTGTGTTGTAAGGTCAAAGTTGATGGTGTCTTCTTCAGGTTGTGCGTAGCTGTTGGTGAGCCACAATTTGATTTGGTCCAAGTGTTTTCTGTGCATTTGTCCATTGGTCAGTTTGACCTGAAATACCTTACTCCCCTCTTTGGCTGTGACTGTGCCAACGAGCCATTTGGGACCAAACACAGGATCATTGATCTCAATATCGCTTGACAAATTTGCACGGTCACGGTACACATTTTGTTGATGCCACTTGTCCTCCACGTGATCATGTAGATCTGGGTGGACTAGAGAGAGCCTTGTTTTGAGCACCCTTTTCATGAGCAGCTCAGCTGGGAGAATCCCGGTGAGTGAGTGGGGTCTGGTGCGGTAGCTGAGCAGCACTCGGGACAATCGGGTCTGCAGGAGCCTTCAAGCTTTGCTTGATGGTCTGAATTGCCCGTTCTGCCTGGCTGTTGGATGCGGGCTTGAACGGGGCAGATGTGACATGTTTGATCCCATTGCGGGTCATGAATTCTTTGAATTCAGCACTGGTGAAGCACGGCCCATTGTCACTGACTAGGACATCGGGCAAGCCGTGCATGGCAAACATAACTCGTAGACTTTCAATGGTGGCCGTGGATGTGCTTATAGACATTATTGCACATTCAATCCATTTTGAGTAAGCGTCCATGACAACCAAAAACATTTTTCCTAGGAATGGGTCCGCATAGTCTACATGGATCCTCGACCACGGTTTGGATGGCCAAGACCACAAACTTAGCGGTGCCTCTCTGGGTGCATTGCTCAACTGAGAGCAAGTGTTGCACTGGCGCACACATGACTCTAAATCTGAGTCGATGCCGGGCCACCACACATGGGATCTGGCTATGGCTTTCATCATTATGATGCCTGGGTGGGTGTTGTGCAGCAAATAAATGTGTCTCTGCCTTTCTTGGACAAGACCACGCGATTGCCCCACAAAAGACAGTCCGCCTGCAGGGACAGCTCATCTTTGTGTCTGTGGAACGGCTTAATTGCTTCCTGCATCTCCACTGGGACACTGACCAGCTCCCATGGAGGACACAGTTTTTTACCAAGGGCAGTAAAGGATCCTAGCTGGTCCAGGTCCTGATCTGGCAGGCCGTAACGGGGGATTTCTCATTCTCAAATGCCTTAATGACCATGAGCAAATCCGTTGGCTATGCCATTTCCACCCCGGTGGTGGGCAATGGTAGCCGACTGAGAGCACTTGCACAGTTCTCTGTGCCCGGTCTTTGGTGGATTACATAGTTGTATGCCGACAGTGCGAGTGCCTATCTTTGGATGCGTGCAGAGGCATTGGTATTAATCCCTTTGCTCTCCGAGAATAGCAATATGAGCTGCTTGTGGTCAGTTTCAAGCTCGAACTTGAGGCCAAATAAGTACTGGTGCATTTCTTTTTAACCCCGTAAACGCACGGAAGAGCCTCTTTTTCAACCATGCTGTAGGCCCTTTTGGCCTTGGACAAACTCCTGGATGCATACGCAACTGGTTGCAAAATTCCAGATTCATTAGCCTGTTGTAACACACACCCGACCCCGTATGACGATGCATCGCAAGCTAACACCAATCGTTTACATGGGTTATACAGGACAAGAAGTTTGTTAGAACACAATAAGTTTCTGGCTTTCTGGCAGCCTCTTGTGAATTACCCCATACCCAGTCGTCTCCCTAGTGCTTGTAGGGGTTCGAGCAGGGTGCTTAACCCAGGTAGGAAATTAGCGAAGTAGTTAAGGAGTCCCAGGAACGACCGCAGCTCCGTCACATTCTGTGGTCGCGGTGCTTTCTTGATGGCCTCCGTCTTGGTATCGGTGGTTCTGATGCCGTCTGCTGAGATTCTCCTTCTTAAGAATTCGATGTCCTGTGCCAGGAAAACACACTTCGAGTGTTTCAACCTGAGCCCCACGCGATCCAACCGATTAAGAACCTCCTCCAGATTCTTCAAGTGCTCCATGGTGTCCCGACCTGTAACCAATATGTCCTCCTGGAAGACCACTGTGCAAGGAACCGACTTTAGCAGGCTTTCCATGTTCCGCTGGAAGATTGCTGAGGCCGACCGAATCCCAAACGGGCACCGGTTGTAGATAAACAGACCTTTGTGCGTGTTGATGCAGGTGAGGCCTTTCGAAGACTCCTCTAGCTCCTGCGTCATGTAGGCTGAGGTCAGGTCCAGCTTGGTGAACGTCTTCCCTCCAGCCAGGGTGACGAATATGTTGTCTGCCTTGGGTTGCGGGTACTGGTCCTGTAGCGAAAAACGGTTAATCGTTACTTTATGGTCCCCGCAAATTCTAACTGTACCGTCCTCCTTGAGTACCGGAACAATCGGACTAGCCCAGTCATTGAATTCCACCGGCGCGATGATGCCTTCACGTTGCAGCCTGTCCAGCTCGATTTTCACTTTTTCACACATCATGTACGGTACCGCCCGAGTCTTGTGGATGGGAACCAAATGGATCTGCACTTTCGCCCCCGAGATGCTTCCAATGCCTGGCTCAAATAAAAAAGGGAACTTGCTTAGAACCTGGGTACATGTGGTGTCGTCGACGGACGAAAGCGCTCGGATGTCGTCCCAGTTCCAGCAGATATTCCCCAGCCAGCTTCTGCCAAACAATATGGGGCCATCCCCTGGCACAATCCACAGCGGGAGTTCGTGTACTGCTCCATCATGTACTGCTTCAGCACTGCCAATTACAGGGATTAGTTCCTTGGTGTAAGTCCTTAGTTTCATGTGAATAGGGCTGAGCTTGGGCCTGTGTGCCTTCTTTCCCCACAGCCTGTCGAAGGCCATTTTACTCATTATGGACTGACTTGCCCCCGTGTCCAGCTCCAAAGACACTGGAGTACCATTCAGTTCAACTTTGAACATTATTGGTGGGCATTTCGTCATGAACGTGTGTACACTGTACACCTCTGCCTCCTCCATACGAGTTTCCAATTCCGTCTGATCAATTGTGGATCAATCTTCCTCTGCAACGTGGTGATTTGCAGGATTTGCAGCTCGTCTGCACATTCGTTGGAGGTGCCCCATTGTTCTGCAGCCATTGCACGCATAGTGCTTAAAGCGGCATTGATGGGGCTGATGATCACCTCCGCAGTGCCAACAGGGTGTTAACTGCCTCGCATTAACAGACGATGGCGGACTCTGGGTCAATTGAGGTCGGACCACAGCAGCTGGCGTGTACATTCTGCCCTGTACATTCCTGCTCAAAACCGACGTTACTTTATGCACAGTACTGGCCGAAACTTCTTTGTTCTGCGAAATCTGTTTGGTGTTGTCGCTGGTGGACATAAATGCCTGGGCTATCGTTATGGCTTTACTCAGATTCGGAGTTTCTACAGTCAACAGTTTGCGAAGGATTGTCTCATGTCCGATGCCTAGTACAAAAAAGTCTCTGAGCTTCTGTTCTAGGAATCCCTCAAACTCATAATGTCCTGCAAGGCGCCTTAGTTCGGCGACATAGCTCACCATTTCCTGGCCCTCCGACCGTTGACACGTGTAGAGCCGATATCTCGCCATCAAAATGCTTTCCTTAGGATTTAGGTGCTCCTGGATCAGCGTACACAGTTCTTCGTAGGATTTCTCTATTGGTCGGGAGCCAGGAGATTCTTCATGAGGCCATAGTTTGTTGCCCCACAGACAATTAGGAGGATCGCCCTTCGTTTGGTCGCGTTCTCGTCCCTTTCCAGCTCGTTGGCCATGAAGTATTGGTCGAGTCTCTCCATAAAGGCCTCCCAATTGTCCCCCTCTGTGAACTTCTCCAGGATGCCTACTGTTCTTTGCATTTTCGCGCGGTTGTTCGTTACCTCGTCGTCAATTGTTACACTCATAAAAAATGGTCAGACTGAGTACTGTGTGCAAAGAGCAAGTGTGACCCGTAGCTGCTTTATTTAGGTTCCAGAGTGCAGGTACCTCGTGGGTGGCCTGTTTATATACTGTACTCCCAAGGGATACTGGCATCCCTCGGGACTCCAACAGGTAGGCCCTCTGGTGGTCAGGTGTGATGCAGGTTACAAGGGGTTAAATACTTAACAGATTGAGGATTGGTTAACAGACATAAAATAGAGGGTAGGGATAAACAGGTCTTTTTCAGATTGGCAGGCTGTAACACATGGAGGATCAGTGCTCGGGCTCAGCAAATTACAATCTACATTAATGACCTAGATGAAGGAACCAAGTGTAATGTATCCAAGTTTGCTGACGATACAAAACTAGGTGAGACAGTAAGCTTTGAGGAGAACACAAAGAGTCTGCAAAGGGATATAGCTAGACTAAATGGCCGGAATCTTCCCAGCCCTGCAAATGTGGGTTTGGAGGTGGGCCCACTGTCAAAATGGCCCTGATTGACAGCAGGTTGCTACCCCACTCTGAACCTGCCTCCGTATGAGTTTCTGACCTGTCAGATCTGCGTTCGGATAGCAGACCCGACAGCAAGCGGCAGGACAGGTAATTATCATTAAAAGGTACCTAAATGCTAGTTAAAATGCTTAAATGCAGGGACTTACAATTTTACCAACCTTTTGATGGGTTTACCGTGTCTTGGAGAACATGCCAGATAAGTGGAGTCGGGCTCTCAGTAATTCTCTATTACTTTGGCTAGTTGACAGCTGCAGAAGTGGTATAAAAGGTTGTGGAAGAGACTTGTGAGCTTGTATGCATTTTGGAAGTGTTTGCAGTGAACTCTCTATCCACTGTCACCTCTTTGGAGCAACCTCTCTCACCATTGACAGAGCACTTCTGTCATCTCAACCTCACCTGCCATCTATTCCAGCTGCATCGGTGCCCTTGAAAAAATCCCACCTTGGTCCTTAGAATCCCACCACATTCAGCACCAACACCAACATCACTAAACACACCAACATCACCACCAACAACACCAACCTTCTCCGCAATCACTTGATGCTGCACAGAACACAGGGCATCAGCACCCAACCACATTGCTGCTCGGGACGCCAGGGATGGCCTCATCATGGCCACATTTACTTCACTTCATGCTGTACACCCTGACTGCCCCATGATGCTCCAGGTTGGCACCACCCCATACCAGCTCCATAAAGCGTCCCTACAATATCCAACTCATTTCTTTCACATTCATCATCATTGTGGGGGTTACCTTATGTCTCACAATTCACTGCAACTCATTAAGCCACTTCCGAAGATGCCCACAAATCTGTCCAAGAACACAAAGTGCTGAAAATAAAGATTTCAATATTTGACAACACATCAACATTAACTATACATGAACATTGGCTAAAGGACCCAAGTGCCTACCCTTGTGTGTTGTTAGTTGGTATGATTGGACAAGGATCAGGGTGAGTGTGAGGGGTGGCTAGTGAGATGGGGAACTGAAAATGCAGATAGAGAGAGAGAGGGATGGGTGGAGGTGCAAGGTAAGTTGGTGTGAGTAAGGATGTGCAGGGGTAGCGTCGGGAAGGCAGAGTGATGGGGATGTGATGAGTTGCACAGATGGATGAGGTTGAGTGTGACTTTGCAGTAACCTTTTGTGATCTACTAAGATCATTGAAAGGTTTGCGCCACTTCAACCTGCTCTTCCTGATGACATCCCTGCTTGTGCCCTCTTGTGCAATGTGCAACCAGGCTGTCTTGGTGTCCTGGTGAGGTCCATTCTGCCCATGGGAAGGGAAGAGGACCGCCCTACGTGCTGTGACTTCCTCCATAAGCATCTGGAGGGAGTCATGAGAGAGCCTGGGTGCAGCCGTGCACCTCTGTGCAGTGGTTCTCAGTGTTTGCAGCATATCAATGCTGCAGAACCCTGACAGAAGAACTGTCAAAATCATTGTGCACATGGTCCTTTTAAGGAAACTGGCTGATGACGCGTCATCAAATGATTTCATCAGATTGGCTTCCTCTTAATTGGCCGGGAAGCCCGAAGGGCGACCATAACAAGCCCAATCATCGTAAGATTCACGACAGAGAGCGGGCTCGAGTTGGGAATGGGCAACTCCGTCCGCATCGATCCCGCCGCGTGTGCCGAAATTGCAGCCAGTGAATGGGCAGTAAGGTGGCAGATGGAGTATAATGTAAGAGGTTATTCACTTTGGTGGGAAGAATAGAAAACCAGAATAAATTTTTTTAAATGGTGAGAAACTTTAAATGTTGGTGTTCAGAAAGATTTGGGTGTGCTTGTGCAAGAAACATAGAAAGCTAACATGCAGTTACAGCAAGCAATTAGGAAGGCAAATGGCATGTTGGACTTTATTGCAAGGGGGTTGGAGTATAAGAGTAAGGAAGTCTTGCTACAATTCTGTAGGGTCTTGATGAGACAGTACTATGCACCGTTTTGGACTCCTTATCTAAGGAAGGATATATTTGCTTTGGAGGCGGTGCAATGAAGGTTCACTAGATTGATTCCTGAGATGAGAAGGATGTCCTACGATGAGAGATTTTGTAGAATGGTCCTCTACTCTCTGGAGTTTAGAAGAATGAGAGCTGATCTCATTGATCTAGTGAGAAGAAGGAACTGAAGGAAATCCTTATTAGTCAGGAAATTGAAGGGATTGAAGGCTGATAAATCCCCAGGGCCTGATAGTCTGCAACCCAGAGTATTTAATGAAGTGGCCCTAGAAATAGTGGATGCATTGGTGGTCATTTTTCAACATTCTATAGACTCTGGATCAGTTCCGATGGACTGGAGGGTAGCTAATGTAACCCCACTTTTTAAAAAAGGAGGGAGAGAGAAAACAGGGAATTATAGACTGGTCAGCCTGACATCGGTGGTGGGGAAAATGTTGGAATCAATTATTAAAGATGTAATAGCAGCGCATTTGGAAAGCAGTGACAGGATCGGTCCAAGTCAGCATGAATTTATGAAAGGGAAATCATGCTTGACAAATCTTCTAGAATTTTTGAGGATGTAACTAGTAGAGTGGACAAGGGAGAACCAGTGGATGTGGTGTATTTGGACTTTCAAATGGCTTTTGACAAGGTCCCACATAAGAGATTAGTGTGCAAAATTAAAACACATGGTATTGGGGGTAATGTATTGATGTGGATAGAGAACTATTTGGCAGACAGGAAGCAAAGAGTAGGAATAAACAGGTCCTTTTCAGAATGGCAGGCAGTGACTGGTGGGGTACCGCAAGGTTCAGTGCTGGGACCTCAGCTATTTACAATATACATTAATAATTTAGACAAAAGAATTGAATGTAATATCTCCAAGTTTGCAGATGACACTAAGCTGGGTGGCAGTGTGAGCTGTGAGGAGGATGCTAAGAGGCTACAGGGTGACTTGGACAGGTTAGGTGAGTGGGCAAATATATGGCAGATGCAGTATAATGTAAATAAGTGTGAGGTTATCCACTTCGGTGGCAAAAACAGGAAGGCAAAATATTATCTGAATGGTGACAGATTAGGAAAAGGGGAAGTACAACGAGAGCTGAGTGTCATGGTACAGTAGGTGGTGAAGAAGGCAAACATAGAAACATAGAAACATAGAAACATAGAAAATAGGTGCAGGAGTAGGCCATTCGGCCCTTCTAGCCTGCACCGCCATTCAATGAGTTCATGGCTGAACATTCAACTTCAGTACCCCATTCCTGCTTTCTCGCCATACCCCTTGATCCCCCTAGCAGTAAGGACCTCATCTAACTCCTTTTTGAATATATTTAGTGAATTGGCCTCAACAACTTTCTGTGGTAGAGAATTCCACAGGTTCACCACTCTCTGGGTGAAGAAGTTCCTCCGCATCTCGGTCCTAAATGGCTTACCCCTTATCCTTAGACTGTGACCCCTGGTTCTGGACTTCCCCAACATTGGGAACATTCTTCCTGCATCTAACCTGTCTAACCCCGTCAGAATTTTATATGTTTCTATGAGGTCCCCTCTCATTCTTCTGAACTCCAGTGAATACAAGCCCAGTTGATCCAGTCTTTCTTGATAGGTCAGTCCCGCCATCCCGGGAATCAGTCTGGTGAACCTTCGCTGCACTCCCTCAATAGCAAGAATGTCCTTCCTCAGGTTAGGAGACCAAAACTGTACACAATACTCCAGGTGTGGCCTCACCAAGACCCTGTACAACTGTAGCAACACCTCCCTGCCCCTGTACTCAAATCCCCTTGCTATGAAGGCCAACATGCCATTTGCTTTCTTAACCGCCTGCTGCACCTGCATGGCAACCTTCAATGACTGATGTACCATGACACCCAGGTCTCTTTGCACCTCCCCTTTTCCTAATCTGTCACCATTCAGATAATAGTCTGTCTCTCTGTTTTTACCACCAAAGTGGATAACCTCACATTTATCCACATTATACTTCATCTGCCATGCATTTGCCCACTCACCTAACCTATCCAAGTCGCTCTGCGACATGCATGGCATGTTGGCCTTCATAGCGAGAGGATTTGAGTATAGGAGCAGGAAGGTCTTACTGCAGTTGTACAGGGCCTTGGTGAGGTCTCACCTGGAATATTGTGTACAGTTTTGGTGCCCTAATCTGAGGAAGGACATTCTTGCTATTGAGGGAGTGCAGCGAAGGTTCACCAGACTGATTCCCGGGATGGCAGGACTGACATATGAAGAAAGGTTCGATCGACTCGGCTTATATTCACTGGAATTTAGAAGAATGAGAGGGGATCTCATAAAAACATATAAAATTCTGACAGGATTGGACAGGTTAGATGCAGGAAGAATGTTCCTGATGTTGGGGAAGTCCAGAACCAGGGGTCACAGTCTAAGGATAAGGGGTAAGTCATTTAGGACCAAGATGAGGAAAAACTTCTTCACTCAGAGAATTGTGAACCAGTGGAATTCTCTACCACAGAAAGTTGTTGAGGCCAGTTCATTAGATATATTCAAAAGGGAGTTAGATGTGGCCCTTACGGCTAAATGGATCAAGGTGTATGGAGAGAAAGCAGGAATGGGGTACTGATGTTGCATGATCAGCCATGATCATACTGAATGGTGGTGCTGGCTCGAAGGGTCGAATGGCCTACTCCTGCAACTATTTTCTATGTTTCTATGAAGCATACAAGATTCTGAAGGGGATTGACAGGGTAGATGCTGAGAGGCTGTTTCCCCTGGCTGGAGTGTTTAGAACTAAGGGTCACAGTCTCAGGATAAGGGGTAGGCCTTTAAGACCAAGAGAAGGAGGAATTTCTTCACTCAAAAGGTTGCGAATCTTTAGAATTCTCTGCCCTAGAAGGCTGTGCATGCTGAGACTTTGAGTATATTCAAGGCTGAGATAGATAGATTTTTGGACTCTAGGGGAATCAAGGCATATGGAGATCATTCATCCAATGGTCCACATTGTCCAAGGCCACGTTGTGGATTCTGATGATTGTGTGGCAATGCTGTGTGGTGGGGTCAGGTTGGTGGAGGACCTTTGTCTTACGGATGTTTAGTGTAAGGCCTATGCTTTCGTACGCCTCGGTGAAGATGTTGATGAAGGCTTGGAGTTCAACATCTGAATGTGCGCAGGCGCAAGTGTCGTCCACGTACTGTAGTTCGACGACAGAGGTTGGGACTGTTATGTATGAATAAAGAGTCTGACTGGATACTGTGAGCTCAAAGTAGAGTGTGACCTTAGTCTTTTATTGCAGCTCTCCAGATTGTGGGATCCCTTGGGACTCCAGGGCATGAGCTCTCTGGTGGCTACACAAGGTATATACAGGTTTACATATATAACAGGGATGACCTTGGATCTAGCCTGGAGGCGACGAAGGTTAAACAGGTTCCCACTGGTTCTACAGTTTAGTTACACTCCAGCGGGGGAGCTTGTTGAGAGTGAGATGGAGCATTGGACCATTTTCTATACCTCAGGAACCTACTATCAGCAAGGGCAGACCTCAACGAAGAGGTCCAACACCACCTCCAGTGCGCCAGCGCAGCCTTCGGTCACCTGAGGAAGAGAGTGTGTGAAGACCAGGACTCAAATCTGACACCAAGCTTATGGTCTACAGGGCAGTAGTGATACCTGCCCTCCTGTCTGGCTCAGAGATATGGACCATATACAGTAGACACCTCAAAGCGCTGGAGAAATACCACCAGCGATGCCTCCGCAAGATCCTGCAAATCCACTGGGAGGATAGACGCACCAACGTTAGTGTTCTCGATCAGGCCAACATCCCCAGCATTGAAGCACTGACCACACGCGACCAACTCCGTTGGGCGGGCCACATCGTCCGCATGCCTGACACGAGACTCCCAAAGCAAGTGTTCTACTCGGAACTCCTACACGGCAGGCGAGCCCCAGGTGGGCAGAGGAAATGTTTCAAGGACACCTTCAAAGCCTCCTTGATAAAGTGCAATATTCCCACCGGCACCTGGAAATCTTTGGCCCAAGACCACCCTAAGTAGAGGAAGAGCATCTGGGAGGGTGCTGAGTCTCGTCGACGAGAGCATGCAGAAACCAAACGCAGACAGCAGAAGGAGCGTGCGGCAAACCAGACTTGGCTGAAGACTGGCTTCTGTAATGGTGGAGACCTGAGGAGGAGGCCATAATCTATTTTCTATGTTTCATTTGATTTCTACTTCTATGTTCCCATCCAAATGAACATGGCAATATAATGAATCACATATCTATCTTATACATAATTCTTGAAAATTCTTCCACATTGATAACCCAGAGTGTTGCTCAGATGTGTATTTTGTTTGAATAATACTGCCTGATTTACTTGTCAATTTTAATAATCTCCCTCATTGCATTAGCATTCTTTGCATCAAACACTTCTCCAATCTGATGCATCACTTTGATATCTTGTTTAATTTTAGTTGCTTTGTGAGTACTCGTCCTAAATAAATAGATCAGACAAATGTTTGTGACTACACCTTGTGGGCATTTCTACATTGGATCTGCTTCTGTATTCTTTCTTTGATTTCCCATCCATATTTCCATTTCTTTAAACATAGAATTTTCTTACTAGCATCTCTTTTGATTTTTTTTTTGGTGGGGATATTGACTGCTTTGAGGATTGTCTGTAGAGATCTTTCATGATATATTAAACTGAGGCCTTGTTTGATCTCTGAGGTGGCTATAAAAAATCCCACGGCACTATTCTACTAAGAGCAGGGAAGTTCTCCCAACATTTATCCCTCTACTAACATCTAAAAGAGATAAACTGGTCATATATTTCATCTCTATTTGTTTATTGGTGAGTAAGTACCGCTTGATTGCACCGTCGACAAAACTTTTCATCACTTTGCTGATGATTGAGAGTAGACTGATGGGGTGGTAATTGGCCTGATTGGATTTGTCCCTCTGCTTTAGCCCTGACCTTACATCTTTCTCCAGTTTCTCTCCGATCTCCCCTCATGACCTTTTCTGAGCTCATCCTGTCCATGAAACCCACTTCCTGCTCCCTTGACCCTATTCCCACCAAACTGCTGACCACCCAACTTCCTTTTCTGGCTCCCATGTTAGCTGACATTGTTAATGGTTCTCTCTCCTCAGGTACTGTCCCCCTCTCCCTCAAATTCGCCGTTATCACCCCTCTTCTCAAAAAAAATCCCTCAACCCTCCGTGTTTGCAAACAACCACTCCATCTCCAACCTACCTTTCCTCTCCAAAGTCCTTGAACGTGTTGTTGCCTCCAAAATCTGTGCCCATTTTCCTCACAGTTCCATGTTTGAATCCCTCCAATTTTCGGTTTCCATGCCTGCTACAAATGACATCCTTTGTGACTGTGACAAAAGGCAAACTATCTCTCCTCATCTTTCTTGACTTGTCTGCAGCCTTTGACATGGCTGACCACTCTATCCTCCTCCAACACCTCTCCACCATCATCCAGCTGGGTGGGACTGCACTTGCCTAGTTCCATTCTTATCTATCTAATCGTAGCCAGAGAATCACCTGCAACGGCTTCTCTTCCCGCCCCCGCATCGTTACCTCTGGTATCCCCCAAGGATCTAACCTTGGTCCCCTCCTATTTCTCATCTACATGTTTCCCCTTGGCAACATTATCCCCAAAACACAGCATCAGTCTCCACATGTATGCTGATGACACCCAGCTCTACCTCACTACCACTTCTCGCGACCCTTCCACGGTCTCTAAATTGTCATACTGCTTGTCCGACATCCAGTTCTGGATGAGCAGAAATTTTCTCCAATTGAATATTGGAAAAACCGAAGCTATTGTTTTTTGTCCCCGCCACAAACTCCGTTCCCTAGCCACTGACTCCATCCCTTTCCTCAACTTCAGTCTGAGACTGAACCATACTGTTCGCAACCCTGGTGTCATATTTAACCCTGAAAAGAGCTTTTGATCACATATCCGCAGCATAACTAAGACCGCCTATTTCCACCTCCGTACCATTGCCCGTCTCCACCCTTGCCTCAGCTCATATGCTGCTGAAGCCCTCATCCGTGCTTTTCTTATCTCTAGACCTGACTGTTCGAATGCACTCCTGGCTGGCCTCCCACATTCTACCCTACATAAATTAGAGATGATCCAAAACACAGCTGCCCGTGTCCTAACTCGCACCAAGTCCCGCTCACCCATCACCCCTTTGCTCGCTGACCTACATTGGCTTCAGGTTAAGCAACGCCTAGATTTCAAAATTCTCATCCTTACTTTTAAGTCCCTCCATGGCCTCGCCTCTCCCTATCTCTGTAATCTCCTCCAGCCTCACAACCCCTCGAGATGTCTGCGCTCCTCTAATTCTGCCCTCTTGAGCATCCCTGATTATAATCGCTCAACCATTGGTGGCCATGCCTTCTGTTGCCTAGTCTGTTGCCTAGTCTGAAACTCCACCTCTCTACCTGTCTTTCCTCCTTCAAAATGCTCCTTAAAACATACCTCTTTCACCAAGCTTTTGGCCAACTGCGTTAATTTCTACTTATGCGTTCGGTGTCAAAATTTTAATCTCACAATACTCCTGTGAAATGCGTTGGGATGTTTCACTATGTTAAAGGCGCTATATAAATGCAAGTTGTTGTTGTATTTGCGTACGCTGGTTGTGTACAAATTGACTGTCCCGTTTCCTACATTACAACACTGACTACGCTTCAAAAGTACTTCATTGGCTGTAAAGCACTTTGGGATGTCCTGAGGTCATGAATGGCGCTATATAAATTCTTTCGTGCTTGCATTCTTTCTCCTATTAAATTAATTGTGCTTCAACAACATTGTTGAAGACACAACTTTGGAAATCCTAGAGAATCCTGAGAATAAAAATAAATTACCTTATCGTTTGTGTATGGGTGCAGTAAAAATAAAAGGACAAAAATGACAAAAATAACAAAATGCCTATGTTCATGGCAGCAGTGTAATGATAGATTGCCTTGCTAAGAATGCCTTTCAGGGGATTTTGCTTCTGACTGCATGTAATTAGTTCACATTCACCACTATGCTCCCCTCCCGCTGATTGTTGGGTGTGAAGGAAAATACTGAAAATGTTTCAGTTTGGACCCAAGCCAGGCTTGTAAAGCATCAACACTTAGCAACTGTCTGACTAAACAAGTCAATGCTTTTACATTTACGTAACAACGACTTTGCAAATTTGTTTCTGCAGTGAAAATCAACTGTGTTTATAAATGTTTAAATGGCTGTAATAAAGGAGAATAAACCTCCTTCTGCATTCTAGCTGTGCCTCTGTACTGCCACTGCCATCCTGTACTGCGAATTTTAATCTTAAGTACTGAAGAAATAGGAGGAGAAGTAGGCTATTTGGCCCCTCAAGCCTGCTCCACCATTCAATAAGATCATGGCTGATCTGAAATTTTATGAGTAAGACATTCTGAATTGACAGAAAAGTTGTTTTAAATGTAACTTTGTTGTTGGTGAGGTAGAATCTCTGCAGCTCTCCATCACGAGTCCCCTTACATCTGTATTGACAGCATGATTGCTGTGTTCCTTAATTTTAAATAGTTGGAAATGAGTTTGTGCCAGTCATTTAAATGAAAAACCTAAGGTCCAATTTTGCTGCACTGCAATGGGACATGCAATAAGGTGGGCAGTAACTCAGTAATTTTGAAGATCAGTCTCTTTATAAAGTAATAGCTATGGTACAATCCATACAGATTTCTAACAAAATGAGACTATTAAGTCTAAAAAGACCTCACCTAAAAAAATAATTCTCTGTTCATTTTATGTGTTGTTGTGTGAACACTATGCTCTGTGCTATATTTAAACAGGCCAAACATCCAAGTAATCCACCTAAGTGCATGATGATGGTCTGTTGAAGATACTTCCTCTATAGCTAGGGGCGGGAAGGATTTGCAATGGCTGCTGCAGGTAGGTAGAGAAGTGTAGGTCCTGAGCTTGCAGTGGAAAGAGGATCAGCTGGGACATTGTACACTGATCCCACCATTTAATTTAAAATGTTAGTGTATTCCCAGCTGGGGATAGGGATTTATTTGCCTGAATCCTAGCTTGGGGAAGGTGTACAGAGATTTCTGCATTTGAATCACTTTATTGGGCCCCTTAGTGCTTATTGTCCTGGTGGTTTTCTTGCTGGAATACTTTTATCATACCTGCTGTTATTTTGCTGGGGTTTTTCTCCTGGTGCTGCAGAATTTTAGGTTAAAAGGTCAGCAGCTTGAGGGAGCTTTTCATTTCATGCTGCACTACTCCCCATGACATCAACACCTCGTATTTCAAACCTATTTATTTCAAAAATGTTTTATGAGCAACCATTATTTAGTAAATTTAATATTTCTATTACCAGCAGTACAAACTTTTAATTGAATACAATAAATTAGCAACAAAACAAAAATAATAAACAAAATATCACACTAGATCTTGCTAACAAACTGGGAGTGCATTGCCCTTCACAGTTAAGGTACTGATAATTACTTAAGTTATTATTTACTGTTGCTGAGACCTACAGCTTTTTACCCACCTGGTTGTAACCTGGGGATTTATTTTCAACAGAGGGGGCAGTGGGAGGGGAGGAGGGGGATGGGGATGGGAGGCTCCACCTCTGCTCTGGTTTCACTGCCATTACCATAGTTCTGGATGGGTCCTGCCCTCATTCAGGGCCTCAAACCTGATATAGAGAGTAAGTATTAATAAAAAGCCAGTGCCACCACTCGAATCTGGGAATTATACCGAAAAGCCCAGAACATCAATTGCTGTTTATATTTTTGCCTAAAATCTTTCACAAGCCAAGCCTATTTAGTTTTTGTCTTGGCATCCATAAAAAAGTTTGATCATTTTAATTTTATTTGTATTTTTAAGGGAGCAATGCTTTTTATTTTAACCCTATAGAAAGTAATTTTTAATTTATAGAGGATCACCCAGAGTTGCCTCTTTTTCAAGCTGGAAGTTTAGTCGAGCAGCGAACTATTATGCAGTGGAAAATGGAGATTTTTTCGGTAGTATGCAATTGTTAATTTTTATGGAATGTAATTGGTGAGGTAACAAATTAGAAAGCAGAAAATAAGCAGTACACAGATATTAAGGGCCCCAATCAATCAGAAAGAGTAATATTACAAACACTACAGACACAAAAAATATAATACATAGTTGCATAAATATAAATGTGACAGAATTTCTAATTCCTATTCTTGAAATCTCAAATTTCGAGCTAACTTTATTTTGTATTCTATCTTTTCTCTATTGGCAACAAAAGCTATTATATTCTTGTTGCATTTGTACTTGTATTTCCTCCCAATATTGTCTCGTCTCCTCCCCATATGTTACTTTCATAATGTTGTTGTTACTGTGTAAAGTGTTGGGAGTGTGAATGTTCCTGCATTGATGGGACTACAGAAATGTTACGGCAAAGGAGGAAGCTGGTGAAGAATGTACAATGTGGGCTGTAACGTTTGGCAGATACTCTGCAGTTTTACTTGATTTGCCTCTGGAAGGGGGAGGGGAAGACAAAACTACGTAGAATCTATGTAATACCTTTCACCGGTTCAGCATGTCCAAAAGCACTTTACAGCCAATGAAGTGCTTTTGAAGTGTGGTCACTGTTGTAATGTGGGGAAATGCGACAGTCAATTTTCACATGCCAAGATCCAACAAACAGCAATGAGATACATAGCTCCCTATTTTTATTTCCATTGGGGAATTTTAACCCCCAAGGGGATGGGTGGGAAGATAAACATATTAAATTCTCAAATCCAACCCGCCCGCTTCTGGTTTTAACGGGTGGATGGGTGGTTATTCGCTCTCGGGAGGTGGGTCGGTCACTATAATCTTTTAAGCAGCCTGCATGCCTCCATTTTAACTCAATTTTTATTTTTAACGTATGGAGGTTGGGAATCCTGGAATGGGGAATCCCAGCAGGTAAAGGGAGATGAGAACGGCCCAACCCTTGAGGTAAGTGCCTTTGTTGCACAGCTTGTAAGCCAGGAGGAGCAGGAGTGCTTCCACTCCGGCCCACCAAGCTTACCTCCACACAATCAGACCGCCGCGATCTGCCGACCACACACGGCCAAAATGTCCGATTCACCCCAAATCCCCCCATGATGTCTGTATCCCCTCACCCCCTCGATGTCCGATTCACCGCCGCGATGTCTGATTATCCCCCTCCAATATCCGATTCGACCCCTCGCGATGTTTTCCAGCCCGACAGCCCGAAATTAGGGATGCGTGCAATAAAGGTACAGCAGTTATCATGGGTGACTTTAATCTGCATATAGATTGGGCTAACCAAACTGGTAGCAATACGGTGGAGGAGGATTTTCTGGAGTGTATAAGGGCTGGTTTTCTAGACCAGTACGTCGAAGAAGCAACTATAGAGCTGGCCATCCTAAACTGGGTGTTGTGTAACGAGAGAGGATTAATTAGCAATCTTGTTGTGCGAGGTCCCTTGGGGAAGAGTGGCTATAATATGGTAGAATTCTTCAGTAAGATGAAGAGTGACACAGTTAATTCAGAGACTAAGGTCCTGAACTTAAAGAAAGGTAAATTCGATGGCATGACGTGAATTAGCTAGGATAGACTGGCGAATGATACTTAAAGGGTTGACAGTGGATAGGCAATAGCAGACATTTAAAGATCACATGGATGAACTTCAACAATTGTACATCTCTGTCTGGTGTAAAAATAAAACGGGGAAGGTGGCTCAACTGTGGCTAACAAGGGAAATTAGGGAGAGTGTTAAATCCAAGGAAGAGGCATATAAATTGACCAGATAAAACAGCAAACCTGAGGACTGGGAGAAATTTAGAATTCAGCTGAGGAGGACAAAGGTTTAATTAGGAGGGGGAAAATAGAATATGCGAGTAAGCTTGCAGGGAACATAAAAACTGACTGCAAAAGCTTCTATGGATATGTGAAGAGAAAAAGATTAGTGAAGACAAATGTAGGTCCCTTACAGTCAGAATCAGGTGAATTTATCATGGGGAACAAAGAAATGGCAGACCAATGTAATAAATACTTTGGTTCTGTCTTCACTAAGGAAGACACAAATAACCTTCCAGAAATACGAGGGGACCGAGGGTCTAGCGAGAAAGAGGAACCGAACGAAATCCTTATTAGGCAGGAAATTGTGTTAGGGAACTGAAGGCCGATAAATCCACAGGGGCTGATAGGTTGCATCCCAGAGTACTTAAAGAAGTGGCCCTAGAAATAGTGGATACATTGGTGATCATTTTCCAACATTCTATAGACTCTGATCAGATCCTATGGATTGGAGGGTAGCTAATGTAACACCACGTTTTAATAAAGGAGGGAGACAGAAAATGGGGAATCATAGACCGGTTAGCCTGACATCGGTGGTGGAGAAAATGTTGGAATCAATTATTAAAGATGAAATAGCAGCGCATTTGGAAAGCAGTGACAGGATTGGTCCAAGTCAGCATGGATTTATGAAAGGGAAATCATGCTTGACAAATCTTCTAGAATTTTTTGAGGATGTAACTAGTAGAGTGGACAAGGGAGAACCAGTGGATGTGGTGTCTTTGGACTTTCAACAGGCTTTTCACAAGGTCCCACATAAGAGATTAGTGTGCAAAATTAAAGCACATCGTATTAGGGATAATGTATTGATGTGGATAGAGAACTGGTTGGCAGGCAGGAAGCAAAGAGTAGGAATAAATGGGTCCTGTTCAGAATGGCAGGCAGTGAATAGTGGGATACGGCAAGGTTCAGTGCTGGGACCCCAGCTATTTACAATATACATTAATGATTTAGACAAAGGAATTGAATGTAATATCTCCAAATTTTCACATGACACTAAGTTGGGTGGCAGTGTGAGCTGTAAGGAGGATGCTAAGAGGGTGATTTGGACAGGTTAGGTGAGTGGGCAAATGCATGGCAGATGCAGTATAATGTAGATAAATGTGAGGTTATCCACTTTGGTGACAAAAACAGGAAGGCAGAATATTATCTGATTGGTGACAGATTAGGAAAAGCGGAGGTGCAACGAGCCCTGGGTGTCATGGTACATCAGTCATTGAAAGTTGGCATGCAGGTACAGCAGGCGGTGAAGAAGGCAAAAGGCATGTTGGCCTTCATAGCAAGAGGATTTGAGTATAGGAGCAGGAAGGTCTTACTGCAGTTGTACAGGGCCTTGGTGAGGCCACACCTTGAATATTGTGTACAGTTTTGGTCTCCTAATCTGAGGAAGGACATTCTTGCTATTGAGGGAGTGCAGCGAAGGTTCACCAGACTGATTCCTGGGATGGCAGGATTGACATATGAAGAAAGATTGGATCGACTCGGCTTATATTCACTGGAATTTAGAAGAATGAGAGGGGAATCTCATTGAAACATATAAAATTCTGACAGGATTGGACAGGTTAGATGCAGGAAGAATGGCTTCCCCGATGTTGGGGAAGTCCAGAACCAGAGGTCACAGTCTAATGGTAAGGGGTAAGCCATTTAGGACCGAGATGAGGAGAAACTTCTTCACTCAGAGAATTGTGAACCTGTGGAATTCTCTATCACGGAAAGTTGTTGATTAGATATATTCAAAAGGGAGTTAGATGTGGCCCTTTCGGCCAAAGAGGTATGGAGAGAAAGCAGGAATGGGGTACTAAAGTTACATGATCAGCCATGATCGTATTGAATGGCCTACTCCTGCACCTATTTTCTATGTTTCTATGTTTCTATCACAGACAGCCAGCTTGTCAATCTGGCTGGCTGTCGGGCAGGAAACCTGTTGAAAAAAATTTAAAAGACGCCCTGCCATTAAATTTGGCAGGACGTACGGCAAACCCATACTTAGGGATTTTCCATTCAAAAATTCACCCTCCCCGCTCACTTCCCAGTAAATATTGGGACCACTGTGTTTGACAGAGGATTGACTTAGTTCTGAATTCTCACCATTAGGGATGTCATTTTAGAGCTAATTCAACCACAAAGAAACTCCATAATTCTCAGGGAAAGATTCCAAGCTCCAATACAGGACCAGTCCCATATTTCGACATTCAGATTAATAGGTCTTGTGAGGAGATTGCTTCATGCGAAGTAACATACATGAGGAAGCACAGAAACAGCCAAAATACAAGATGTCAATGACAGTTTAGTGACTACACTTCAAAAGTACTTCATTGGCTGTAAAGCACTTTGGGATGTCCTGAGGTCGTGAAAAACGCTATATAAATGCAAGTCTTTCATTCTTTTCTTCTTCAAAGAGCTTTCTTATATTTGCCTCAATTTGTAAGCATCCTGCATACTACCCAGAAAAGATGTACTGATGTGCATTATTTTCTGGTGGTGGTTGCATGTAATTTGTAGTAGCACAAATCACAGCATTTATACAGTCAATGATGCCCTGTACCTTGTGAAAACAGGCAATGTGGTAAAACTATAATTGCCTGCTTTGCTGTTTGACAAAACAGACCTTCAATTAACTCCTTAGGTAGTGGGCAGTACAGCGACTGACTCTTGTGAAGTCCCCATGGGTGCCTGTGGCATAGGCATGGAGGGAAGTTTGGTTTGCTGGAGCTGCAAATAATTATCTTCAAGTCTTGACAGCCCATTGCACTGTTATTATAAATATAAGTTAAAGGAACATTGTCTTTATGAACAATTGTTCAGCAAACTTTATTTTCCCTTTAAGTGAGATATCAGCCAGTGCAGCATAATTTGTCACAATGTTGTTTGACACAAATGATCCAAAGAGACATTTTGAAGCAATTTACGTATTCATGTGTGTGTATGAGCAAATTTCAACTGTTTTTTCATAAAGGTACCATCCCTTTAATTATTTCTCTAGTTTGGTCATTATTATTTGGGACAAGGGTCAGAGCCTGACATATTTTCTTCCAATTAATAATCATTGGAGGAAAATTCTGCTTGAGCTAAAGAACTCCAAAGTCTGCTGCCGGAGAAGTCCCATTATGAGGGAAACAGCTCTATAATCTTCCTATACAGATATAGATTTACACTCTGTTAGAGAGGTCACTTATTTTGAAAGAATTATAAAAATATGGTCACAATTTCTAACAATGCCCAATGCATAAGTAATATTTTACCACTTGTTACTAAAAATATACTTGATTGATATCTCATTGTTTGTGCATTTAGTAGACCCAATAATTAAATGTTCAAGGCAGTAACTGCTATGGAGTTGTCTTTCTACATAAGACCTGATCATATGCCCCATTCACTAAACAGTTATATTATTTTTAGTTTACAAAATCTTGGCATTGAAATATCTATTACTGTTAAGTGTTATGGGATTAACATGACATTAAGTTACTTCCTGGTAAGTTTTACAATATTAATAAACCCATTTTAAATCTCCAATCCCAGCATTGCTACATTAGGATACTAGGGGGCAGAATTTCCATGGAGCTTTTCCGACATCCCCCACAACTTTGGTGGAAGATCAGTAACAAATCCCTGCTGAAATGGTGCAAACGGCAGTTCAGACTGTTTCTCGGGTTTATACCGATTTTCCATTAAAGTTACATTGGAAGATCGGGAGAAGCCCCCACCGAAATTCCGGGCACTGATCTTGTAATAAAATAGTAGAATTTTTCCTTGGCACGGAGCTTTGCGTGCGAAATGCTCATATAGGGTAATACATAATATTACATTGTACCTATAGTACATCGTATTTATAGCACAGAAACAGGCTATTCGGCCCAAACAGTCAACGGTGGTGTTTATGCTCCACATGAGCCTCCTCCCATCTTACTTCATTCATCTCACCATAACAGGAATATCAAGATATTTGGGTATGTAGGATGGCAGCTCCACAGGGTTTGCTTTGTAGCCATATTACTAAGATATTTAACTTATGCTCAGCTCCAAAGATGACCACCCCTAACAAACCAGTGTGACTGTATTTGTTCAATATCCAGTAATTTAGCATCTCACAATAGTTGAACAGAAATCCTGACACTAAATTACCTTATTGAATTGACACAAGACCCCACAAGTTCACCTTTTCTTTGGATAACAAAAGAATAAACACTGTCAGACTGCGTGCTTTAGGCTATAAACTACAAAAAGGTTTATTAAAGGTTAAACAGCAACATAAAAACAATACAGCAAATTTCTCTTGGTTACAGAATTTGTAAATTATTCGTCCTCAGATATATTAAAACAAAACGTGGTACATCACAAACTAGCTTAGTATTACTAAACCTGGACCGGCATTCATTGCATAAAAATATCATGTGAGGTTCTGTCCAATCACCACAAAAGCCCCGATTTTAACTTGAGGCATGAGATTGGTGAGTGAGGAAGCAGGGCAAGTGTCAAATGTGCCAGGCTGAATGGGGCCCAGGCCATTTTACTGCTGGGCCTCATTTCTATCTTCCAAGTTCTGCCCGATCACAGTACCTGTCCGATGCGATTTTGGGCATCAGGAAGCCTCCACCAGGTACCCGCGGGAGCAGTGTCCAGCTATCAGGTAAGAACATAAGAACATAAGTATTAGGAGCAGGAGTAGGCCATTCAGCCCCTTGAGCTTGCTCCGCCATTCAATAAGATCAGGGCTGATCTTCTACCTCAACTCCACTTTCCTGCACTATCCCCATATCCCTTGATTTCCTTAATATTCAAACATTTATTGATCTCTGTCTTGAATATACTCAAAGACTGAGCCTCCACAGCCCTCTGGGGTAGAGAATTCCAAAGATTCACCACCTTCTGAGTGAAGGCATTTCTCCTCATCTCAATCCTAAATGGCTGATCCCTTATTCTGAAACTGTGACCCCTGGTTCTAGACTCCTGAGCCAGAGGAAACAGCCTCCCTGTCCAGCCCCAAAACGTTTTCTTATTAACACCTGTAACTTGGTTTTATATTGGACTTTCTCACTATCTCCCAAAATTCCTTCAACATTCAGATCTAAGCCCTGTGGGGATCCATATCATATTTTCCGGTTGGAATGCATGTTCATCCATCCTTAATCAAACATACTCTGTGTATTGTTTTCTATTACTTAGCTATACTTAGCTTATTGTTTCCACAGACAGTGTCGTGTTTCAATTTACATCAGCACTGAAAATGCTTTCTCAGTCCTTTAAGGCAATATTTATTCATATCAGCTGAACAATCCACTCCATCCTTAGGCTTATGTAAAACCAACACATGTTGTCAGTGGGAATAGGTGTTCTCAGTAAAACAAAGAAAGATGGAGTTTGCAATTATGGTAAGAACATATTCTAAAGCCTTCTGCAAAGCCTTGTCCATCAAATCTATCCTGAACAGTTCATTCATTAAGTCTTCTGTGGATAGATTTAAAGTCCATTTGGCACCAATCAGCTAAACAAATAGCTTCCTTAACGTAGAGGGTTGTATTTGCTGGAGAGTATTGATTTCATATGATGCTATTCGGAGTTCAGTGAAGGTTGAAACTGAAATGATTGAGCAATGCTTGATTATTATATATAGGCGCACAGTGATCCCAAACTACATATAAAGGCTTTATGACTCACTTGATATTAAACAAACTGCTAAAAGAGACTTGTCTCTTGAATTCCTGGTCCCAGGAGTTTCTGAATGATGAAGTTTTTGCAGTTGTACAGTATATATATATAGGCTGTATCAAGTGAAATTCTAATGGCTCTGTATAGGGAATTAGTTAAAAGGCTTGGAAGACAAATGATTCTGTTTGCACTGCAGAACATGAGCAAAAGGACTTTGTGCAGAACACAATGTACAAAAAAGAGGCTGATGTGCACTTTGGTGATATCCCTCCCTCACGAATAATTGCTGTGGATTGACAAGGAGAGGTTAGGATCAGGTCAGGCATTCTAATCCTGCATCGGATATGGAAATATTTTCACCTACTCAGCACAAGCAAAATGGGCCTTGTGTCTGCTTCTTATCTGTGTACATTGCCTGTTCTAAATCTAATTTGCTCAGCAACAAAAAATGCATTCTCAGGGGTTTCCAGTCTCCCCATAGGAGACATTAACCATAACAAAACAGTAATGAATTAGAAATATATGGAGGGGAAGGATAAGTCACTTGATCTGCATTCCCTGAAATCAATTGCCTCCTGCATAAGCAACAAAAAGAGAACAAAGCCCAAGGTAGCACACAGCCATATAGAAAGTAAATGCATGGAATACACAATGATATCGACCAGATAACCCAGTGGCGATACCTCACAGTCAGTATATTGGACCAAATGGATGCTGTTTTAAAGGATTTTTATTCCTCGCCTCACACCCAACCCTCCTTTACTCTTGATGTTGTTGATTCATATTGGTTGACTGTCCATGGATGGTAGCTGCCCTCCAATACCTTGCCCATGTGATAGTCTGCACCGTGTGTGTTGCCATCACAGCCGAGCCTAATATTGCCTTTACTGTTGTATCAACGTGAACTTTCCACTCGGGTTCGCTAGATAGTGATCAGAATCAAAATCCTGACTAATCTCACTTCCTCTCTCCTTTCTCTTCCTTCCCCACCCTCAGCTTCAGTGGCAGATAAGACAATTGGAATGCTCCTGTCCCTGCTGCATTTCAGATTGTCATGTATCTTACATTATTATATATAACTGTATCCTAACATGCTATACATGACTGTGATAAGATATGACCTGTAACCACCAGCATACCTTACCACCAGGGGTGCACTTGCAAGAGACAGGTATATAAGGACAGGTCTCAGGCAAGTGCAGCATTCCAGAGCTGTGAAGTAAAGGTGCAGGTCCAGAGTGACCTTGACTTCACTACATGCCTCGTGTGAATCTGTACTAAGGGGACAGGACTTTACAGTGGCGACGAGGATGGGATTACAAATCCACAGAATGGCGAACAACGGATCAGTTGAAAAGTACAATGCGGGAGACAATTGGGAGGACATTATAGAAAGGCTCCAGCAAAGCTTTGTAACCAAAGACTGGTTAGACGACGATAAGGCAGACAAGAGAAGAGCCCATCTCTTGACCAGCTGTGGCTCGAAAACATACGCTTTAATAAAGGATCTGTTGGCACCCGAGAAACCAACAAGCAAGTCGTTTGAAGAATTGAGCACACTGGTAAGAGACTACCTGAAGCTAGCGAGCAGCCTACACATGGCCAGACACAGGTTCTACAACTACAGGCGCTGTGTGGGCCAGAGCATACCCGACTTCGTGGCGAACTTCGGAGGTTGGCTAGTTTATATGAGTTCTCCGATGAACTGAGGAGAGAAATGCTGAGAGACTTTTTCATTGAAGGAATAGGCCACGCAGGCATATTCCGAAAGCTCATAGAGACCAAGAACCTGACCTTAGAGGCAGCAGCACTGGTTGCACAGACATTCTTGGTAGGGGAAGAAGAAACGAGGTTGATTTACAATGCAGATACGACAACTAACGAAATATTGGAACAAGAAGTTCACAGCACTAAACAAGCTGTTACCCCCACACACAGACAAAACCGGGAGAACAGGTTCTCGACAGCAGGCAGAAGCCATCAAAGGCCACAGGAACGGCTGTTCACACCTCATCAACCCACAATGCGAGCAATCAACTACAAACTGAGAGAAGCTCAAGAGAGATCAGCCAGACGCAGCTCATTCTTTGGAAACTCTTTGAACAATGGAACAGGTCTGTGCTGGAGGTGTGGGGGTGGGCACTCGGCAAGAGGATGTCGATTTCAGCAGGCTGTTTGCAGGAACTGTGAATATATAGGGCATTTGGCCCTCATGTGCAAAAAAAGGCAGCTCGGCTGGTATACGAATCGGATGGGTCGGAAAGCGGACCAGAAGACGGTGGGGACAGTACCCGGGACACCGATGTACAGCGGGTCAACACGATCAATGGCCACTGCTCCTACAACAGGACGTCTCCTATAATGATGAGGGTTCTACTCAACGGGATACCTGTCAACATGGAGCTGGATACGGGAGCAAGTCAATCTCTCATGGGCGCTCAACAATTTGAACAACTGTGGCCGCATAAAAGAGACAGACCAAAACTCACAAGGGTCGACACCAAACTAAGGACCTATACCAAAGAAATCGTACCAGTCCTCGGCAGCGCCATGCTCTCCGTCACACACAAAGGGACAGTGAACCGACTTCCCCTGTGGATTGTCCCCGGAGACCCCCCAGCACTGCTGGGGAGAAGCTGGCTTACAAAACTAAACTGGAAATGGGATGATGTCCATGCCATGTCATTAGAGGAACGGACCTCCTGCTCAACAGTTATAAAGCGATTTGAACATCTCTTTCAGCCAGGTGTGGGCACTTTCAAAGGGGCCAAAGTCAACATCTACATCACACAGGATGCTAGACCGGTCCATCTCAAGGCCAGAGCTCTACCCTATGTGATGAGGGAAAAGATTGAACACGAACTAGACAGGCTTCTACGGGAAGGCATTACATCACCTGTGGAATTTAGCGACTGGGCAAGTCCCATCGTCCCAGTCATGAAGCCTGATGGATCCGTACGAATCTGTGGGGACTACAAATCTACCATAAACAGAGTCTCCCTACAGGACCAGTACCCACTGCCCAGAGCGGAGGACTTATTTGCCACATTGGCTGGAGGTAAACTTTTCTCAAAATTAGAGCTCACATCTGTGTATATGACACAAGAATTGACCGAGGAATCCAAGCTACTCACCACCATCAACACACATCGAGGCCTTTTCATGTACAATCGATGCCCATTCGGCATCAGGTCGGCAGCTGCCATATTCCAGCGCAACATGGAGAGTCTGCTCAAGTCCATCCTGGGGACGGTTGTATTTAAAGACAACATACTTATCACGGGCAGGGACACCGACTCCCATCTCCGTAATTTGGAGGAAGTACTAAAGCGGTTGGATCGGGTAGGTCTACGAGATCCAAGTGCCTGTTTCTCGCACCTGAGGTTGAATTTTTGGGCAGAAGGATTGCCGCTGATGGAATCCGCCCAACAGAGTCCAAAACAGGAGCAATTCGCCTGACACCCAGGCCCCAGAATGTCTCAGAACTGCGCGCCTTTCTCGGGCTACTCAATTACTTTAGGAACTTTATGCAGAACTTAAGCACGCTGCTGGAGCCTCTCCATGTGCTACTCAGAAAGGGGTGCGATTGGTTTTGGGGGGACGCCCAGGAACGCGCCTTCAATAAGGCACGCAACCTTCTGTGTTCCAACAGTGTTTTGACTTTCTTTGATCCAGGTAAAAAGCTAGTTCTCACATGCGATGCATCAGCGTATGGGGTCGGGTGCGTTTTGCAACATGTCAATAGTGTGGGCAAATTACAACCCATAGCTTATGCCTCCAGGTCACTTTTGCGGGCGGAGCGCGGGTATGGAATGGAAGAGAAGGAGGCGCTCGCGTGCGTGTACGGTGTCAAAAAGATGCACCAATATCTTTTCGGGGCCAAGTTCGCGTTAGAAACCGACCACAAGCCCCTCGCGTCCCTCCTATCCGAGAGCAAGACAATAAATGCCAACGCTTCGGCGCGAATTCAACGGTGGGCACTCATGCTGGCATCCTACGACTATACCATAAGGCACAGACCAGGCACAGACAACTGTGCTGACGCGCTCAGCAGGCTACCCCTGGCGACCACGGAAGGGTCTGACGAACAGGACTGTGAGATAGTCATGGCAATCAATGCCTTTGAGTCCACAGGTTCCCCCATGATGGCTCGCCAAATCAGAGCCTGGACGGCCAGCGACCCCACGTTATCCTTAGTAAAAAGATGTGTCCTAACCGGTGACTGGGCAGAGGCTCGCGGTGCCTGCCCCGAGGAATTAAAACCCTTTCACAGGCGCATGCATGAGCTATCACTACAAGCACACTGCCTGATGTGGGGCAGCCACGTAGTCATGCCTCTGCGAGGCAGAGAGGCATTTGTCCAGGAGCTCCACTGCGAGCACCCGGGATCGTTCTCATGAAGGCCATAGCCAGATCCCACGTCTGGTGGCCTGGTATTGACGCGGACCTGGAGCTCTGCGTCTGAAGGTGCACCATATGTGCCCAACTCAGCAATGCCCCCAGGGAGGCTCCACTGAGCCCCTGGCCCTGGCCTACCAAGCCGTGGTCGCGGGTGCACATAAACTATGCGGGCCTATTCATGGGCAAAATGTTCCTCGTAGTTGTAAATGCATTTGCAAAGTGGATCGAATGCACCATTTTAAACTGAGCACAACCTCCACCACTGTGGAGAGCCTCGCAACCCATGTTTGCAACGCACGGAATCCCTGACATATTGGTCAGTGACAATGGTCCGTGCTTCACCAGTGCAGAATTCTAAGACTTTATAATTGACCATGGCATAAATCACGGCCAGGCGGAGAGAGCAGTGCATATCATTAAACAAGACATGCTTAAAATCCAAGGTCCCACGCTGCAGGGTCGCCTGTCGCGACTGCTGCTGGCATACAGACCTCGTCCACACTCATTGACTGGGACTCCCCCCGCGCAACTGTTGATGAAAAGGACTTTAAAAACAAGGCTCTCATTAATCCACCCAGACATGCACAAAATCGTTGAGGCAAAGCGCCGTAAGCTGACTGAGTACCATGACAGAAATTCGAGGGCGAGATGGAATGAGATAGGGGACAAAGTGTTTGTACTAAACTATGGCAGGGGTCCTAAATGACAGTAACGGGCAAGGAAGGAAACAGGCTACTGGTAGTACAAATGGACAATGGCCAAACCTGCCGGAGGCATGTAGACCAAGTCAAAAGCAGATTTACCAACAACACTGCGGAACCAGAGGCAGACTACAATGTGGAATTTGCACCACACCTGGTGGACAGACAGAGGGAACAACCTGAGGGAAAGGGCAATCCCAACAGACAGCCCAGGCGAGTCAACAACAATCACACCAATCGAAACAGACAGCCCAGGTGAGATACCAGCAACCACACCCAAAGAAAAACAGACACCAAGGCAAACAACTGAACCACAGCTCAAACGCTCCACGCGAGAGCATAGACCGCCTGAGAGACTGAACCTATAAAGACAATAAGACCTTGGGGGAGGGTGATGTCATGTATCTTACATTATTATATATAACTGTATCCTAACATGACTGTAATAAGATATGACCTGTGACCACCAGCATACCTTACCACCAGGGGTGCACTTGCAAGAGACAGGTATATAAGGACAGGTCTCAGGCAAGTGCAGCATTCCAGAGCTGTGAAATAAAGGTGCAGGACCAGAGTGACCTTGACTTCACTACATGCCTCGTGTGAATCTGTACTGAGGGGACAGGACTTTACAGAGATCAACATAGATGGCAATTTAATCTGGGAGCCTCTGCTTTCTATAATCCATTATCGCACGAGGCAATACCAAATAAGCTATTGAGGGAAGCTACCAAAATTAATGCTGATCTTGATTCCTATGGAGCTACTCATTGATGGGAACCATGGATGACATCAGAAGAGTCACTTCCTGCCAAATCTAAGTCTTGAGATGCAAATGATTAAAATAAAATTAATGAAGGGTCGTCGACCCAAAACACTAACTCTGTTTTTCTCTCCACAGATGCTGCCTGACCCACTGAGATTTCCAGCATTCTCTGTTTTTATTTCAGATTCCAGCATTTGCAGTATTTTGCTTTTGTATTATGTCATATTTAGTTCATCTTCCTGGTCACATACTTTCTTTAGTAAAAACATGGAGCGCTTATTAAATCTAATTGTCACAATAATGTAGGCTATGTAAGTGAATATTTGAGTTGCCTTTTCACAGGGATTGAATCCAGAATCCCGAGGGGCAACTTTAAAAAAAAATGGTCCTAGTCAGAAAGGATAAGATTTGTGTGGCTTTATCCACTGCATCAGACTCTCATAATTCTATGTCAGTTAACAACTCTGATCCTTGATTGTTTCAGTTCCACCATACCCCAACACTTCCATCGAGCAAGAGGGAGAAGAAACAGATTTCGAAGGAGCTCGGAAAAGCTATTCCGTGTCCTGGTCCTGCACAGCAATTAATCCTGTCAATAGCAACCTCTACTGCCTTGTGTTCTGTAATGAACTTCTATAAAATTCACTCACTTGGCTTCAAATCCCTCCATGGTCCCACTGTACACTCCTCTGGAAAGTTCTCCAGCACTCCCTGTTCTTCCGCCTGTTATCTATTGTGTGTTCCCATCTCCTTCACCCATAAACTCCACCATTGGTGGCACAGCCTTGAAGGCACTATGCCCCTGCACTCTGGAATTCTTTTCTTAAAGTTCATTAATAGCCTTGCTAATTCTCTACCCATTTTCAACAGACTATTGAAAACCTACAACAGGTATTACGTTTTTCATTCTAGGGTTTTTGGGGTTCTGAATTTTAGATTATTATCATAGTTGAGTTGCACAGGTGGAAGGGGTATCAGTGGGAGAGCTTTCTTCTTTGGCAGTCCCTTGGAATCGAGGATGACTTGCTTCCACACTAAAAATGAATTCTCAGGTGACTGAAGAGTCCAATCACAGGTGGGGCAGACGATGGTTGAAGGGTGGGTGAGGAGCCTGGATTATCGCGCGCTCCTTCTGCTGTCTTCGCTTGGCTTCTGCTTGCTCTCGCCGATGAGACTCGAGGTGCTCAGTGCCTTCCTGGATGCTGTTCCTCCACTTTGGGCGGTCTTGGGCCAGGGATTCCCTGCTGTCAGTGGGGGTGTCGCACTTTATCAAGGAGGTTTTGAGGGTGTCCTTGAAACGTTTCCTCTGCCCACCTGAGACTCATTTGCCATGTCGAAGCTCCGAGCAGAGTACTTGCTTAGGGAGTCTCGTGTCAGGGCTGGCAACAACGGGGCATCAGCAGCGGATGAAATCCCCGCCGAAGCACTAAAGCATAACGGAGAAGCACTATTGGCGCGAATACATTACCTCATTTCTCTTATCTGGAAGGAGGAGAGCATGCCAGGAGATCTCAGAGATGCCCTAGTCATGACCATCTTCAAGGAAGGTAACGTCCGACTACGGTAACTGCAGAAGTAGTTTGCCTGCTGTCGGCCACAAGGAAGGTCATTGCAAGAATCCTCCTCAATCGTCTTTCCCTGTGGCTGAAGAGCTCCTCCCAGAGTCGCAATGATGATTTTGCCTACTAAGGGGTACAATGGATATGATCTTCACCATGTGATAATTACAAGAGAAATGCAGGGAACAGCACCAACCCTTGTACATGGCCTTCTTTGACCTCACAAAGGCCTTTGACACTGTCAACCATGGGGGATTATGAAGCGTCGTCCTCCGTTTCGACTGCCCTCAAAAGTTTGTCAACATCCTCTGCCTGCTCCACGATGACTTGCAAGCCGTGATTCTGACTTATGGATCCAACACAGACCCAATCCATGTCCGGACTGGGGTCAAGCAAGGCTGCGTCATTGCACCGATGCTCTTCTCGATCTTCCTTGGTGCAATGCTCCAACTCATCCTCAGCAGGCTCCCCGCTGGAGTGGAGCTAATTTATAGAATAAATGAGAATGGGAAAGCATTTTGGTGCTAGTGATCATAATTCAGTTAGATTTAGGGTAGTTATGGAAAAGGACAAAGATAGACCAGGAATAAAAGTTTTCAATTGAACAAGTACTTTGGTTCGGTATTCACTAAGGAGGATACAAACAACCTTCCGGATATAAAAGGGGTCAGAGGGTCTAGTAAGGAAGAGGAACTGAGGGAAATCTTTATTAGTCGGGAAATTGTGTTGGGGAAATTGATGGGATTGAAGGCAGATAAATCCCCAGGGCCTGATGGCCTGCATCCTAGAGTACTTAAGGAGGTGGCCTTGGAAATAGCGGATGCATTGACAGTCATTTTCCAACATTCCATTGACTCTGGATCAGTTCCTATGGAGTGGAGGGTAGCCAATGTAACCCCACTTTTTAAAAAAGGAGGGAGAGAGAAAACAGGGAATTATAGACCGGTCAGCCTGACCTCAGTAGTGGGTAAAATGATGGAATCAATTATTAAGGATGTCATAGCAGTGCATCTGGAAAATGGTGACATGATAGGTCGAAGTCAGCATGGATTTGTGAAAGGGAAATCATGCTTGACAAATCTTCTGGAATTTTTTGAGGATGTTTCCAGTAAAGTGGACAAAGGAGAACCAGTTGATGTGGTATATTTGGACTTTCAGAAGGCTTTCGACAAGGTCCCACACAAGAGATTAATGTGCAAAGTTAAAGCACATGGGATTGGGGGTAGTGTGCTGACGTGGATTGAGAACTGGTTGTCAGACAGGAAGCAAAGAGTAGGAGTAAACGGGTACTTTTCAGAATGGCAGGCAGTGACTAGTGGAGTGCCGCAAGGTTCTGTGCTGGGGCCCCAGCTGTTTACATTGTACATTAATGATTTAGACGAGGGGATTAAATGCAGTATCTCCAAATTTGCGGATGATACTAAGTTGGGTGGCAGTGTGAGCTGCGAGGAGGATGCTATTAGGCTGCAGAGTGACTTGGATAGGTTAGGTGAGTGGGCAAATGCATGGCAGATGAAGTATAATGTGGATAAATGTGAGGTTATCCACTTTGGTGGTAAAAACAGAGAGACAGACTATTATCTGAATGGTGACAGATTAGGAAAAGGGAAGGTGCAACGAGACCTGGGTGTCATGGTACATCAGTCATTGAAGGTTGGCATGCAGGTACAGCAGGCGGTTAAGAAAGCAAATGGCATGTTGGCCTTCATAGCGAGGGGATTTGAATACAGGGGCAGGGAGGTGTTGCTACAGTTGTACAGGGCCTTGGTGAGGCCACACCTGGAGTATTGTGTACAGTTTTGGTCTCCTAACTTGAGGAAGGACATTCTTGCTATTGAGGGAGTGCAGCGAAGGTTCACCAGACTGATTCCCGGGATGGCGGGACTGACCTATCAAGAAAGATTGGATCAATTGGGCTTGTATTCACTGGAGTTCAGAAGAATGAGAGGGGACCTCATAGAAACGTTTAAAATTCTGACGGGTTTAGACAGGTTAGATGCAGAAAGAATGTTCCCAATGTTGGGGAAGTCCAGAACCAGGGGTCACAGTCTGAGGATAAGGGGTAAGCCATTTAGGACCGAGATGAGGAGAAACTTCTTCACCCAGAGAGTGGTGAACCTGTGGAATTCTCTACCACAGAAAGTAGTTGAGGCCAATTCACTAAATATATTCAAAAGGGAGTTAGATGAAGTCCTTACTACTCGGGGGATCAAGGGTTATGGCGAGAAAGCAGGAAGGGGGTACTGAAGTTTCATGTTCAGCCATGAACTCATTGAATGGCGGTGCAGGCTAGAAGGGCTGAATGGCCTGCTCCTGCACCTATTTTCTATGTTTCTATGTTTCTAATTGGGGAAAAGCCAATTTTACTAAGCTGAGATGTGATTTAGCAAAAATGGACTGGAAACATAACAACATAGAAACATAGAAAATAGATGCAGGAGTAGGCCATTCAGGCCCTCGAGTCTGCGCTGCCATTCAATAAGATCATGACTGATCATTCCCTCAGTACCCCTTTCCTGCTTTCTCTCCATACCCCTTGATCCCCTTACCGTAAGGGCCATATCTAACTCCCTCTTGAATATATCCAATGAACAACTCTTGCGGCAGGGAATTCCGTTGGTTAACAACCCTCTGTATGAAGAAGTCTCTCCTTATCTCAGTCCTAAATGGCCTACCCCTTATCCTAAGACTATGTCCCCTGGTTATGGACTGCCCCAATATCGGGAACATTCTTCCCACATCTAACCTGTCCCGTCGCGTCAGAATCTTATACGTTTCTATGAGATTCCCTCTCATCCTTCTAAACTCCAGTGAATAGAGGCCCAGTTGATCCAGTCTCTCCTCATATGACAGCCCAGCCATCCCTGGAATCAGTCTGGTGAACCTTCATTCAAGAATGTCCTTCCTCAGATTAGGAGACCAAAATTGAACATAATATTCCAGGTGAGGCCTCACTAAGGCCCTGTATAACTGCAGCAAGACCTCCTTGCTCCTATACTCAAATCCCCTAGCTATGAAGGCCAACATACCATTTGCCTTCTTCACCGCCTGCTGTACCTGCATGCCCACTTTCAGTGACTGATGAACCATGACACCCAAGTCTCGTTGCACCTCCCCTTTTCCTAATCTGCCGCCATTCAGATAATATTCTGCCTTCGTGTTTTTGCCCCCAAAATGGATAACCTCACATTTATCTACATTATACTGCGTCTGCCATGCATTTGTCCACTCACCTAACCTGTCCAAGTCACCCTGCAGCCGCTTAGCGTCCTCCTCACAGTTCACAACGCCACCCAGTTTAGTGTCATCCACAAACTTGGAGATATTACATTCAATTCCTTCATCTAAATCATTAATATCTATTGTAAAGAGCTGGGGTCCCAGCACTGAGCCCTGCGGCACTCCACTAGTTACTGCCTGCCATTCTGAAAAGGACCCGTTTATCCCGACTCTCTGCTTCCTGTCTGCCAACCAGTTCTCTATCCACATCAGTACATTACCCCCAATAACATGCGCTTTGATTTTGCACATCAATCTCTTGTGGGGGAACTTGTCAAAAGCCTTTTGAAAGTCCAAATACACCACATCCACTGGTTCTCCCTTGTCCACTCTGCTAGTTACATCCTCAAAAAATTCCAGAAGATTCGTCAAGCATGATTTCCCTTTCATAAATCCTTGCTGACTTGGTCCGATCTTGTCACTGCTTTCCAAATGCGTTGCTATTTCATCCTTAATGATTGATTCCAACATTTGCCCCACTACTGATGTCAGGCTAACCGGCCTATAATTACCTGTTTTCTCTCTTCCTTTTTAAAAAAGTGGTGTTACATTAGCTACCCTCCAGTCCATAGGGACTGATCCAGAGTCGATAGACTGTTGGAAAATGATCACCAATGCATCCACTATTTCTAGGGCCACCTCCTTAAGTACTCTGGGATGCAGACTATCAGGCCCTGAGGATTTATCGGCCTTCAATCCCATCAATTTCCCTAACACAATTTCCCGCTAATAAGGATATCCTTCACTAAACCCACTGTCCGCTAGTACATTCGGAAGGTTATTTGTGTCTTCCTTCATGAAGACAGAACTGAAGTATTTGTTCAATTGGTCTGCCATTTCTTTGTTCGCCATTATAAATTCACTTGAATCCAACTGCAAGGGACCTACGTTTGTCTTCACTAATTTTTTTCTCTTCACATATTTATAGAAGCTTTTGCAGTCAGTTTTTATGTTCCCGGCAAGCTTCCTCTCGTACTCTATTCTCCCCCTCTTAATTAAACCCTTAGTCTTCCTCTGCTGAATTCTAAATTTCTCCCAGTCCTCAGGTTTGTTGCTTTTTCTAACCAATTTATATGCCTCTTCCTTGGCTTTAACACTATTCTTAATTTCCCTTGTTAACCATGGTTGAGTCACCTTCCCCGTTTTATTTTTACTCCAGACAGGGATGTACAATTGCTGAAGTTCATCCATGTGACCTTTAAATGTTTGCCATTGCTTATCCACCGTCAACCCTTTAAGTATCCTTTGCCAGTCTATTCTAGCCAATTCACGCCTCATACCGTCGAAGTTACCTTTCCTTAAGTTCAGGACCCTAGTTTCCGAATTAACTGTGTCACTCTCCAACTTAATAAAGAATTCTACCATATTATGGTCACTCTTCCCCAAGGGGCCTCGCACAACAAGATTGCTAATTAGTCCCTTCTCATTACACTACTTGAAGGTAAATCAGTATCAGAGCGGTGGAAGGCATTCAAGGAGCAGATCTTTAGGGTTCAGAGCAAGTATGTTCCCTTAAGGAAAAAGGGCGGGACTAACATATCTAGAGCCCCCTGGATGTCAAGGGGCGTACAGGGTAGGATAAAGAAAAAAAGGGAGACTTATGACAGATACCGAGGGCTCAATATTGCAGAAACCCTCGAGAAGTGTAGAAAGTGCAGAAGTGAAATTAAAAAGGAAATTAGGAAAGCAAAGAGAGAGCATGAAAACATTTTGGCAAGTAAAATCAAAGAAAACCCAAAGATGTTTTATAAATACATTAAGAGCAAAAGAATAATTAAAGAAAGAGTAGGGCCTATTAGAGACCATAAAGGTAATCTATGTGTGGAGGCGGAAGATGTGGGTATAATTATTGATGAATACTTTACATCTGTTTTCACAAAAGAGACGGGCAATGCAGACATTGCAATCAGGGAGGAGGAGTGTGAAATATTAGATGAAATAAACATAGTGAGAGAGAAAGTACAAAAGTGGATAAACCCCCAGGTCCGGATGAAATGTATCCCAGGCTGTAAAGAGAAGCAAAAGAGGAAATAGCAGAGTTTCTGACCATAATTTTCAATCCTCTCTGGCAACAGGTGTGGTGCTGGAGGACTCGAAGACTGCGAATGTTGTACCATTGTTTAAAAAGTGAGAAAGGAATTACGCCGGTCAGCCTAACCTCGGTGGTGGGAAAATACTTGGAAAAAATTCTGAGGGACAGGATAAATCTTCATTTGGATGCGGATTAATCAAGGACAGTCAATATGGATTTGTGAGGGGAAGGTTGTGTCCGACTAACTTGATTGAATTTTTTGAGGAGGTAACAAAGAGGGTCGATGAGGGTATTGCATTTAACGTAGTGAATGTGGATTTTAGCAAGGCTTTTGATAAGGTCCCACATGGCAGACTGGTTATGAAAGTAAAAGCCCATGGGATCCAAGGCAATGTGGCAAGTTGAATCCAAAATAGGCTCAGAGGCAGAAAGCAAAGGGTAATTGTTGATGTGTGTTTTTGTGACTGGAAGGCTGTTTCAAGTGGGGTCCCGCAGGGCTCAATACGAGGTCCCTTGCTTTTTGTGGTTATATATCAATGATTTAGACTTGAATATAGGGGGTATGATTAAGAAGTTTGCAGATTATACAAAAATTGGCTGTGTGGTTGATAATGAAGAAGAAAGCTGTAAACTGCAGGAAGATGTCAATGAACTGGTCATGTGGGCAGAACAGTGGCAAATGGAATTCAATCTGGAGAAGTGTGAAGTAATGCATTTGGGGAGGGTTAACAAGGCAAGGGAATACACATTAAATGGTAGGACACTGAGAAATGTAGAGGAACAAAGGGATCTTGGAGTGCAGGCCCACAGTGCATATGGAATACATGCCTTTATTAGCCGAGGCATAGAATACAAGAGCAGGGAGATTATGCTTGAACTGTATAAAACACTAGTTAAGCCACAGCTCGAGTACTGCCTGCAGTTCTGCTCACCACATTTCAGGAAAGATGTGATTGCACTAGAGAGGATACAGGAGAGATTTACGAGGATGTTGTCTGGACTCGATAATTTTAGCTTTGAGGACAGATTGGATAGGCTGGGTTTGTTTTCTTTGGAACAGAGGAGGCTGAGGGAAGACCTTATTGAGGTGTGTAAAATTATGAGGAGCCTAGACAGAGTGGATAGGACCTATTTTCCTTACCAGAAGGGTCAACAGTGGGCATAGATTTAAAGTAATTGGTAGGAGGTTTAGAGGGGATTTGAGGGGAGATTTTTTCACCCAGAGGATGGTGGGGGTTTGGAACTCATTACCTGAAAGTGCCATAACCTACAAAGCTATGGTCCAAGAGCTGACAAGAACATAAGAACATAAGAAATAGGAGCAGGAGTAGGCCATTTGGCCCCTCGAGCCTGCTCCGCCATTTAATAAGATCATGGCTGGTCTGATCATGGACTCGGCTCCACTTCCCTGCCTGCACCCCATAACCCTTTATCCCCTTATCGCTCAAAAATCTGTCTATCTCCGCCTTAAATATATTCAATGACCCAGCTCTCCCTGGGACAGAGAATTCCATAGATTTACAACCTTCTGAGAGAAGAAATTCCTCCTCATCTCTGTTTAAAATGGGCGGCCCCCTATTTTATTTTCCTCCATGTGGAAATATCCTCTCTACATCCACCTTGTCGAGCCCCTCATTATCTTATATGTTTCGATAAGATCACCTCTCATTCTTCTGAACTCCAATGACTATAGGCCCAACCTACTCAACCTATCTTCATAAGTCAACCCCCTCATTTCCGGAATCAACCTAGTGAACCTTCACTGAACAGCCTCCAATGCAAGTATATCCTTCCTTAAATACGGAGAACAAAATTGTACGCAGTACTCTAGGTGTGGCCTCACCAATATCCTGTACAGTTGTAGCAGGACTTCTCTGCTTTTATACTCTATTCCCCTTGCAATAAAGGCCAACATTTAATTTGCCTTCCTGATTACTTGCTGTACCTGCATACTAACTTTTTGTGTTTCATGCACAAGGACCCCCAGGTCTCTCTGTACTGCAGCACTTTGCAATTTTTCTCCATTTAAATTATAATTTGCTTTTCTATTTTTTCTGCCAAAGTGGATGACCTCATATTTTGCCACATTATACTCCATCTGCCAAATTTTTGCCCACTCACTTAGCCTGTCTATATCCCTTTGCAGATTTGTTGTGTCCTCCTCACAATTTGCTTTCCTACCCATCTTTGTATCATCAGCGAACTTAGCTACATTACATTTGGTCCCTTCATCCAAGTCATTAATATAGATTGTAAATAGTTGAGGACCCAGCACCAATCCCTGCAACACCCCACTAGTTACTGTTTGCCAACCGGAAAATGACCCATTTATCTCGACTCTTTGTTTTCTGTTAGTCAGCCAATTCTCTATCCATGCTAATATATTACCCCCAACCCCATGAACTTTTATCTTATGCAGTAACCTTTTATGTGGCACCTTATCAAATGCCTTCTGGAAATCCAAATACACCACATATACTGGTTCCCGCTTATCCATCTTGCTCGCTACATCCTCAAAAAACTCCAGCAAATTTGTCAAACATGATTTCTCTTTCATCAAACCATGCTGACTCTGATTGATTGAATTATGCTTTTCCCAAATGTCCTGCTACTGCTTCCTTAATAATAGACGACAGCATTTTGTCAATGACAGATGTTGGGCTAACTGGTCTATAGTTTCCTGCTTTTTGTCCCTCCTTTTTTAAATAGGGGCATTACATTTGCGGTTTTCCAATCTGCTGGGACCGCTCCAGAATCCAGGGAATTTTGGTAGATTACAACCAATGCATCCACTATCTCTGCAGCCACTTCTTTTCAGACCCTAGGATGCAGGCCATCAGGTCCAGGGGACTTGTCCGCCTTTAGTCCCATTATTTTACCGAGTGCTACTTCTTTAGTGATAGTGATTGTATTAAGTTCCTCCCTTCCTATAGCCCCTTGATTGTCCACTATTGAGATATTTTTAGTGTCTTCTACCGTGAAGACTGATACAAAATATTTGTTCAACGTCTCTGCCATTTCCCTGTTCTCCATTATTAATTCCCCAGTCTCATCCTCTAGGGGACCAACATTTACTTTAGCCACTCTTTTCCTTTTTATGTACCTGTAGAAACTTTTACTGTCTGTTTTTATATTTTGTGCTAGTTTACTTTCATAATCTAATATCCCTCTCTTTGTCATTTTTTTAGTTGTTCTTTGCTGGCTTTTAAAAGTTTTCCATTCCTCTGGTCTCCCACTAGTCTTGGTCACGGCGCTAGTGAGATTAGGCTGAATAGCTCTTTGTCGGCTGGTGCGGACACAATGGGCCGAAATTCTGTGCTGTAAGTTTCTATGATTCTATGGGGCCGAAATTGCCCTCCGCTGCAAACGGCGCGCACCTACCCTGTTTCTATAGTTTTTAATGACACGGTGGATGCGGTGTCCACTTGAGCGAAATTCCGCTCTGTGGTATTTTTTTCGGCAGACCGGAGGTCAGTCATAATGGGGGTGGAAGTGAGGTGGTAAGTGGAAGCTCGTATTGTAGAGGGGCCAAAGTTGTGGGCGGGTGTAGTGGCTCGCGCTGGCAGTCATTAGCGTAGCGCTGATGATATAATTGTGGCGCCACGTCACCACGGCTCTCCTCTTCACTTAAAGGGGAGAGCCTGCGTGATTTTTAAAGTTCGGTACACTGGGCCACTGGGGAGGGATTCAGCCGGGCCAGCAGCCTGGCACCCAAGAGAGGATGCCAGGCTGCCTGTTGGTGGCCCGGCCGAACCTGGGGGCATAATTGTTGGACTGACATGGCAGCCGGCCAACAAAAAAAACCATGGCTGCAGCTGCAGTAGGTCCACCCCTTTAATGGGAGCTGCACTGCTATTTTACAAGGATTACAGCTTCACTACACCAGCAGAAAAAAGCAGTTTTTGTCACTGCGCGGCGGGAGCAAGATTTTTTTCAACGGAGTTTCGCCATCGGGGGAATGTTGTATACGTGTAAATAACTGACAAACTGAGCCAGGAGAAATGTAACTTAACTTAATTGTGCTTTTATACAACCCAAAATGGTGCCCCAAACCGACACGAACCAGAATGAATACAGCAACTGTGACTAGCTCCTGAAGGGTCCTAATGTCCGTCCTGTGAGCTGTAACAAACAAATAGAGTATGAACACAACATATTTCCCCCCTTTTTAAAACCACAGTTTGATCGAGGTTTTCGGTTGGAAACCAGAACGGTGCCTCTGTTGCATCCTGCTGGTCTGCTGCTGGTCTGTGAGTTGGGGATCAGTCTACGAACGTTCCATCGAGTTCCATCATTGAACTCATAGGTGTGAGGCCTGAACTTTCGCCCGATCTGTTTTGGAGGCAAAAGTGAAGATGCGAGCTTATGACTATGGTTTGGGCGCTTAACTCTGACTGAATCTCTGTTCTTCAGTTGGGGCTGTTGAGTGCGCTGTTTTGTGTCAGTGTACGACTTTGCTTTTCATTGGCGGTCCGAAATCTGGGATGCGAGTATGGTTATCTTCGCACTAGGTTTGGCTGGGGGTTTGAGAATGTCCAGTAGCCAGCGAAGGTTCCACCCAATCATGAGTGTCATGTCTTGAATAAAGAGTCAGACTAGATACTGCAAGCTCAAAGTAAAGTATGACCGTAGTCCTTTATTACAGATCTCAGAGTGCCTCTCCAGCCTGTGAGGCCTCCTTATATACAGGTGCTCCCAAAGGATTGTGGGATCCCTTGGGACTCCAGGGGATAAACCCTCTGGTGGTTAGATATGGTATTTACAGGTTTACATACAAAACAACACTCTCCCTCCCCCCCAAAATCAATAGTGTAACTATTTACAATGTGAGTCGATCTGGGGCCTTTCTTTCCCTAGTTGATCGTCTTGGTGCAAATGCTGGTTTTGGTGAGTCGTTTGTTGGGCCCTCGCTGCGCTCCTGCGCAGCTGGCCTTGCTGGACTGCTGGGGATGGTGAGTCCTGCTGGGCAGCTGCAAGTGATGGGTTCTGCTTCGTGGTCAACCGCTGGGTCGGTTACCACTTGTGAGTGTGTTGGAGGTTCGAAAAAGGTGGAGTCTATTGTGGGTTGTTCTGGATAGTCCATAAATCTGAGTTTGGTTTGGTCCAAGTGTTTCCTGCAGGTGAGTCCATTTGAGAGTTTGACCACAACCACCTTGGCCAAAACAGTGCCAGGAAGCCACTTGGGACCTTGTCCATAGTTCAACACAAATACAGGATCATTTATCTCAATTTCGCATGACACATTTGCGCGATCATTATATATATTCTGTTGAAGCAGCCTGCTCTCTACCTATCGTGTAGATCAGGGTGTACTAATGTGAGTCTTGTCTTAAGTGCTCTTTACATGAGCAGTTCAGCGAGAGGGACCCCAGTGAGCGAGTGGGGTCTTGTGCGATAACTAATCAGGACTCGGGATAAATGAGTCTGCAGTGAGCTTTCAGTTTGAACTGCTCGTCTGCCTGACCATTGGATGCTGGTTTAAACGGGGCAGATGTGACATGTTTGATCCCGTTGCGGGTTATGAACTCCTTGAACACGGCACTGGTAAAGCACGGCCCATTGTCACTTACAAGGACATTAGGCAGGCCGTGCATGGCAAACATGGCCCGTGCGCTTTCAATGGTGGCAGTGGACATGCTTGCCAACATTATCATACATTCAATCCATTTGGAGTACCCATCTACAACCACTAAGAACATTTTTCCTAAGAATAGGTCTGCATAGTCGACATGGACCCTGGATCACGGTTTGGAGGGCCAGGACCATAAACTTAATGGTGCCTCCCTGGGTGCATTGCTTAACTGTGAACATGTATTACATTTGTGCACGCAGGACTCTAAGTCTGCATCGATACCGGGCCACCACATGTGGGATCTGGCTATCACTTTCATCATTACGATGCCTGGGTGGGTATTGTGGAGATCACTGATGAAAGTGTCCCTGCCCTTTTTTGGCACTACTACCCGATTACCCCATACAATCTGCCTGTATAGACATTTCATCTTTGCACCACTGGTACGGCTTTATTTCTTCCTGCATCTCTAACGGGACACTAGACCAACTCCCGTGGAACATACAGAATTTTACTAAGGACAGTAAGGAGTTCTGGCTTGTCCAGGTTCTAATCTGTTGGGCGGCAACAGGTGATTGCTCACTCTCGAATGCTTCCAATACCATAACTAAATCTGGGGGCTGTGCCATCTCCACCCCTGTGGTGGGCAATGGCAGCCTACTGAGAGCATCGGCACAGTTTTCTGTGCCTAGCCTGTGGCGGATGGCGTAGTTGTATACGGACAACGTGAGCACCCATCTCTGGATGTGGGCCGATGCATTCGTATTTATCCCCTTGCTTTCCGAAAAGAGGGTATATAAGCGGCTTTTGGTTGGTTTCCAATTCAAATTTGAGCCCGAACAGATATTGATGCATTTTCTTTACCCCGTAAACACACGCTAACGCTTCTTTTTCGATCATACTGTAGGCCCTCTCTGCCTTAGACAAACTTCTGGATGAATAAGCAACCGGTTGCAATTTTCCAAATTCATTAGTCTGTTGCAATATACACCCGACCCCATACGATGACGCATCCCACGTTAGTGCCAAACGCTTACATGGGTCGTACAACACAAGCAATTTGTTTGAACATAACAGCTTCCTAGCTTTCTCAAAAGCATTTTCTTGGCTTTTACTCCATACTCATTCATCTCCTTTACGCAGTAAAGAGTGCAGGGGTTCTAACAATGTGCTAAGACCCAGTAAGAAGTTACCAAAATAGTTCAGGAGTCCTAGAAACGACTGCAGCTCCGTCACGTTCTGTGGCCTCGGTGTGTTCTCGATTGCCTCCATCTTCAAATCGGTGGGCCTGATGCCGTGTGCCGCGATTCTTCTCCCCAGGAACTCCACTTCAGGCACCAGGAAAACGCAATTCGAGCATTTTAGCCTGAGCCCCACACGATTAAGACGACTGAGACCCTCCTCCAGGTTCTGCAGGTGCTCGACGGTGTCCCGACCTGTAACCAAGATGTCATCCTGGAAGACCACGGTGCGCGGGACCGACTTCAGCAAGCTTTCCATGTTCCTCTGGAATATCGCCGTGGCCGATCGAATGCCAAATGGGCATCTATTGTAAATGAAGAGACCTTTGCGCGTGTTGATGCAGGTGAGGCCTTTCGATGATTCATGAGGCCATATGTTGGTGCCCCGCAAACGGTGAGGACGATCGACCTTCATTTAGCAGCGTTCGCTTCTCCTTCCAGCTCGTTGGCCACGAAGTATTGGTCGAGTCGCTCCACGAAGGTTTCCCAATCAACTCCCTCTGAAAATTTCTCCAGGATGCCCACGATTCTCTGCATTGTTGCATTGGGGTTCTTCATTTGTATCTCGTTGCCAGTTGTTATGTCTTGAATAAAGAGTCAGACTAGATACTGCAAGCTCAAAGTAACGTGTGACCGTAGTCCTTTATTACAGATCTCAGAGTGCCTCTCCAGCCTGTGAGGCTTCCTTATATACAGGTGCTCCCAAGGGATTGTGAGAATCCTTGGAACTCCAGGGGATAAGCCCTCTGGTGGTTGTGGTCGTGGTATTTACAGGTTTATATACATAACAATGAGCTCAGTGGGTGCCTTCCCCATTAGCGAGTGCTTTGTTGAATGGTATGTGCAGAGAATGGTTTGAACTGCTTCGTCGATTGTTTGGTCTGCTGCGAGATTGGTTTTCAAACCCTTTTTGATGACACAGTTAAATCGCACAATACCTCCATTGCTTTGAGGATTGTACTGAGCAGTAAGACGATGCTCGATACCATGATGAATGAGGAAATGGTCAGACACAAACTGTGGTCCATTGTCAGTGATTATGACCTCTGGGAGGCCCCACTTCATGAACATACGCTGCAGAATAGTGACGATCGTTGATGAGGTCATTGAACTTAGTGATTTCGGGCCATTTGGAATGCAGGTCATGTAGTACAACAAGGAAACGCTGCTGCTGTGGAGCTGCTTCAACTGGACCGAAGTTATCCAACTGAAGTTGTTGCCATGGTTTTTGTGACCATGGAATGGGCTTCATTGGCACTGGTCGGATGTTTGTTGCCTTTTAGCTCAAACTGCATGCTTCACAATGTGAGACAAACTCCTCGATGCGAGTGTCAATCCCAGGCCACCATACTGAATCGCGACATCTCTGCTTCATGCGGGCAATGCCAGGGTGTCCATCGTGTGCTAATGAGAGAACGTGCTGTTGAAGAGACTTGGGAATTACGAGCTAGGCAGCCATTGTTGCAAACGGAAAATTAATTGCAAAATCTGTGGAAGGTTTTCAGCTCTTCCTGAATTTACTTAGGCCACTCAGTCTGGGGGAAGTGACACATGTGCTGGAGCGTAGCATCATGCTGTGATTCGGTTTTGAGTTTGTCGCAGGAGACAAGGTTTCTGATGGACTGAGTGATGATCGACGTGACATATGTGTCGTCATCTGTGAACAAGTCAGCACCAGAGTCCGAAACCGATGTTGAGCGGCTGAGCATGTCAGCTACGTGATTGTGACTGCCAGCGATGTACTGTACATCAAAGTTATACTGATGAAGGTGATCTGACCAGCGTATGATTCATAGTGGTCTGTGCCCAAATCCAGTTGGAGCAAGTAGCGTAGTTAACGCTTGGTGATCTGTACGAAGGGTAAATTTCCTGCCATAGAGGTAGATGTGCCAGTGTTCACATGCGTAGATGCAAGCGAGTGCTTCGCGTTCCCCTGTAGAATATTCACATTCTGCAGACAAGAGCTTGCGAGAGGTGAAGGTGACTGGGCGTTCCAGGCTGTCAATCCATTGTGAGAGCACAGCACCATGGCGGTGCCTGATGCATCCATGGTGACGTACGTAGTGGCATTCGGATCAAAGTACGCGAGGATAGGAGGGGCTGTGATCTTCTCCTTAAATGTGGTGAATGTCGGTGCCCGGGAATCTGTCCATTCCCAAGGGACGTCCTTACGCAGCAACTTGTGAAGTGGTTCGGCAGTGTGCGCGTAGTGCGGGACAAACTTCAGATAGAAGTCGCAAGTGCCGAGGAATGATGAAAGTTCTTTGACATTGGTTGCCTCCTGCATTCGCTGGATCGCATCAATGTTGTCAAGCTGTGCTGTGACTCTATAGCCCAGAAAGTTTATTTGTCCAGCAGCGAATGTACACTTATCGACATTAAGTGTAATGTCATGTGTAGCAAACCTAGCCATAACTGCGTGAAGTCACTGGTCATGTTCTTCCATTGTCTGTCCTTGGACGACGATATCATCAAGCAGATTGAGGGCTCCCTCTATGCCTGCTAGCATAGTAGTGACAATCTTCTGAAATGCACTTGGTGCAGAAGATAGCCCATAGGGCATGCGTCGATACTGATACAAACCATCATGCATCGTGAATGCTGTGAGCGATTTGCTGTCCTCCGCTAGGGGTATTTGCAGGTAACTGCAGCGCAGTCGAGTTTTGTAAAAACTATTGAGCCACGGAATTCTGAAGACAGTTTGTCGATGGTCGGAAGAGGGTACTTGTTGGGGATGACGGCCTTGTTAACCTCTTTCAGGTCGATGCATAGGCGGAGATCACCAAGCAATGACTAAGTTCGAGATCCAGGGTGAGGAGTCGATGCTCTCAATGATTCCCTGAGATTCGAGTCGCGTTAATTCTGCAGATACTTGGTTGCAAACCGCGAATGAGAGACAGCGAAGTCACTGCGTAACTGGTTTGACAGAAGGGTCAACGCGGGGACGATGGCAGAATTTTGTTGTCATTCCAAACCCTGTGAAGATTGAGAGATACTGCTTGTCAAAGTCCACCGTGTACACAGGTGTGCCCGTTAGGTCGTAAACTTTGAACCCAAGCTTGTCAAAAAGGTCAACAACACCCATGAGGCTTCGTCCCTTCGCGACATAAAAGGAAAAGCTCTCCAATGTTATGTCCTTGTAGTATATTGGGACAGATATGACCCCAAGTACCTCAATTTTGGATTCGGAGTACGCATGTAGAGTGGAAGTTGTGGGCTGTAGTTGACAGTGCGTGAAGTAGGTTTTGTACACAGCCTCGCTCAATATGGAGACTTTGGCTCCAAGGTTATTGAGGAGGCAGATGGGCGTGCCGTCAATGTTTACCTCACAGTCCTTGAATTTATCTAAACTGATGTGTGAAATGCCACTAATGGTGTCAACCATACTGGGTTCATCACTATCGGGGTTGTCTACCTGTCGAACATGCTGTGATGAGCGACAGACACTAGCAAAATGGTTCATTTTACCACATGCAGAGCATTTCTTCCCATGTGCAGGGCAGTTAAGACTCTTTGCTGAGTGTGATTTGTCCCCACAGTTAAAGCAGTGGAAGTTAAGCCCGCGATCCGTAGTGGGTGGCTTATTACTAGCCCTGGGTCTCTGCTGTGATTTCCGCTTTGGACGAGCGCCTTGCACATGGGCTGTAGCTGCTGTCTGCTGCACAGGGGGAGCAGGGGATCTGAACGCTTTTGAATCGGAAAGTGCTGATTTGATTTGGATGGCCAAATTAGTTGCTTTGTCCAATATATATTGTCATCCTCCATTAGCAAGTGTTCCTGAATGCGGGGGATCGTTGTTTTCTCAATAATTTGATCCCTGATCATTTCCTCTGTAAGTGTTCCAAAGTTACACGTCGTGGCCAGTTCAGTTAATGAAATGATGTACTGTTGGATTGGTTCACCGTTCCCTTGACCCCTTTTACAAAATTGGTATTTCTCCATCATGATACTTTTCTTTGGCCCAAAATTGTTCTCTAGGGCGCTTACTGTTTGCATAGGTCTCCGTTTCTTCAATTTGGCCAAAGATGTGTTGACCCTCAGTGCCAAGGCAGTAGATAAGTATTGCACGGCGGCGAGCTGGTGTTACGTTGTTGCTCTCTAACCTACTCGCTGTGAAGTATGTAGAAATTTTTTTTAGCCATCTCGGCCACGGAATTGGAGGGTCCTCTGGTGTGGAGAGGAAAGGTGCGGGGTTGTAGGGAGGTTAATTTGAATCATCCTAGTCGCCAAATTATGTTGTGTATGCGTAAATAACTGACAAACTGAGCCAGGAGGAATGTAACTTAACTTAACTGTGCTTTTATACGATCCAAAATGGTGTCCCAAACCGGCATGATCCAGAATGAAAACAGCTACTGTGAACAGCTCCTGCAGGGTCCTAATGCCCGTCTGTGAGCTGTAACAAACAGAGTATGAACACAATAGGGAACATCGGCGATGCGTGCTCTGATGGCGCACTTAGGACAGATCGGCAGCAGCAGAGCGGTAGTGGGAGGGAGTGGGTCACCGCCGGGATACCGTATGAGCAGAATTTTCAAAACGGTGGCCATTACATGAAAAATCGGAGGCCACTGCGCTCCGCAGCGTGGCCGCCGATTCCCTGCGGTAACATGCCTTAAGGGAAGGTGCAATTTTGGCCCCTATGAGTTCTTGCTCCCTTCAGACTCATCATTGGCCCTGATATATAGGTACAGTAGTGTGCCCAGAATAATGAAGTGAGAATGTCACCCAAACATCCTTATATAGCTATAACTCTGTATTACAGGATACCTATAATTTCATAATCCTATCACTAGCATAGAGCTCCAGATAAACTAGTTTATTGTTAATGTTCCTTGCATTTCTGTACAGTATTTTAAGACAGTTACCTCCAGATCTTGATGCAGTCCTCTCTAGTGTTCTCACTCCTCCTAAATTCTCCCCCTTCCATAAATTCTACTCTCATTCTTAACCTGCACTGAATTCCCTATTTTCAAAGTGCTTATTTTGTGGTTCAATTCTATGCTGTCTTTTCTCTGATCTCCCCCTACCATATGAGTTTAAATCCACCCACTTGTTCTTTCTATCTTCTGTTCAAGTATGCTGGTGCCAGTGAGGCAGGTGAAGGCCATCCTGTTTGTAGGTGCTTTCATGTCGCAGAAATCATCCCACTGTCCATCAAATCTAAACCTTACTCAACACCTTGACTGAATAGTCCGGTGCAGTGGTTTTCTCACCAAAAGTGCAGCGGGGTGGGAAGCAACGTTCTCACTAAGCTACCCGGCCTGGTCGTCAGGTCCCGCACAGGCCACTCACCAGCTCTATATTGGAAATAAATGCGCATGCACGAAAAATTGAATGGGCCGCGCAGCCAGTTATTAGCCTGCACCAAAATAAATTACAGGGAACATTGGAGGGATGTACACTCACTGCTGTGACTCAGCACTGACCCCATCACATTTTTCAGGGTCAGCCTCATTTATTTATTTTGGACGGGCTCCTGTCTGTAGTAGCTCCTGCCATTGGGAATTTGCCACTGGGTGGATAGGATATCCTAAGCTCCTGCTGCAGTTAAATCATTTCAGTAGTTTAAAGGGAGTGGGCCACAAAATTTAAAAAGTGAACTAGCTCCTGAAAGTTTCCTGAAAGCATCTCTGCAAGCGAATCATCATTGGCCATGCTCCAAAATTCCCTGACCAAAATATAGAAACATAGAAACATAGAAAATAGGTGCAGGAGTAGGCTAATTCGGCCTTCCGAGCATGCACCGCCATTCGATGAGATCATGGCTGATCATTCCCGCAGTACCCTTTCCTGCTTTCTCTCCATACCCCTTGATCCCCTTAGCCGTAAGGGCCTTATCTAAATCCCTCTTGAATATATTCAATGAACTGGCATCAACAACTCTCTGCGGCAGGGAATTCCACAGGTTAACAACTCTCTGAGTGAAGAAGTTTCTCCTCATCTCAGTCCTAAATGGCCTACCCCCTTATCCTACGACTGTTCTGGTTCTGGACTTCCCCAACATCGGGATCTAACCTATCCTGTCCCGTCAGAATCTTGTATGTTTCTATGAGATCCCCTCTCATTCTTCTAAACTCCAATGTATAAAGGCCCAGTTGATCCAATCTCTCCTCATATGTTAGTCCAGCCATCCCGGGAATCAGTCTGGTGAACCTTCGCTGCACTCCCTCAATACCAAGAATGTCCTTCCTCAGATTAGGAGACCAAAACTGAACACAATATTCCAGACGAGGCCTCACCAAGGCCCTGTACAACTGCAGTAAGACCTCCCTGCTCCAATACTCAAATCCCCTAGCAATGAAGGCCAACATACCATTTGCCTTCTTCACCGCCTGCTGTACCTGTATGCCAACTTCCAATGACTGATGAACCATGACACCCAGGTCTCGTTGCACCTCCCCTTTTCCTGATCTGCCACCATTCAGATAATATTCTGCCTTCGCGTTTTTGCCCCCAAAGTGGATAGCCTCACATTTATCCACATTATACTGCATCTGCCATGCATTTGTCCACTCACCTAACCTGTCTAAGTCACCCTGCAGCCTCTTAGCGTCCCCCTCACAGCTCACACCACCACCCAGGTTAGTGTCATTTGCAAATTTGGAGATATTACACTCAATTCCTTCATCCAAATCATTGTTATATATTGTAAATAGCTGGGGTCCTAGCACTGAGCCCTGCGGCACTCCACTAGTCACTGCCTACCATTATGAAAAAGACCCGTTTATCCCGATTTTCTGCTTCCTGTCTGCCAACCAGTTCTCTATCCACGTCAGTACGTTACCCCCAATATCATGTGCTTTAATTTTGCACACCAATCTCTTGTGTGGGACCTTGTCAAAAGCCTTTTGGAAGTCCAAATACACCACATCCACTGGTTCTCCCTTGTCCACTCTGCTAGTTACATCCTCAAAAAATTCCAGAAGATTTGTCAAGCATGATTTCCCCTTCATAAATCCATGCTGACTTGGACCGATCCTGTCACTGCTTTCCAAATGCGCAGCTATTTCATTCTTAATAATTGATTCCAACATTTTCCCCACCACTGATGTCAGGCCAACCAGTCTATAATTACCTGCTTTCTCTCTCCCTCCCTTTCTAAAAAGTGGTGTTACATTAGCTATCCTCCAGTCCATAGGAATTGATCCCGAGTCGATAGACTGCTGGAAAATGATCATCAATGCATCCACTATTTCTATGGCCACTTCCTTAAGTACTCTGGGATGCAGACCATCAGGCCCCGGGGATTTATCCGCCTTCAATCCCATCAATTTCCTGAGCAGAATTTCCTGCCTAATAAAGATATCCTTCAGCTCCTCCTTCTCACTAGACCCTCGGTCTCCTAGTACTTCCGGAAGGTTATTTGTGTCTTCCTTCGTGAAGACAGAACCAAAGTATTTGTTCAATTGGTCTGCCATTTCTTTGTTCCCCATTATAAATTCACCTGAATCCGACTGCAAGGGACCTACGTTTGTCTTCACTAATCTTTTTCTCTTCACATATCTATAGAAGCTTTTGCAGTCAGTTTTTATGTTCCCGGCAAACATAGAAACATAGAAACATAGGGCCCAAGTTTCCACACGATAAAAAACGGGCGCCCCTCCGAGCTGGGCGCCCGTTTTTCGCGCCTAAAACGGCGGCGGAAAAAAAACTCGCAATTCTGGAGAGCCCTGCAACTCCTTGTCTGTTTGGCGCGGCGCCCAGGGGGGCGGAGCCTACACTCGCGCCGATTTTGTAAGTGGGAGGGGGCGGGTACTATTTAAATTAGTTTTTTTCCTGCCGGCAACGCTGCGCGTGCGCGTTGGAGCGTTCACGCATGCGCAGTGTGAAGGAAACATTGGCACTCGGCCATTTTTGTAGTTCTTTGTAGCTGTTTAATTTTTGAACATTTTTTAATAAAACCACATTGCCATCAGCACTGAGGCTTCCTGCTTACTGCCCCTCCCTCCCTCCCGTTCGCGGGAACGACGCTGAGCTGACTGTAAGGCTTCCACCTCAAGTGGAAGGCTGCTTGCTGCCTGGTTACTGCCTGCCTGCCCCTCCCTCCCTCCCGTTCGCAGGAACGACGCCACATCGCTGAGCTGACTGAAGCACTTTCACACAGGTAGGAAGATGGTTTATTTAATCTTTTCTTTGCTTATAAATGTTTATTCAGGTTGGATTTATTTGTATAATATTTGTAGATATATAAATAAGGATTTATTGTAGAATTTAATGACTTCCCTTCCCCCCCTCCCCCCCACCTCGTTCTGGACGCCTAATTTGTAACCTGCGCCTGATTTTTTAATGTGTAGAACAGGTTTTTTTCAGTTCTACAAAAATCTTCACTTGCTCCATTCTAAGTTAGTTTGGAGTACGTTTTCACTGTGGAAACTGTGAAATCAGGCGTCAGTGGCCGGACACGCCCCCTTTTGAAGAAAAAATTCTGTTCCAAATTAGAACTGTTCTAACTGAGTAGAACTGCAGAAAAAAAATGTGGAGAATTGCGATTTCTAAGATAGTCCGTTCTCCACCAGTTGCTCCTAAAAATCAGGCGCAAATCATGTGGAAACTTGGGCCCATAGAAAATAGGTGCAGGAGTAGGCCATTTGGCCCTTCGAGCCTGCACCACCATTCAATAAGATCATGGCTGATCATTCACTCAGTACCCCTTTCCTGCTTTTTCTCCATACCCCTTGATCTCTTTAGCCGTAAGGATCATATCTAACTCCCTTTTGAATATATCCAATGAACTGGCATCAACAACTCTCTGCAGCAGGGAATTCCACAGGTTAACAACTCTCTGAGTGAAGAAGTTTCTCCTCATCTCAGTCCTAAATGGCCTACCCCTTATCCTAAGACTGTGTACCCTGGTTCTGGACTTTCCCAACATCGGGAACATTCTTCCCGCATCTAACCTGTCCCGTCCTGTCAGAATCTTATACGTTTCTATGAGATCCCCTCTCATCCTTCTAAACTCCAGTGTATAAAGGCCCAGTTGATCCAGTCTCTCCTCATATGTCAGTCCAGCCATCCCTGGAATCAGTCTGGTGAACCTTCGCTGCACTCCCTCAATAGCAAGAACGTCTTTCCTCAGATTAGGAGACCAAAACTGAACACAATATTCCAGGTGAGGCCTCACCAAGGCCCTGTATAATTGCAGTAAGACCCCCCTGCTCCCATACTCAAATCCCCTAACTATGAAGGCAACATGCCATTTGCCTTCTTCACCGCCTGCTGTACCTGCATGTCAACTTTCAATGACTGATGAACAATGACACCCAGGTCTCATTGCACCTCCCCTTTTCCTAATCTGCCGCCATTCAGATAATATTCTACCTTCGTGTTTTTGCCACCAAAGTAGATAACCTCACAGTTATCCACATTATACTGCATCTGCCATGCATTTGCCCACTCTCCTAACCTGTCCAAATTACCCTGCAGCCTCTTAGCATCCTCCTCACAATTCACACCGCCACCCAGTTTAGTGTCATCTGCAAACTTGGAGATATTACCCTCAATTGCTTCATCCAAATCATTAATGTATATTGTGAAGAGCTGGGGTCCCAGCACTGAGCCCTGCGGTACCCCACTAGTTACTGCCTCCCATTCCGAAAAGGACCTGTTTATCCCGACTCTCTGCTTCCTGCCTGCCAACCAATTCTCTATCCACGCCAGTACATTACCCCCAATACCATGTGCCTTGATCTTGTACACCAATCTCTTATGTGGTACCTTGTCAAAGGCCTTTTGAAAGTCCAAATACACCACATCCACTGGTTCTCCCTTGTCCAGTCTACTAGGTACATCCTCAAAAAATTCCAGAAGATTGGTCAAGCATGATTTCCCTTTCCTAAATCCATGTTGACTTGGACCGATCCTGTCACCGCTTTCCAAATGCGCTGCTATTTCATCCTTAATAATAGATTCCAACATTTTTCCCACGACTGATGTCAGGCTAACCGATCTATAGTTACCCGTTTTCTCTCTCCCTCCTTTTTTAAAAAGTGATGTTACATTAGCTACCCTCCAGTCCATAGGAACTGATCCAGAGTTGATAGACTGTTGGAAAATGATCACCAATGCATCCACTATTTCTAGGGCCACCTCCTTAAGTACTCTGGGATGCAGACAATCAGGCGCTGGGGATTTATCCACCTTCAATCCCATCAATTTCCCCAACACAATTTCCCGCCTATTAAGGATATCCTTCAGTTCCTCCTTCTCACTAGACCCTCGGTCCTCTAGTACATCCGGAAGGTCATTTGTGTCTTCCTTCGTGAAGACAGAACCAAAGTATTTGTTCAATTGGTCTGCCATTTCTTTGTTCCCCATTATAAATTCACCTGAGTCTGACTGCAAGGGACCTACATTTGTTTTCACCAATCTTTTTCTCTTCATATATCTATAGAAGCTTTTGCAGTCAGTTTTTACGTTCCCGGCAATCTTCCTCTCATACTCTGTTTTCCCTCTCCTAATTAAACCCTTTGTCCTCCTCTGCTGAATTTTAAATTTCTCCCAGTCCTCAGGTTTGCTGCTTTTTCTGGCCAATTTATATGCCTCTTCCGTGGATCTAACACTATCCTTAATTTCCCTTGTTAGCCACGGTTGAGCCATCTTCCCTGTTTTATTTTTACTCCAGACAGGGATGTACAACTGTTGAAGTTCATCCATGTGATCTATAAATGTTTGCCATTGCCTATCCACCGTCAACCTTTTAGGTATCATTTGCCAGTCTATTCTAGCCAATTCACGCCTTATGCCATCGAAGTTAGCTTTCCTTAAGTTTAGGACCCTAGTTTCTGAATTAACTGTGTCACTCTCAATCTTAATAAAGAGTTTTACCATATTATGGTCACTCTTCCCCAAGGAGCCTTGCACAACAAGATTGCTAATTAGTCTCTTCTCATTACACATCACCCAGTCTAGGATGGATAGCTCTCTAGTCGGTTCCTCCACATATTGGTCACGAAAACCATCCCAAATATACTCCAGAAAATCCTCCTCTACCGCATTCCTACCAGTTTGGTTAACCCAATCTGTATGTAAATTAAAGTCGCCCATGATAACTGCTGTACCTTTATTGCACACATCCCTTATTTCTTGCTTTATGCTTTCCTCAACCTCACGACTACTGTTTGGTGGTCTGTACACAACTCCCACTAGCGTTTTCTGCCCTTTGGTATTCCGCAACTCCACCCATACTGATTCCACATCATCCAAGCCAATGTCCTTCCTTACTATTGCATTAATTTCTTCTTTGACCAGCAATGCCACCCCGCCTCCTTTTCGTCTCTGTCTATCCCTCCTAAATGTTGAATACCCCTGGATGTTGAGTTCCCAGCCTTGGTCACCCTGGAGCCATGTCTCTGTGATGCCAATTACATCGTATCCATTAACTGCTATCTGCGCAGTTGATTCGTCCACCTTATTCCGAATACTCCTTGCTTTGAGGCACAGAGCCTTCAGACTTGTCTTTTAACACACCTTGCCCCTTTAGAATTTTGCTGTAATGTGGCCCTTTTTGTTATTTGCCTTGGGATTCTCTGTCCTCCACTTTTACTATTCCCCTTTCTATCTTTTGCCTCTGTCTCCCTTTTATTTCCCTCTGCCTCCCTGCATAGGTTCCCACCCCCCTGCCATATTAGTTTAACTCCTCCCCAACAGCACTAGCAAACACTCCCCCTAGGACATTGGTTCCGGTCCTGCCCAGGTGTAGACCGTCTGATTTGTACTGGTCCCACCTCCCCCAGATCCGGTCCCAATGCCTCAGGAATTTGAATCCCTCCCTTCTGCACCACTCCTCAAGCCACATATTCATCTGAGCTATCCTGCGATTCCTACTCTGACTAGCATATGGCACTGGTAGCAATCCTGAGATTACTACTTTTGAGGTCCTACCTTTTAATTTAGCTCCTAGCTTCCTAAATTCGTTTCGTAGGACCTCATCCCGTTTTTTACCTATATCGTTGGTACCTATGTGTACCACAACAACTGCCTATTCACCCTCCCTTTTCAGAATGTCCTGCACCCGCTCCGAGACATCCTTAACCCTTGCACCAGGCAGGCAACATACCATCCTGGAGTCTCGGTTGCGGCCGCAGAAACGCCTATCTATTCCCCTTACAATCGAATCCCCTATCACTATAGCTCTCCCACTCTTTTTCCTGCCTTCCTGTGCAGCAGAGCCACCCACGGTACCATGAACTTGGCTGCTGCTGCCCTCCCCTGATGAGTCATCCCGCTCAACAGTACCCAAAGCGGTGTATCTGTTTTGCAGGGGGATGATCGCAGGGGACCCCTGCAATACCTTCCTTATACTGCTCTTCCTGCTGGTCACCCATTTACTATCTGACTGAGTACCCTTTACCTGCAGTGTGACCAACTCGCTAAACGTGCTATACACGTTTCTTCTTCTCGTACTCTATTTTCCCCCTCTTAATTAAATCCTTTGTCCTCCTCTGCTGAATTCTAAATTTTTCCCAGTCCTCAGGTTTGCTGCTTTTTCTGGCCAATTTATATGCCTCTTCCTTGGATTTAACACTATCCTTAATTTTCCTTGTTAGCCACAGTTGAGCCACCTTCCCCATTTTATTTTTAATCCAGACAGGGATGTACAATTGCTGAAGTTCATCCATGTGATCTTTAAATGTTTGCCATTGCCTATCCATCGTCAACCCTTTAACTATCATTTGCCAGTCTATTCTAGCCAATTCACGCCTCATGCCATCGAAGTTAGCTTTCCTTAAGTTTAGGACCCTAGTTTCTGAATTAACTGTGTCACTCTCCATCCTAATAAAGAAGTCTACCATGTTATGGTCACTCTTCCCCAAGGGGTCTCGTATAACAAGATTGCTAATTAGTCCTTTCTCATTACACATCACCCAGTCTAGGATGGCCAGCTCCCTGGTTGGTTCCTCGACATAATGGTCTAGAGAACCATCCCTAATACACTACAGGAAATCCTCCTCCACCGCATTGCTACCAGTTTGGTTAGCCCAATCAATATGTAGATTAAAGTCACCCATGATAATTGCTGTACCTTTATTGCATGCATCCCTAATTTCTTGTTTGATGCTGTCCGCAACCTTACTACTACTGTTTGGTGGTCTGTACACTACTCCCACTAGCGTTTTCCGCCCCTTGGTATTCCGCAGCTCCACCCATACCGATTCCACATCATCCAAGCTAACGTCCTTTCTTACTATTGCATTAATTTCCTCTTTAACCAGCAATGTCACCCAGCCTCCTTTTCCTTTCTGTCTATCCTTCCTAAATGTTGAATATGAAGTAGGAGCAAACATTTGGTACTGAGTGCCGAAAGGGAGCATCAGGTACAGTGGAAGGAGGTAGTCAGGGCAGTTAGTGCTACGTCCACCATCCCTTTCACTGCGAACAAGTGCCAAAAGAAATTCAATGATCTGGCCATAACAACTAAGGTACGAGAAGGTTGTGGCACCTCCTAAAATGTACTGTAATAAGTATGATTTATATCTACAACCACCTTCTTCTCATTGTTGTGAAGGGTATTATCATCTAACTATTAATGTACAGGAACTACTCTTTCTTTCATCTCCAATCTTTCCTCCCCTCACAGCCTTACATGAATAGATGCACTGAATGCCTACCATGATTATACTTGCTTGTTCAATTTGCCTTTTCTCACCTTGATAATGGAGAATGGTTGGCTTGCTGTCAACTGAGTCGGATTAAATGTCATGGAAACTAAAAGAACAACCATACTGTTTTGTTATTATAGCAGAAAGCAGCACATAATCTAAGACAGATAGCATAACAGGTGGTGCTCCCCCAGTTTCTAATGGCTTATGTGGAATTAGCCTCAAATTGCTGGGCAGGCAGAGCGAGTGGGAGCTGGAGAAGTAGAATGGCAGGTGCCAGTATTCATGTTCTTTTCCCTCTTTTGCTCATTCAGCACACATAATTAGTCATCCACAAATATCCAACCGCTGTGCAATTCCATATACTGACATTCAAATGGGAATTACACTGCTCATCTACCCACATTTCTCTTTATCCTGCTTGTTCTCACCAAGTTGTTTGCAGCTTCTCTTTCATGTGCTGTCAGCACTTTTTTTTACACCAGCTGTCAATTACCCTTTTTCTCCGAGCACCGGCTCAGAAATACCCACCCCAAAACATTAGTTCATTGAAATGGAGTGCACAGGTTGATAAGCGCAGGAGGAGCTAGAGGTGAAACATGAGGAAGCAGATGCTGGTGTCTGGAAGGTCTATGGACATCTTGCAGGCTACTATGTAAATGTGGTGGATGATGATGTTGGCCAGGATGTTAACAAGACAAAGGAAGACAGGTTCATGCATACGCTGGATCTTATAATTCTGATTTTGGCTATAAGAGACTGCTGAATGGCCCTAGTAGTTGGCAAAGGTGCTTGTGTAGTTGAATCCTCCGGCAAGTCAGGCTCCTAAATGATGTTGCCATTATTATGTTCATTGACCTTCAGCTCAAGGTGCTCCATATTGAGTACTCACAGAAGAACAAAGTTCTATAGCATGCAGCAAATGTAATGATTTGTAGTATTTTGGCTAGGTTGTACTCAAGGATACATCTTTATCTGTTAATGCATCAGCATCTTTGTTACACTGTGCCTATAAAGCCTCTGGTGATGCAAGGAACTCATTGTACTTGTTGGCTGTGCACAGCTGCCACAGGGATGTCAGAGCCCCAGTTGGAGAGGTTAGCTTTGGTCTGTGAGAAGACAATCTTGTTTTCTTTGCTGGTCAATTAAGGGGTTGGATAGTGGCTTGCCTTAAAATTATGGCATTGTGACTACTATTGGGGAATAATTCTGATTAGATAGTCACAAACTACCTATATATTGATCATCACCAAGAGCATGCAGAAACCAAGCGCAGGCAGCAGAAGGAGCATGCGGCAAACCAGTCCCACCCACCCTTTCCCTCAACGACTGTCTGTCCCACCTGTGACAGAGACTGTAATTCTTATATTGGACTGTTCAGTCACCTAAGAACTCATTTTTAGAGTGGAAGCAAGTCTTCCTCGATTCCAAGGGACTGCCTATGATGATAATATATTGATAGAATATCTATCTAGTCTGCCTCTTCTTCAACAATGAGTATATCAGTTTCTGCTGTGCACATGTGCATACGGCTGCAGTAGGCTCTGCAACAACTCACCAAAGTTACGTCAACAGAACCTCCCTCGCTCAGACAACTACGGAATCGCTGTAAGTCACAGGCAGTGTGGTACTAAGCCGGCAGAGAGGCAGCTGGTAGCTGGTAGAAAAGCTCGTCAGCCAGCCGGCTCGGCCCAACGACGCACTCCAGGTCCCTTTGGCCAGCCGGTCTGACCCAGCCTCTCACTCCGGGTCCCTTCGGCCAGAGGGCCTGACCCAGTGACACTCTCCAGGTTCTTTCTGCCAGCTGGCCCGGCCCAGTGATGCACTCTGGGTCCCTTCAGCCAGTCGGTCTGACCCAGCCTCGCACTCTGGATCCCTTCGGCCAGAGGGCCTGACCCAGCGATGCACTCCGGGTCCCTTCGACCAGAGGGCCTGACCCAATGATGCACTCCGGATCCCTTCGACCAGAGGGCCTGACCCAACGACGCACTCTAGGTCCCTTCAGCCAGCTGGCCCGGCCCAGCGACGCACTCTGGGTCCCTTCAGCCAGTCGGTCTGACCCAGCCTCGCACTCCAGGTCCCTTCGGCCAGAGGGCCCGACCCAGCCTCGCATTCCAGGTCCCTTCGGCCAGAGGGCCCGACCCAGCCTTGCACTCCGGGTCTCTTCAGTCAGCCAGCCAGCCGGCCCGGCCCAATGACGGGCTATACCTGCCCTAGGTCGTTAGCAGTGAACACTGATTGGGCTGTAGACTACTGACTTACATTTTTGACTTTTAATCAACTTTTAAAATTTTAATCAACTTGAGAAACTTTTTAAATAATTTGGGAAAATTTTTAAACTTTTAAACAACTTGGAGAATTTTTTTTTTTAAATCTCCGGAGAAACTTTTAAATAACTTTGGAAAACTTTGGAAGAAACTTTTAAAATATCCCTCGGAACTTCAACGGACAACTGACCTTCCTAATGCCTGCCCCCAACCAAGCCTTGGGCCACCTATCATCAAGGGCGCTACTTAGCGCCGAGCTTGCGACCAACATCTCGCCGTAGGCAATTAGGCCTTTCCAGCAGTGCCAGTTCGCCAATCATCTTGGACCCCCTTGCCACTGGACCAAGACCTTGCTCAAGCTAAGTCCGTGTGGTTGCCGGTGTGCAACGGCCACCCCACATTAAAAGAACTCATGCATAGGCATCTTCCACTTCGTTAACATGAAGTTCGGGAGCTGGAACGTCAGGATCCTCATGGACAACTCCAACAGCGACAGGCTGGAACGCCGCACCGTCATAGTCGCCTGGGAACTTAGGCGCTTTGACATCGACAACACCGCCCTAAGCGAGACCCAGCGGGCAGGGGAAGGCCAGCTCAAGGAACAAGGTGGAGGTTACACCTATTTCTGGAAAGGAAAACCAGAGGAAGAACGGCGTCTTCACGGAGTCGGCTTTGTCATCAAAAATGAGCTGGTCGACTACCTCAAAGACTCCCCCTGTGGGGTTAACGAATGCCTCATGACTCTCCAATTCACCCTATCCCGGAACCAATGTGCCACAGTCATCAGTGCGTGCGCCCCAACATTCGATGCAACGAATGAGACCAAAGAGGGTTTTTATTCCAACCTCGAAACATCCCTGTCCCGCGTCTCTGTGGGTGACAAATTGATCCTCCTGGGTGACTTCAACGCCAGGGTCAGCAAAGACACAGCTCTCTGGGGAGGCGTGATTGGCAGAGAGGCGGGTAGGGAAAGCTCTCTAGCGGTACCCTACTCCTGATAAAATGTCTAGAACATGAACTCCTCATCACCAACACCTTGTTCCACCAGAGGGACAAATACAAGGCATTGTGGCAACACCCTCGCTCCAAACACTGGCACCTGCTCGACTATGTCATTGTCCGAGCCAGGGATCGCAAGGATGTGTGCATCACTCACGCCATGACAGAAGCTGACGATTGCTGGATGAACCACTGCCTAATCCGATCCATCATCGACATCAACATAGCCCCAAAGCAGAAGGGGCAGCAGAAGTAGTGCCGCAAAAAAGTCAATGCCGGGGCACTTAAAGACCCAGCTAAGAGAGCCCTATACAGCCAGTGCCTCACAGCTGACCTGGCGTGCCTTGATGATCCTGAGATGCTGAATGACCACAGCGCTTGGTCTGCCCTCCAGGCCTCTATACCCAGTGCCTGTGAAGAGACACTTGGTCACTCAACCAGAAAACACCAGGACTGGTTTGATGAAAATGATCAGGAGATCCAAGAACTAATAGATCGCAAGCGAAGAGCATTTCTGAGCCTCAAGCAACAACCCAACTCGGGAGCAGCAAAGCAACATTACAGACGGCTCAAGACTGAGGTCCAACAAAAAACCCGGGACCTAAAAAACAGATGGTGGATGGAGAAAGCACAGGAGATACAACAATTGGCCAACAGCCACGATATGCGATGATTCTTCATCACAGTCAAGGCTACCTACGGTCCAAACTCCCAAGGCCCCACCCCACTGCTGGTCAAGAATGGGGAAACACTCATCAAGGACACCGAGGCAGTCAGGACCCGATGGAAGGAGCACTTCAAAGATCTCCTCAATCGAGATTCTGCCTTTGACTTAAATGTTCTTGACTCCATCCCGCAGCATGCGACCCGCCACCACCTCAGTGAAACCCCAACTTTGCACGAGATAGGAAAAGCCATAAAACAGCTCAAGATCAACAAGGCTACGGGAGCGGATGGAATCCCTGCTAAGGCACTAAAGTATGGTGGAGAGGCACTGTTGGCACGGATACATGACCTCATCTCTCTCATCTGGAGGGAGGAGAGCATGCCGGGAGATCTCAGAGATGCAGTGATCGTGACCATCTTTAAAAAAGGGGACAAGTCTGACTGCGGCAATTACAGGGACTGTGAAAGTTGTCAATAGTGTTCTCGTCAACCGTCTTCTCCCTGTGGCCGAGGAGCTCCTCCCAGAGTCACAGTGCGGATTTCGTCCCCTACGGGGCACAACGGACATGATCTTTGCAGCGCGACAACTGCAGGAAAAATGCAGGGAGCAGCGCCAGCCCTTATACATGGCCTTCTTTGACCTTACAAAGGCCTTTGACACTGTCAACCGCGAGGGTCTATGGAGCGTCCTCCTCCGTTTCGGATGCCCCCAAAAGTTTGCCAACATCCTTCGTCTGCTCTATGATGACATGCAGGCCGTGATCCTTACCAACAGATCCATTACAGACCCAATCCACTTCTGGACCAGGGTCAAACAGGGCTGTGTCATAGCTCCAACTCTCTTCTCAATCTTCCTCGCTGCCATGCTCCACCTCACAGTCAACAAGCTCCCCGCTGGAGTGGAACTAAACTACAGAACCAGTGGAAAGCTGTTTAACCTATGCCGCCTCCAGGCCAGGTCCAAGATCACCCAACCTCTGTCGTTGATCTACAGTACGCGGACGATGCCCGCGTCTGCGTACATTCTGAGGCTAAACTCCAGGATATAGTCAATGTATTTACTGAGGCATATGAAAGCATGGGCCTTATGCTAAACATCCATAAGAGAAAGGTCCTCCAACAGCCTGTCCTCGCTGCACAGCACTGCCCCCCAGTCATCAAGATCCATGGCGCAGCCCTCGACAACATGGACCATTTCCCATACCTCAGGAGCCTCTTGTCAACAAAAGCAGACATTGATGCGGAGATTCAACATCGCCTCCAGTGCGCCAGTGCAGCCTTCGGCCGCCTGAGGAAAAGAGTGTTCGAAGACCAGGCCCTCAAATCTACCACTAAGCTCATGGTCTACAGGGCTGTAGTAATACTCGCCCTCCTGTATGGCTCAGAGGCATGGACCATGTACAGAAGACACCTCAAGTCGCTGGAGATATATCACCAACGATGTCTCCACAAGATCGTGCAAACCCCTGGGAGGACAGAGGCACACCAACATCAGTGTCCTCATCCAGGCTAACATCTCCAGCATTGAAGCGCTGACCACACTCGATCAGCTTTGCTGGGCAGGCCACATAGTTCGCATGCCAGACATGAGACTCCCAAAGCAAGTGCTCTATGCGGAGCTCCTTCATGGCAAATGAGCCAAAGGTGGGCAGCGGAAACATTACAAGGACAACCTCAAAATCTCCCTAATAATGTGCGACATCACCACTGACACCTGGGAGTCCCTGGCCAACGACCGCCCTAAGTGGAGAAAGTGCATCCGGGAGGGCGTTGAGCACTTTGTGACTCAACGCAGAGAGCGTGCAGAGATCAAGCGCAGGCAGCGGAAGGAGTGTGCGGCAAACCAGTCCCACCCACCCCTTCCCTCAACGACTGTCTGTCCCACCTGTGACAGAGTCTGTGGCTCTCGTATTGGACTGTTCATCCACCAGGAATGGAAGCAAGTCTTCCTCGATTCCAAGGGACTGCCTATGATGATGATGATTGATAGAACGATAGCCCTTTAGGTTAACAACTGTAAATTTAGGAGGATTGCAAATTCAGCATGATGAGCTTCATGCCTGATCTGCTCTCCCATTGAACAAGGTGCTGTGTTGGGAGTGCTAACTCATAGATTTTACCCCATGAATAAATACATTAATATTTTTAAATGCATGAAGAATCAATGGATAGCAAGTACCTTGATCTTCTCTTATAAGTACACATTCACAGAGGTGTCATGAGCCCCAGTTGGAGAGGTTAGCTTTGGTCTGTGAGAAGATAATCTTGTTTTCTTTGCTGGTCAATTAAGGGGGTGGATAGTGGCTTGCTGTTTGTTTAAATTTGCTAATATTCTACAGCTGTGCTTTCCAAATTAAGTAGTACTCGGGGAATATATCTGGAATATCTATTCAAAGTTGTACATTAGTATTTACCTATTTGCTAAGAGATTATTCTTTGGTGTAATATCTGGGCTCCTTTGTTATCATATAATTAAAAATCTTATGCTTTTTATTTCTGTCAGCAAATTGCTTAGTACTGCCAAGATAAGCTAGAACTTTTGGCTAGAAAAATATAAATTGATATTGAAATACGACTTACAATAAATCTCTTGACAGTGAAGAAACCAAGCACACAGCTTTAATTGTTTACAACAAAATATATAATGAATTTTCCAAAATACTAGTTCACCTCCTGTGGCAATGTTTGCAAAGGTTCGAGAGTGTGCAGCGCTCGAACCTCCTGCTTGTTGATTGGAGAGTTTGAGGTACTCCTGCATATGATAGGTATGAAGTGCCTCTCCAGGGCACCCTCACAAGAGGACAGCAGGACAGCACATCTGGCAGGAAGAGGTGGCCAATCTCAAAGTTGCATGCACTACTTGCAAGACGTAGGACAGATGCAGAAGACCTTAAGGAATTTGCCTTGATAAACTTAACCAGAAGTTTACCAGGTTTATGGCCTATATTTGCATGTCACAAAAATGTTGCCAGGCCACCTGTTGAAAACTCACTGTTGGCCCATAACAAGGCTGTACACAATATTGCAACTCTTTTACTACTGATATTGACACTAGTAGGACACATCACATAGAGGCCATTGTTCAAAGTGTGAATGGCTTTGCTTTTGGAGTATGATTCATTTTTCTTGGGATGAGAAGCTGCAACAAGTAATTTTTTAAATTACAAGGAGTCGAAATTGCCATGTTTAGTGAGGTGCTAACGGGGTACGAAACAGTTTTCGCCCTCAGGTTCGCGACCAGCTCCCGCGAAATTGCACGGGCGTTAGTGGAGACATTGCCACGGTAGCACCGTGCCCCATTGGTAGCATCCCGGGCCGCCGCCCAACCGGTGATGGCATCATTGCCACGCGCGGCGACCCCTTAGCGCCATGTGCTGACCCCTTTCTGCCCCACGGCAGACATTGGCCAGTGCCCCGTGAGGCTGCCGTGAGCGGTGTCAGTGCCAGCCTTGCGGATCGCGAATCGGGCTGACCTCTGCTCGCGGGGTGGAAGTTAAAGGGGAGTTCGCGAGCGGCCCATAACGCCATCTTTCCGGTTTGGCCAACTCACCGGCTGCCCTAAATTCTTCTTCTGACGAAGGGTCGTTGACCCAAAACATTAACTCTGTTTTTCTCTCTACAGATGCTGTCTGACCTGCTGAGATTTTCTGTTTTTATTTCTTCTTCTATTGTGTGGTCCGGGCCGCTATCGTGCAGCCCAGCACTCCGTTTTGGGTGCCGGGCTGCAACCTTAGCGCCACCCTGGTGGCCCAGTGGAGGCCATCAAAGGCTTAACAGCACGCAGTGGCCCTCCCCTTTAACCGAAGCGGAGGTGTGTTGAAACGCGTCAACGCTACGTGGAACAGCCGTGTAGCGCTGACCAGCGCACCCCAGTGGTGTCCCGGAACCTGCCCCAAGAGGAAGTGGAGCATGTGAGATTGCGCTCCACTTCCTCTGACGGGCGATAATTGCAATTTCACGGCCGCGCTGGGCACAGGTAGTCCCGCCCCGAGTCAGTTACCGTCCATATTCCTGTCGCTGGCAAATTTCTACCCCCAAATGTTTGTAAAGAAAATGTTCAAGTCTGGGAGAACTCCCTGCTCTTCTTTGATATCGTGTTATGAGATGTTTGACATCCACCTGAGAAGGTAGACAAAGGGGGAGAAATTGGGAGCACCTAATTTGGGGAACTAACTTTAAAAATTTCTGAAAATCTAGTGCCAGACGCTAATGATTCTGAACTTTTTCTAAATTGGGCTTTAGCGTCCCAGGAAGGAAGGGGGGTGGGTGCTAAATCAGCATTAATGACCTCAGTGGGGCTCTATAGGAGTGCTACCATCAGAGTGCTAATGAATTTCAGGTGCAATGCATTCATCAATGATCTTTCCATCTTTCACACAGGCTCATTCCAGCTCATAAAGGCAATGTTGTAAGTGAATCTCCTGATGGCAATGGCTAATCCCAATCCCAATCCCAATCCCAGGGAGCTAGCTTGTCGCTTCACAGACATCGCACTGGAGGCATTGGTGGCCGCAGTCGAGCAATGGACGGAAGCGCTGTTCCCGGCCAATGGAAGGAGGCCATTGACCCAGGTCTTCAGAGAAATGTGGAAGGAAGTGGCAGAGGTGTTCTCAGCTTGTTATGTCGTGTAACGCAGCATGACACCGCGTCGGAAAAATTTCAACGACCTCAGTTGGGTAGTCAAGATGCGTGCGTACATGCTTCAATAGATCTCCTACATACCTGTAATGTGTTTAACTCTGTGTAATCTGCATGACACCTGATCACCAGACGGCCCATCATCCCAGTGTCTCTTGGGAGCACAGTATATAAGGAGGCCACCCACGAGGTACCTGCACTCTGGAGTCTTATTAAAGGAGCTAAGATCACACTTGCTCATTGTGCACAGAACTCAGTTTCATCCTTTATTATGAGTGTACCAATTGGCGACGAGGTAGCGAACAACCGCACGAAAATGCAAAGAACAGTCGATATCCTGGAGAAGTTCTCAAAAGGGGATGATTGGGAAGCCTTCGTGGAGAGACTTGATCAATACTTCGTGGCCAATGAGCTGGAAGGGGATGAGAACGCTACCAAACGAAGGGCGATCCTCCTAACTGTCTGTGAGGCAACAACCTATGGCCTCATGAAGAATCTCCTAGCCCCGGCAAAACGAACATAGAAATCCTACGAAGAATTGTGTACGCTGGTCCGGGAGCACCTAAATCCTAAGGAAAGCGTTTTGATGGCGAGGTATCGGTTCTACACGTGTCAACGATCGGAGGGTCAGGAAGTGGCGAGCTATGTTGAATAATTAAGGCACCTTGCAGGACATTGTGAGTTTGAGGGTTTCCTAGAACAAATGCTCAGCGACTTTTTTTTGTACTGGGCATTGGACATGAGACAATCCTTCGCAAACTGTTGACCGTAGAAACTCTGAACTTAAGTAAAGCCATAACAATAGCCCAAGCATTTATGTCCACCAGCGACAACACCAAACAGATTTTGCAGAGTAAAGAAGTTTCGGCCAGTACTGTGCACAAAGTAACGTCAGTCTCGAGCAGAAATGTCCATGGCAGAACGTACATGCCGGCTGCTGTGGCCCGACCCCAATTGACCCAGAGTCCGCCATCAATCGTTAATGCGAGATAGTTAACACCTTGTTGGCGCTGCGGAGGTGATCATCGGCCCCTTCAATGCCGCTTTAAGCAGTATCCATGCAATGGTTGTAGAACAATGGGACACCTCCAATGAATGTGCAGGCGAGCCGCAAACCCTGCAAATCCTGCAAACCACTACATTGCAGAGGAAGATCGATCCACTGTGGATCAGGCTGAATTGGAGACTCGTACGGAGGAGGCAGAAGTGTACGAGGTACACACATTCACTACAAAATGTCCACCAATAATGTTGAAAGTTGAACTGAACAGTATTCTAGTATCCATGGAACTGGACACGGGGGCAAATCAGTCCATAATGAGAAAAAAGGCCTTCGACAGGCTATGGGGCAAAAAGGCACACAGGCCCAAGCTCAGCCCCATTCACACCAAACTAAGGACTTACACCAAGAAATTAATCCTTGTAACTGGCAGTGCAGAAGTCAAAGTCTCCTATAATGGAGCAGTATACGGACTCCCGCTATAGATTGTGCCAGGGGATGGCCCCACGCTGTTTGGCAGAAGCTGGCTGGGAAAAATCTGCTGGAACTAGGATGACATCAGAGCACTTTCGTCCGTCGTCGATGCCTCATGTACCCAGGTTCTGAGCAAGTTTCCATCGTTGTTCGAGCCAGGCATTGGAAGTTTCCAGGGGGCGAAAGTGCAGATCCATCTCGTTCCCAGCACTCGACCCATCCACCAAAAGGCACGGGCGGTATTGTACATGATGCGTGAGAAAGTGGAAATTGAGCTGGACAGGCTACAGCAAGAAGGCATCATCGCGCCGGTGAAATTCAACAACTGGACCAGTCCGATTGTCCGGTACTTAAGGAGGACGGCACGGTTAGAATTTGCAGGGACTATAAAGTAACAATTAACTGTTTTTTGCTGCAGGACCAGTACCCGCTACCCAAGGAAGACGACCTATATGCGACTCTAGCTGGAGGGAAGATGTTCACCAAGCTGGACCTGACCTCGGCCTACATGACGCAGGAGCTGGAGGAGTCTTCGAAAGGTATATCTGCTCCCAACTTGTGCCACTATTGTGCCAATTTCAGCCCCATCACCTTCAACAATAAAGCACTCCCTTACTGAAATGTCAGCCTAGATTACATGCTAAAGTTTATAGTGGGGCTTGAACGCATAACTTTCTGACTCAAATGCAAAAGTATTGAATGACTGAGAAAGCCTCTATAATCCCAAGGCATAAAGTACAAGAAGCATTATGCATCCAAGTACAGGCAACTCTCGATTATCCGTACATGGATCCAACGGAGAACCTGCTGCAATGGCACTTTTAAAAACTGTGATTCTGTCCCGTGTACAGCTGCACACGACCATTAAACCCACCCCATACACAGTCCTGCGCTGACCACTTTCTGCACCTGTCCGCCACTGAAGGTGCCGCCCGGCCTCGGGGGTAAGTAAAGCTGAGTCTCATTCGACCTCCAGCGGTTGAAACCTTTAGACTAGCCATTTCATCTTTCAGCCACGCCGCTGGGCCTGATCGCGGCACTAGCATGGAATGAGCTCGGGTTTCCAGACAGGATCTGGGGACCCTGCATGCTGGCACCGTCCGGCTTGTCTGTGTTCTTTCTCTGCCGACCGATGACTGCCGAAGAATTGGAGATTAGGCTCATCGAGTTGGTGTTCTAATTAGTTTCAACATTGATTTGAGGGACTCCAGCAAGTTAATCTAGCATTAAAGTATAAATTTGGGACCCAAACATTCTCGGCAAGTACGTGCACTCGTACTAGCGGCAAAATCCTTTACCCGGAATAGACTGATCCCCGAGGGCCCTGGATAATCGAGAGGTTTTTTTTGTGTTTTTTATGATCTGTAATGCAAACGAGCCATAAAAATCTCATGGTGATTTTTATTTCTTATTTTCAGATCCGCAGATTACTATGTTCAGGTGATCCATGGATGGTGATGTAATTCAAGGTCTGTATGACCTAATAGGAACAAGAGTAGGCCATTCAGCAACTCAAGCATGTTCTGCCATTTAATCAGATCATTGCTGATCTGTAGCTTCACTCCAGTTACCCATCTTTGATACATGTCCTTTTGATACACTTACCTAATAAAAATCTATTGATCTCAGTTTTGAAATCTCAATTGACCCAGCATCCACGGCTTTTGGGGGCGGAATTCTGGATTTACGCTCCCCATTGGGTGAAAAAGTGCTTCCTGATTTTATTCCTAAATGGCCTAGCTCTAATTTTAAGATCATACCTTCTTGCTTATCAACCCATGTTTGTCACTAGGATGTTTTACTACGTTAAAGGAGCTATATAAATGCAAGTTGTTGTTGCAGTGAAATTGTGCGCCAGGAGCACAGCTGAACGTGTCTGACATGATCGTTGTCCATCTCTGTCAAAAATCATGCCCACATTGGTCTATGTATATGTGCCTCAATTTTGTGTTAAGGTAAAGTTTGAGAAAACTGCACAGCGAGATAGGCGTGCAAGCTGACTGGCTATCAATTGTAAAATTGAATCACCAACTGCATTTAAAGGAAGGATTTTTGGCTTTAAAGTGAAGTCATTTAAAGTGAACCACATTTTCTCAGACAGCAGATGCTGGTAATGGCACTGCGGTAACCATTTATACTCTCTCGGGAGTCATCTTTTGTTTCTTGACTTGTTCCATTTAAACCCTCTTTTGCCATGCACCATCAATCATTTTGTCATTTAATCACTCCTGCCCTCCATCCTATTACAGATCTTTGTTCCTTTGTCCCTTTGTTCTTTCCTCCCCCTGGCTATGTACTTGCTTATAACCTGCTAAATCTCTATCTTCTTCCAATTCTAATGAAAGATCATCGGCCTGAAACGTTAACTCTGTTTCTCTCCTCACAGATGCTGCCTGACCGGTTGTGTGTTTCCAGCATTTTCTGCTTTTATTTCAGATTTCCTGCATCCGCAGTATTTTTCTTTTGTAAATCATGAAGGTCCCAGGTTCAATCTTCGCTCTGTATTGAGTTAGCTCAGTAGTAGCAGATGAACTTTATTTCAGCCTCATTGTCCTTGGACTAGGGAGAGGGAAAAAAAGTAAGTCAGAGTTCCCACTTCTCATCACTATACTGTGATCCTAACTGGAAAATGTATTCATGTGTGAGTGAGTATGCAGTCGAATAGCCTATTAGTGCCCACTTCATGCATGGGATGGTTCCAGATATTTCTCAGCACCTCTGGAACTAGAGGACATTTTTCTGTCTGGCCCAATCAGATCCACTGGTGCAGAAAGTACAAGTAGAGGACAGCAAATTGGGTGAGGAATCCTTTATTAGATCCCTGTCCAAATACCGCAACATGTGAGAAGAGAAATTGGCTAACCCCCAAAAACGGGCATGGGGATCGCGGTGTGCAATTAACCCATGCCCATTCATTGCATTGCTCTTTTAAATGATTGCTGCATGAAGCCAACACTCTCCGCGATATCGTGAGTGGCTTGCGCTACTTAAAAGCAGCCTACACCTCTTAAAGGGAGGTGCATTGTGGTTACAAGAAGTGGTGGGAGATTTTTTAAAGTTGGGCTGTGATATTTTGAGAAATGGCTGAACATGTGAGAGAGCGAGCATCAAGGTTTTCAAACAATGCACTGGAGGTCTTAGTGGAAGAGGTAGAAAGAAGAAGAGATGTCTTATATCTGCAAGGGGCAGGAGGCTCTCCAGACATATGCTCAGGTGGAATTGGGAATAAGTGGCGGAGAGGTCCATGTTATATAGGTCGTATGACTTATATGGTTCTGCGGCTATTTTCAAGAAAGTTTATTTCTTCTTTAAGATTTGCACACTGCAGCCTCTACCAGTTTCTCCTCTTCCCATCCCCACCCTAAAAGCTGCGATCCATAGTGCTGTTACTTCATACTCATCTGCTCTAAAGATATCAAAATATATTAACTCACTTTGAACTTATTCATGAATATAAATTAAAATTTTTTTTGCTGTTTCACAAACCACAGAGAAAGCTAAAAATCAATACTAACTTTAGATTACTTTAGAATGCATCACATTCATCAAGTAATTCTCACTTGTTTGTCATTTGCCTCTTAAATTATCCAGTGCTATTACTGACATTTTAATATATGGATGGGTAGATAGTAGACTGACAAGGCTAGTTTAGCACCGAGTCCCTCCAGACTTCATTAAAAAACTGACACTTGAACCAGTTCCCCATGGACTTGCACAGTCTGAAAAATAAATTGTAAAGCAGCAATGATATGAGATTCTAAGATGAAGTCTAGCACCTACTAAACTGCTAGAGAAGAACAGCATAGAGATGCATAGCTTTGAAGTGGAAGGGGCAAAAGAGGAAAAGTGTATTCCTTGATATATATTTTTGGTGAATTGTTCTGCTGTCTTGGTGAGGGATCTCAAGTACTGCAACATTACATATTTCCTCAGTTTATACCCAGTATTAGCATTAAGTATTCCATGGTCAGAAATAACACCGCTTCATGGATCAAGAATGTACCTTAATTTCATAAAAACACACCCTATTGCCCTACTCTTAGTTTCTTGTCTCCACAATTCCTGTGTGTCTCTGAGTGAGGCTACTAATTGAGCACCAGTTTAGCATCAATTAAAGGCAGGTTTATGCTTTGTAGTAGAATCCGCTATGGACCATGTAATGTACTTGCTTCATGGGTTCTTCACTTAAGAATTCATAGTAACACATTGCTATTAAGAACTAGTTGGTTTATTAACAAAGGTTTAACAATTAAACTGCACATTACTAGTTCATTCACTAGGCTCACAACTGCATACCTCATCATGGATGCCTAGACCCCAACTGACTGGGGCTTTATTGAGTCTTGTGAATATCACGTGATTGGCTAAGCCATTAACAATGCAACAACTCTGCAAACCTGTGAGCATACTCGCTGTTACATATATTATACTGCTTCCCTTTTTTTAGAAGCAAGTTATTTATACATTACAAAAGATTACTTATCGTGATTACAATTTTACAAATTCGACTGCTGAGCCTGAGCATCTTGTAAGCTTTTAGCTTCCTCCTACTCTGACCCCCGTTTCTTTGCAATTGGCTGGCTATGTCCATTTTCTACATTCTTATTTGACTCAGGAGACTGTCTTCGGGAATTTCTGTTTTCAGGGCGTGTAGTCCAAGATTCCTGACCTCTATCTTCCTGTGTCCTCTTGAGTTTCCTTGAAACCCTTACATCAGTCCTAGTGTTCGCTTTCTTCCTAGGATCTTGATATTCCCAGTTATCAATATCCTGTGTAGTTGATTTGTATTTTCTCATTGATGTTCTCAATGGAACCCAACTCCACTTCTCCCCTCAGAAAATAAAGAGTCTCGACGAGATTGTCCCATGCCCGCAGAACCGCCTTTAGTCAGCTGCATCTGAGTTGGTGGGGATATGGACGTTGTGACCATTGTGTTCGTTGAAGTACTTGGACCTGCCAACTCACTCTGATCATCATCCAAGTCAGACTCATTGTGGTACCGAAGGTGCATCACTTGCTAGAAACATTTGATCCACATGAACCTTCCTGATGTATTCACCAATTTTGACCAGGTACTGCTTGGTTCCACATACCCGAATAATTGTACCAAGATGAGGAGAAACTTCTTCACCCAGAGAGTGGTGAACCTGTGGAATTCTCTACCACAGAAAGGTGTTGAGGCCAATTCACTAAATATATTCAAAAAGGAGTTAGATGTAGTCCTTACTACTAGGGGGATCAAGGGGTATGGCGAGAAAGCAGGAATGGGGTACTGAAGTTGCATGTTCAGCCATGAACTCATTGAATGGCGGTGCAGGCTAGAAGGGCCGAATGGCCTACTCTTGCACCTATTTTCTATGTTTCTATGTAAGTAGAGCACTTTCTTTGGGAGTCTCGTGTCTGGCATGCGAACTATGTGGCCTGCCCAGCGGAGCTGATTGAGTGTGGTCAGTGCTTCAATGTTGGGGATGTTAGCCTGGACGAGGACGCTGATGTTGGTGCGCTTGTCCTCCCAGGGGATTTGTAGGATCTTGCGGAGACATCGTTGGTGATATTTCTCCAGCAACTTGAGGTGCCTGCTGTACATTGTCCATATCTCTGAGCCATACAGGAAGGCAAGTATTACTACAGCCCTGTAGACCATGAGCTTGGTGATAGATTTGAGGGCCTGGTCTTCAAACATTCTTTTCCTCAGGCAGCTGAAGGCTGCACTGGTGCACTGGAGGCGGTGTTGGATCTCGTCGTTGGTGCCTGCTCTTGTTGATAGGAGGCTCCCGAGATATGGGAAATGGTCCATGGTGTCCAGGGCCACACCGTGGATCTTGATGACTGGGGGGCAGTGCTGTGCGGTGAGGACAGGCTAGTGGAGGACCTTTGTCTTACGGATGTTTAGCGTAAGGCCCATGCTTTCGTATGCCTCAGTAAATACGTCCACTATGTCCTGGAGTTCAGCCTCTGTATGTGCGCAGGCGTCGTCCGCGTACTGTAGCTCGACGACAGAGGTTGGGGTGGTCTTGGAGATGGCGAGGTTGAACAGATTCCCATTCGTTCTGTAGTTTAGTTCCACTCCAGCGGGGAGCTTGTTGACTGTGAGGTGAAGCATGGCGGCGAGAAAGATTGAGGCGAGGCGATAATACTGGAATGATAATGACGTTTCTGCACCGATTGTGCCTTTTTTACCTTATCAGACAAGTTTGGTTGCAATAAACTGAGACAAGTCCTCAGCCTATACTTCATCAATAATTCAGCAGGTGTGTACCCTGTTGTAGAATGAGGCGTAGTTCAGTATTTGAAAAGAAAATTTGCTAACCTATGCTTCATGCTCACCGATGATCCAGTCTGTAAAACTTGTTTCTGCAAAGCCTTCTTGACAATCCTGACTGACCTTTCAGCTGCACCATTCGAAGCAGGATGATATGGTGCTACCAACGTGTGTTTGATAATGTTGTGTCTGGCAAAACTCGCAAATTGCGTGGACCAAAACTACAACCCATTATCTGCAATCATTTCTTTAGACAGGCCATGGCATGCAAAAATATCTCATAATTCATCCAATGTATGCTCTGTAGTCATAGATGACCCCAAATGCTATACGTCCAGCCATTTTGAATGGCTATTGATTAGAATCAGAAGATTATAGAAACATAGAAACAGAAAATAGGTGCAGTTGTAGGCCATTCGGCCCTTCGAGCCTGCACCACCATTCAATAAGATCATGGCTGATCATTCACCTCAGTATCCCTTTCCTGCTTTCTCTCTATACCCCTTGATCCCTTTAGCCGTAAGGGCCATATCTAACTCCCTCTTGAATATATCCAATGAACTGGAATCAACAACTCTCTGCGGCAGGGAATTCCACAGGTTAACAACTCTCTGAGTGAAGAAGTTTCTCCTCATCTCAGTCCTAAATGGCCGACCCCTTATCGCTACCCCTACCCACTGCCTTTCTCGCAAAAATCAGTATGTATTCTTTGGAATGGTCTCGGCCAAGACGATGTTTGCAGTGGTGTTTTAGCTGGCATATCCCTGCAGTCTTGACAGATAGTACACTTATATATTAATACTTCCAAGTTTTTATCCAACCTCGGCCAATAAACAAACCTTTGGCCACTGCTTTCATGCCTACGATGCCTGTATGCTCACTGTGAAGTTCCGTCAAGACTTTGGCCTGTAGTGCGCTGGGAATTACTTCTTTCACGCCTCATTTTAGATATCCCTGCTCACATGATAATTGGTGCGAACAATGATAAAAGAGCTTTATCCCCTTGTCTAAATGCATCTGATCTTCAGAGCACCCTGGCTGGGTGCGCTCATAGGCCTGCTGTAATATGGCATCTTTCTATGTGTGCTCTGTAATAACAGAAGCAGTGACTGGAAAGTCCTCATCAACAACATTTAGAGTGCCGATTGACTGTTCGCGGTCAATTTCAGAATCTTCATGAGGCAACCTGGAAAGGGCATTCGCCACTGCATTCTGCTTTGATGTACAATACTCGATTTTGTAATCGTACAGAGACAATAAAATAGCCCACCTTTGTATCTTGGAAGCCGCCATCGATGGAATTGCCACCTTTGGCCTAGGATAGCTCGTAACGGTTTGTGATCGGTTACTAGCATGAATTGGCATCCCAAAAGAAACTGGTGAAACATTTTAATATGAAATATAATTGCCAAAGCCTCTTTCTCAATCTGGGCATAATTTTGTTTGCTTTTGTTGCGCGTACGCGATGCAAAGGCAACCGTTTTTCCTGCCCATCATTCATAACATGGCTGATCACTGCTTCCACACCATACCCATAGGCATCACGTTAGTTCATGAGTCAGATTATAATGGACGAGAAGAGCACTGCTGCTCAAGCATCATTTGCATGTATTGTATGCATTCTGTTGCTCTGTCCTATATCCAACGCATACCTTTCTTTAATAAATAATGGAGTGATGCGAGTACCATTGCTAGTCCAGGAAGGAAACGAGCATAATATTGGACCATGCCTAATTAAGATCGTAATTCACTAAAGTTTTTCAGCTCCGGAGCCATTATGATGGCTTACACTTTCTCCTTAACTGGTTGGAGACCATTTTCATCGACCTGCAATCCTAGATAAAGCACCTCACGTTGTAGGAATGCACATTTACTCCTCTTCAGCTTCAGATTATAGTCATTGAACTGTCTGAATACTTCTTCTAAAATTTCCAGGTTTTCCTTCTCTGTGCCATTGGCTATCAACACATCATCTTGATTGCACAAACAGTGATTTATTCCCTAAAAGATCTGATCCATTGTTGCCTATGGTGAGGACTTGATACCATAGAGCAACTTAGTGTATGAATATAAACCTTTGTGTGTGTTGACTGTCAGATACTGCTGACTATCCTTGTCAACATGGAGTTGAGCACAAGTGTGGGAGAAATCTAGTTTCGTGAAGAATTTGGTTCTTGCCAGTTCTTCATACAGGTCCTGTGATGTCAGTAAAGGGTACTGTTCATCATCAACTGCTCGATTCAGGGTAACTTTTTAATCCCCACAGAGCCGTACCATTTTGTCTGCCTTTGGAACTACAACTAATAGGATGGCCCAGTCACTCCTATCAGTCTTCACTAAAATTCAGTTTTTCTCCAACTTATCAAGCTCTTGCTCAACCTGTGATTTTAATGCATATGCCTACAAAAAATGTGTTTGATATCTGACCTAATCCGAATAGGTGCATTGTATCCCTTGATGCCCTCGTATGAGTCCTCAAACATGTTAGCATATTTTTCCAGCGGAGTATCTAGCCGAAACTTAACCATTTCTGTAGTACATATGTTGTACCAATCCAAATGAAGCACTCTTAGTCAAATCTTTGCCCATAAGTGTTGGCTGATTGATGTATTTTGCTATAATAATAGATAATCTTGCTTGTTGCCCCTGGTATTGTATTATACACTCCATTTGTCCAAGCATCAGCAGATTATCCCCTGAATATGTTATCATCTATTGTCATATTAATCCATTGATTATTAATCAGTACTAACATTCTGAAATCCTGACATAAGGAATGTATTGCCTTGCCCTTGACTGCATATACACCAAAACCTGCACTGTTCTGATCGGTTTCCACCCAGTGAAGTCTTTGATTATCGTTGGGCCTGTCCTTGGATTTACATGCGGCTGCAATGTGTTCTCTTACTTGGCACTGGTAGCATCTTGCCCACTTGAAGTGACATTGTTGTGTGGTATGGTTGCCATTACATTTATAACATCTATTCTTGGTTTCATAGCTCTCCCACCGACTAGGGCTCACAATCTTTTGCATTTCTACAGCCCTGTGGCCAGTAATGGGTAAAATTCCTTTATATTTTTTTCTGCCATTTCCATGGAGGTAGTTACTTACAAGCTCTCTCAAAAGAGAGATCAGCCATTCCTAACAATTTTGACTGGATGCATTCATCAATTAATCCACACACAAATTTATCTGGAAGTGCCCTGTTTAGGACACCTCCAAAATTGCAGTGTCATGACAATTTTCTTATGGCAACAATGTATTCACTGATGGTTTCATCAGGCCTTTGGTTTCTCATTGCAAACTGAAAGTTCTCCGCTATTTCTAAAGATGTGAATCAAAATGATTCTCCAATATCTGTAGTATGTTTGAGAATGAAGCATCTTAACCTTTCTCGGGTTAACAAATTCACTAAAATACTATAATTCTCTGCTCCAATCATGACTGACAGAATAGCTTTCATCTTCTCATGAACTTTTTACCCCATCCAGTTCCTCCTATTAAAGGCACTAAACATAAAAACAACTAAGTTCAATTTTTCCTTGGGTGACAACTATGAGACTAACAAAGTTCAGAAATGTAATGGTGCAAAATTGATACAGGGTAGACCAACAATAATGTACACTGGAGAGAAACTACAATAAGAAGCAGAAAGGGTGCTTGAATTCATTTAGATATTTTACAAAAAAAGTACATGGGTTTGGCTAACAAGCTTCATAAAGAACTGTGTAACTCTGCATCCTCAGTAACACTAATCACACTAATTACCTTTCCGATATTATCCAACTAGCCTCTCCTCTGATACTGCTTCTATCAGTGTCCTGGCTTGTTTCAGCTTTGGCTATCAGTATTTCTAGCTAATGGTTCTGATAACAAAATACAAATATAGTTAATTAATAATTACTATTGAAAGAAGTCATTCCCTCAGGACTTGGTGGGAAGGTTTACGTGTACCTATGACCCGGAGAACTATGCAAATAGAAAGAAAGAGTAACAGTTATATAGCACCTTTCACAACCACCAGATGTCTCAAAGCATTTTTACAGCTAATGAAGTACTTTTTGAAGTGTAGTCACTGTTGTAATTTCGGAAATGCGGCAGTCAATTTGCGCACAGCAAGCTCCCACAAACAGCAATGTGATAATGACCAGATAATCTGTTTTTGTTATTTTGATTGAACATTGGCCAGACACCGGGGATAACTAATGCCATGGGATCTTTTACATCACCTGAGAGAGCAGATGGGGGCCTCAGTTTAATATCTCATCTGAAAGATGGCACCTCTGACAATGCAGCACTCCCTCAGCACTGCACAACCTACATTTATGTGCTCAAGTCCCTGGAGTGGGACTTAAAACCACAACCTTCTGACTCAGAGGCACGTGTGCTACCCACTGAGCCACAGCTGACACATACTGGCAGGAATATAACTCCTGGTAGGGTCACCCAAGCCAAGGTTGAAAGATAAGACCCAGACTTCTGGTAGGGGTTTGTGAGTCAGACTAATGACCTGTCTATGGAAAAATAAAATTTATTACAGAAACAACCCAGAGTCAAGATGAGTCTGTTACAGACGTGAAAATATAAAAAATAAAAGCAAAATACTGCGGATGCTGGAACCTGAAATAAAAACAGAAAATGCTGGAAATCTCAGCAGGTCAGGCAGGCAGCATCTGTGGAGAGAAAAACAGAGTTAATGTTTCAGGTCGATGACCCTTCGTCAGAACTGCCGAATGTTCGAAAAGAACACATTCTTAAGGAGCACTGAAAGGGGGAGGGGAAAAAAATAACAAAAGGGAAGATGGAAGACAGGAGAGATTAGAGAGACAAAAGGGATGATGGGCCGAATTGAAATGGTAATGACAGAAGTTAGAAAAAGGTTAGTCTGGATAGGGTGTGAATGGCAGAATAATGACCAGCTGCCATTGGAGACAAAGAGAAAAAAAACATAAGATTGCGGGGAGGTGGGGGGGGGGGGGGGGTGGGGTGGGGGGTGGGGGCGGTAGAAGGGAGCCAAAAATAGGCAGAGGTTATCTGAAATTGTTGAATTCGATGTTGAATCCAGAAGGCTGTAAAGTGCCTAAACGAAAGATGAGGTGCTGTTCCTCGAGCTTGCGTTGAGCTTCATTGGAACAGTGTAGGAGGCCGAGGACAGAGATGTCGGAACGGGGAATTAAAGTAATAGGCGACCGGAAGCTCAGGGTCAGGCTTACGGACTGAATGGAGGTACTCAGCAAAGCGGTCATTCAATCCACGCTTGGTCTCCCCAATGTAGAGGAGACCACATCGTGAACATTGAATACAGTATACGAAATTGAAAGAAGTACAAGTAAATCGCTGTTTCACCTGGAAGGAGTATTTGGGACCCTGGATAGAGGGAAGGGAGGAGGTAAAAGGCAGGTGTTGCATCTCCTGCGTTTGCATGGGAAGGTGGAGGGGGTGCTGCGGGTGACTGCAGAATGGACCAGGGTGTCGCGGAGGGAGCAGTTCCTTCAGAATCTCAGCAGTGGAAGAAATGGCTTACCTCATGTGCAACTAGGCAGCAGGCTTAGTAATACAATGGGTGAGATCAGCAAACTCAGCACAGGCTTGTGCCTCATGCTAATGTGGTGCCCTCCCATTGATCCCACCAACAAGACAGGTTCAGTGCGAGAGGGCACTGCCAGGAGTAAGCACAAGGATCATGACCAAAGCAGCTGTATATTCCCTTTGTGACATTTCATTTGAATTAAAAGGATTTCCATGAAAATATTTCGGCCCCGATATCCCTCTCCAATGTGCCTGGCAAAAGATCCATTCCCGAGTACAAAGGAGTGGATAAAGGGATGGAGAACAGTGATCCTGGGTCCATCCCTATATGTTTCCCTTGCCCAGGGATTTCCTGGGGGGTCCCCAAAAAGGGAAAGAGTGCTTGCACCTGGAACTAACATAAACAAAGGGCAGCCATTCCATCGAGGTAGGAGGCCCCGATGGGAACTTTCTGTTTCATTTTGCTATAGGTATGCCAATCGGGTAGCCACACACAGTCACACCTGGATCTCCCACCCAGTTCAGAGGATCCAAAAGGGTTAGGCACCAAGGCCAAGGGGCCTAAAGAGACCAGTAGCCTTTTTTTCCTTGGCTGCTGCTTTGGCCCCTTGAAGCTGGAAGCCTCATAGTTGCTGTTCTTGGACAGCAGCCAAAGGCCCTGAAGCAGCATTCATTCCCATTAGTGGGTATGAATTTACTGGAGATCAGTAATCCATGTGCACAAGCTGTGTAAGAAAACCACTCACTAAAAAATGTCAGAAAATTCAATCACCTTATTTATAAGTGTTTCTTAGCATTATATCTACCTGTTGTGCCAGTGAACGTACTTTCTGGAGCTCCTAATTCACCACTCTGAAAAGGTGCTCCCTGGATGAGATGAGTTTCAGCAGTGGCTGGCTAGGAAGATTACCCATGAGCCTTAAAGGTCTGAAGTGACTCATCTCAGTGAAACAGCTTCTGTTACAATGCAAGGGGGCGGGGGCAGGCCCAAATTTCTATGTGTAGGCATTGTAGGGGACCTTAAAACAGCAAGCTCAATGCCACTCCCCAGAAAGACGGCAACTCAGGAGAGGCGGGGGAAAATAATTTTTTTTTAATCTATAAAAGTTTTGTTTTAAACAATAGAACAATCCTAGCATTTGCCTTAGTTAATTATCTAAATGTTAAATGAACTCTTTAAATAAAACATTATTGTGAAAATTATAATTTTTCAATATTGTCTATATATTTTTATTTAAAGTGAGAAAATATGATTTTCTGGGTTAAGTGAAAATTCCCCTAAGCAAACATCAGAAAAGTCCACAAGCTCTTTTCTGAAACAGAAGTATTATCGTGGGACTCTGGCAAGAAGTGATTTGTTTAGATGGGATGGGAATGTAGCTAAGATCGATTTCTGGTTGAGGACTGCTGAGCTGAAAAATCAAACGTGTGCTCAGTCCCAGAGTTAAAAATAGACTGGTTCTTACTGCAATGCTTTACCTCTCTCACTTATTTGATTAGACCTTGGCACTGTTGATGTCATTGGGTAATTGTTAATGCCCATGAGGAACAGTATTGCAACAGTGAGCACTGTTGATAGTAACTATGCAGTCAAGGGTATATTTAACCCCACAGTGAGTGACCTATGGAATAATTAAACATTCATGAATTCTTTCAACTTGCACATGGCTATTGATGTAATATTTCTAAATTTACTCAACGTACTACAGGACTGAGCCCGGAAACATAGATTGGAATGGCTATGATCTGAAAATATATTTGTGCGGGTAGCCTCTATTCTAGCATCCACATATTGATTTGCGCCGTTTTTTTGGCGCGTGCCACTTATTTTGCCATAAATTTAAAAATTTAAGTTCCCCCAAGGAATGTGCGCCAGCATAACGAAGCTTTTAGGTTCTTTTTTTTGGGCATCATAGGGGGCATCATCATTATCATCATAGGCAGTCCCTCGAAATCGAGGAAGACTTGCTTCCACTCAAAGTGAGTTCTCAGGTGACTGTACAATCCAATACGGGAATTACAGTCTCTGTAACAGATGGGACAGACAGTGGTTGAAGGAAAGGGTAGGTGGGGACTCGGGTTTGTCACACGCTTCCCCCGCTGCCTGCGCTTGCTGTCGACAAATGAGACTTGAGGTACTCAGCGCCCTCCCGGATGCTCTTTCTCCACTTAGGGTGGTCTTTGGCCAGGGACTCCCGGGTGTCGGTGGAGATATTGCAATTTATCAAGGAGGCTTTGAGGGTGTCCTTGAATGTTTCCTCTGCCCACCTGGGGATTGCCTGCCGTGTAGGAGTTCCGAGTAGAGTGCTTGCTTTGGGAGTCTTATGTCATAGGGGGCTCATGTAGTAACCTGATGTCGGCGCCAGTTTTTGTCAATTATGGAAGTATGCCCCAAAAAAATTTCACCTAGGTCGGCGTATATGACCACTCCCGAAAAACCTCTGGTGAGTTAAGAAAATCAGCTCAGAAAGACGCCATTGTTTTTCAGCCAGCGGAGGGGCTCTGCTGAAAAAGAAGTCCGGGGGGCGGGGAGGGAGGTGGGGGGCTGTGGAAGGTGATCGGAAGGCATCACAAGACTGTGCTACCCATCAAATATAGCCCGGGTAGGTGGGGGACTGTGGAAGATGCTCGGAAGGGATCACAAGACTGTGCTACCCATCAAATATAGCCCAGGTGAGTTGGGGCGGGGGGAGGATTCCCGATCACTGCGCCTGCTTAGACCTGGGTGTGGTCCATACAGAGAAAAAGAACCTTGTCCTGCCTGCCTGCCGTTTTCAGCTTCTTGCAAAGGTAAAATTTAATCATGGGGGTAATACTGACAATGCCATACCTTGTGCAAGCCTTTTGCATGATGGTGCTGTGGAGGAGACAAATGGTTCAACGTCATCGCATGAGGAACCTCAGAGCCAGTAGGATGCTGGGCAGGAGGCCTTACCCACATTGGGTATATCGAGACAGGCGTTTGTACCTGCATCTGAGTGATGCAAACTCTGTCAGAAGGCTGTATTTTCACAAAGAAGTTGTAACTGAGATCTGTGAGCTGCACTATATACTTGGAGGAATGACTACATAAAGTTCCCCATGACCGCTCAGGCATTGTATGAAAGGGCTGTGGACTTCTCCAGAATTGCTGGCTTCGCAAAGGTACAGGGCTGCATTGATTGTACCCACATCGTCTTGCGAGCACCTGAGATGTACAGGAACAGAAAAGGCTTCTACTCCATTAATGTGCAGCTTATGTGACGACATACATCGCATCATGTCAGTTGATGCAAGGTACCCTGGGAGCACCCATGATGTGTTCATCCTACATGAGAGCGTTATATCTGCCATGTTTCAGCAGCAGCCAGAAGAGCAGAGCTGGCTGCTGGGAGACAAAGGGTACGGCCTCGCCACCTGGCTCATGACACCCCTATGCGTAACCCTGACGGAAGCTGACCGGGAATACAACATGTCACGTATTGCGACGCGTAGCATAATAGAGAGGACCATTGGCATCTTGAAACAGCGTTTCCGATACCTGGACCATTCCAGAGGCTACTTGCAATACTCCCCTGAGATTGTTGGTCAGTTCACTGTTGTATGCTGTATGCTGCATAACTTAGCCATCATGAGGCATTAGCAGATAGTAGTAGAAGACCCACCTGAGGTGAGAGTGGCTGATGATAATGATGGGGAAGATGCAGATGAGGAGGAGGAGGAAGCCATGTAACTACCTGAACCCGGAGCACGACGGCGGAGGAGGGCAGGCCGTCATGCCCCTTTAATGATTACCCGAACCTTGCGCCAGCAGCTCATCCATGAATGCTTTGCTGCCTGAAGGTTCAGCGGCAACTATTCCACATGGATTATGTTTATTGTTTGGACCCGTTCCGTAACATTGTGTTGTGTTAATGGAACAAATAATGTAAATGATTCAATTATAATTTAAAATATATTTTATTCAAAAGTTTAACAAATATTTGTTTGTACTTAACTTTCATAAACATATTCTTGTTTCAAACTTTAAAGTTTTCACTTATCATTTACAAACTTTACGATCACTTACTAACTTTTAAACTTACATAACTTACAAAAAACGTTTAATTTGAGAACAGTTACAACAGTAACAATAACAACAACAACAGCAGCAAAGAAAGGCTGCACCCATCTCTCCTCCACCTTATTCTAAGACAGCCCGCTGCGCTTGGTCTTGTTGACTCCACCCCTGCCCGCAGGCGGTGGCACAGCATTTCTCAGGTTGGTACCAAGCTTATTCTTTTGACCCTCTCGGGTAATGCGCACTTCTTGATGTGGGGTTGGGAGTGGAGTGAGGGGGGGGGGGGGGGCGGCGGGCGGCAGTGGCAGGCGGTAATCTGGAAGGTCTGGCTTGGGTCGCTTCAGAGACTGGACTGGGAATTGGAGTGGGAGTGACAATTGATTCTGTCAATGGGCCCGGAGTCTGGGCGTGTTCCTTATTGCAGCAACTAACTCAGACATTCCATCCCTCATGTGCCCCAACAGTGTCTCAACTACCTCCAACATTTCCTCCCTCATGTTTGCCGACAGTGTGTCAACTACCTGCAACATTCCCTCCCTCATGTTCACTGAGAGTGTTTGAACTACCTGCGACATTTCCTCCCTCATGTTCATTGACAGCGCATCAGCTACCTGTGACAGTCCCTCTCTCATGTTTCCGGACAGCATTCCCATTTCTCATGAGAATGTTGTTACTTCTCCTGACAGTCCCGATACCTCATCACCCACCCCACTGATGGTGTCCAAGAGTGATCGGGTAAGGTCAATGCTCTCCGCACTCATTGCCATCATCCGAACCACATCTGTTAGATCCTGCACCTCAGGAGAGTGCGGTCGAGCTCTCCTCCCTCCTCAACCTGGGTGTGGCTCGCAGCATCCCAGTGGGACCCGCAGTCTCGGACGGTGGGGCCCTGGGTGTGCCTCACTACATCCCACTGGGACCCACAGCCTCAGGCAGTGGGAAACCATGGAATGTACCACCAACATTCAAACCATTATTCAGGGAAGGGGCTGGCACCTCAATGGGCAGCACCTGCACCTCCTCCAAAGTGAGTACAACAGTGGGGACTTCATCCATCCTCTCCCCCTCACCCTCACCCCCATGCTCTTGGTCTGGAAGGTGGGATTGGAAGATGTTCTCCTCTTCAGGCTCATCCGCGTTTGAATCTTCTGCATTGGCTTCAGCCTCGTCAGGGTTGGCCTCAAGTTCTGCAAAATATAACAGAACAGACAAATGGTTAGCAGCAGAGGAGGGGCCAGGGTGGGTGGCATGAGTCGGCTCACACAGTGCAGGCAGCAGGCTGATTTGAAGGACACGATGAATGATAGCACATTGCATCAACTGAGTCGTAGCTGACGGAGACATCCCCATGAACCGAAGCATGCTAGCCCGCGCAGTACTTAACATTTAGGAAAACCAGACTGTGGAATTTGCAGGACTTACCCTCTCCCTCGAGGACGGGTCCAGCTTGTGCAGTGGTGGTTGCTTTTCTCCAAGCAGGACCCATCAAAGCAGCGACCCTCTCTTCCAAGGGTGTCAGTGGCTGCAGATTTGCCAGGTCTCCTCCTGTTTGAGTTCTTTCCCTTTTGTTGTGTGCCACCTTCCTCTGCAAAAATGAAAATATGGCCCAGAAATCCCGCTCAGCTGCTGCTCACGGGTGATCGAGGGTAAAACTTTAAAAAGATGTGCACATACCTGTTGCTGCTGCGCCCACGCGAGTTCCTGGTCCTGAGGTCTCCACTGACTGCAGGTCCCATTATTATGAATGAGAACCCCCCCACCACGAAACACACAAAACTCTAATAAAAAATAGAAAAAAATACACCACATATTTTTATTAATTTAAATTAAAATTATTTATGTATTATAAAAAATATATATTTTTCCGATTTTAAAAAAAAATAAACTTACCATAGTGGGGAGGGTTTAACAATAACTTTTTTAAAATAATTTTATTTGAAAATGTTTGTGTATTTTAAAACTCTTGGCCTGTAAAAGTAGGCTATGCACTCGCTTTTATCAGGCGCAAGAGTTTTCAGGACGTTTGCTGGGCAAGATATGGGTAAATCCTGCAATCTTGCCCTTGCAAATGTCCTCGCTCCCGACATGCGTTGGATTTGTCAAGCTCCAGCTTGACAGACCGAAAAGTCGGTTTTCAGCGCTTGCCAAAAACTGGCTTTTACGATGCCTGCCCGGGTCCATACACACTCAGTACGGACCCGGGAGGCAGGAATTTATGGATCTATAACTTTTTAGAGAGGGTGTTTTTCAGCTGGGTGGGCCATATACAGATGGTCACATTTACAATTGCAATTCCATTGAAAAATGAAAATATTACTTACACTAACTACTTGACCAAGGTCCTGTCACTTCTTTTGCACTGGCCTCCAGACCTCGGGGTGGTCAACATTGCGCAGTAATCTTCTGCAAGTTGGTTCCAGCCTTTCTTCATTTCTTTGGGTAGAACTTTTATGTGACCTCTGCTGGTGTCCAGCTCGTGCCATCTGCCCTCAATCACAATAACTAGTGCCTCCACTTCATCCTGTAAGAAATTCTTGGTCCTTGAGCCGCGTTGCTTCTTGTATTGCAACTCCGATTTTTCCAATGAGAATTAAAGTTCTCACACACAACTGACTCTTTAAAAATGGCCGAAAGCAGACTGGGAGCTGTACTGGGCATGCGCGCCCATAGGAATCACGTCAAAAATGTCCTTTTTTCCCCCCGCGCCTGCGCAGAAGGGGCGGCATTGTTTTTTTGACGCAGACAGTAGGCTCCATCCCCCGAGGCTACAGGGCAGGCTGCGCAGTGCCAATTTTGTAAATTAGAGTGGGGAAACTTGGTACATTTATTTTTGGAGTAGTTCTGGCCTAGAAAAACTTGGCACATTTATTTTTGGAGTAGTTTGGCAATACACCAAAAAATGGCTCCGGGAAAAATTGAGCCCATGTACAATATGAGAATTCCTATCATTTTAAGATAGCCAGTTTCATATTCTCCATTCTTGGAATGATTGCTAATAGTCATCACTTACAAAGGTAGATATACCATTATCATTTCACCATGTTAGATTCAGATATTGTACAATGGATGGATAGGATTTTGAAGGGAAATACTGGAAGGGTTTCAGAATGTAATTTGGCTTCTGCCAGAGAAGAGAAAAGTACAGCAGTCTCCAAGAGATGGAGACATCAGCTTTCTGGCCACCATATAGGATTCCTTCTCATTTCCTTCAATTTCTATAGCACCAAAAATAATTTAAAGGAACATTTGGCTGTACTTAGGTGTTTTATCTGTTTATGTTACATTTTCACTGGTCAAAATATACCATACAACAGATCTGCACTTAATATAATTTCTATTGTTCACTTTTCCCTTCCACTCTACTGAAGATGGAGATTTGTGCCGGAATACAATGCTACACATTAAAAAATAGATTCTGAATGAGTATGAAGGCCTCTCATTGGAGAAGCTTTAGATGGAAAAATATATACAGGCTCTGATAAACAAGTACTTTCACACCTTATTAAAATGCAGACATTTCTTATAATCAAATAATTATATGCTGCAGTATTTCGTCAAGCAAACTTGGATATGTTCACCTTATTGGTCAGCTACAGATCCATTGGCTCCAAACTTTCAAATAATTTCTGGAGCCTAAGATTGGGGCAACTCAATTGGGCTTAACAACAACTTGTATTTATATCACGCCTTTAACGTAGTAAAATGTCCCAAGACACTTCACAGGAGTATTACAAGACAAAATGTTTTATACCAGCCATACAACGAGAAATTAGGGCAGATGAAAAGAGGCAGGTTTCAGGAGCATTTTAAAGGAGGAAAGAGAGGCAGAGAGATGGGCAAGGAATTACAGAGTTTAGGGCCTAGGCTACAGAAGGCACGGCCACCAATGGTTGTGCATTATAATCAGGGATGCTCAAGAGGTCAGAATTGGAGGAGCTCAGATATCCCAGGGGGTTGTGAGGCTGAATGAGATTACAGAGATAGGGAGGAGCGAGGCCATGAAGGGATTTGAAAACAAGGATGAGAATTTTGAAATCGAGGCGTTGCTTAAGCGGGAGCCAATGCAGGTCATCGAGCACAGGGGTGATGGGTGAATAGGAGTTGGTGTGAGTTAGGACATGGGCAGCCGAGATGTTTCCACCAGTTTTCCGTCCCAAAAACTATATTTTCCAATGTGATTTGGTGCTTCCTGCAATCGACTTGCCAAGTCTCTAGGTACTTAATTAACATAAATTAAAATAAGGGCCAGTGGCAATGCAGCCCCCAAATTTTGATATTTATGCTTTGGTATTTACTGGGGTATATTTAAATATGAAATATAAGGCACAGCTATCACCAGGATCAACTGAGACAGGCAGAAGAGTAGGGGATTCTGAGCCCGAAGACTGCAGTTGGGAATTACTTTTGGGAAGCAAGTTTTTTCTTAATTTAACTTAAACAGCCTTAGACTTGTTTCTGACTGCCTGTAGTGCTGTGAGACCACAGGGATATTTTGACCGCCTCCTACAGTGTGAGTTTCTCAGAAGCAAATTTGGTATTCCCTATGGCCATATATTTAGAGGAGGAGGAGAAACATGAGAGGATGGAAAATAGGAGATTGAAAGAGCATTTAAGGAGAATGTAAGATATTACTCCCCTCCAACAAATATACAGGTAACACAGGTCCTATGAGGACCTTAGTGAGGAGATGTATGTTAGATTGCGCTTCACCAAAGAGAGAATTTCAATTTTTTTTAGATTTCAGGTGTGGGCTGGCAAGGCTAACATTTATTGCCCATCCTAATTGCCCTTAATAAGGTGGTGGTGAGCAGCCTTCTTGAACCGCAGCAGTCTGTAGTAAAGGTTAGGTAGAGAGTTCCAGCATTTTGACACAGTGATAGTGAAGGAATGCCTATATATGTCCAAATAGAAACATAGAAACATAGAAAATAGGTGCAGGAGTAGGCCATTCGGCCCTTCGAGCCTGCACCACCATTCAATAAGATCATGGCTGATCATTCACCTCAGTACCCCTTTCCTGCTTTCTCTCCATACCCCTTGATCCCTTTAGCCGTAAGGGCCATATCTAATTCTCTCTTGAATATATCCAATGAACTGGCATCAACAACTCTCTGTGGTAGGGAATTCCATAGGATAACAACTTTCTGAATGAAGAAGTTTCTCCTCATCTCAGTCCTAAATGGCTTACCCCTTATTCTTAGACTATGTCCTCTGGTTCTGGACTTCCCCAACATCGGGAACATTCTTCCTGCATCTAACTTGTCCAGTCCCGTCAGAATTTTATACGTTTCTATGAGATCACCTCTCATCCTTCTAAACTCCAGTGATTACAGGCCCAGTCAATCCTGTCTCTTCTCATATGTCAGTCCTGCCATCCCTGGAATCAGTCTGGTGAACCTTCACTGCACACCCTCAATAGCAAGAATGTCTTTCCTCAGATTAGGAGACCAAAACTGAACACAATATTCCAGGTGAGGCCTCACCAAGGCTCTGTACAACTTCAGTAAGACCTCCCTGCTCCTATACTCAAATCCCCTAGCTATGAAGGCCAACATACCATTTGCCTTCTTCAAAGCCTACTGTACCTGCATGCCAACTTTCAATGACTGATATACCCATGACACCCAGGTCTCGTTGCACCTCCCCTTTTATGAATCTGCCACCATTCAGTTACTATTCTGCTTTCCTATTTTTGCCCCCAAAGTGGATAACCTCACATTTATCTACATTATACTGCATCTGCCATGCATTTTCCCACTCACCTAACCTGTCCAAGTCACCCTGCAGCCTCTTCGCGTCCTCCTTACAGCTCACACCGCCACCCAGCTTAATGTCATCTGCAAACTTGGAGATATTACATTCAATTCCTTCATCTAATCATTAATGTATATTGTAAGTAGCTGGGGTCCCAGCACTGAGCCCTGCAGCACCCCACTAGTCACTACCTGCCATTCTGAAAAGGACCCGTTTATCCTGACTCTCTGCTTCCTGTCTGCCAACCAGTTCTCAATCCACGTCAGAACATTACCCACAATTACCATGTGCTTTAATTTTGCACACCAATCTTTTGTGTGGGACCTTGTCAAAAGCCTTTTGAAAGTCCAAATACACCACATCCATTGCTTCTCCCTTGACCACTCGACTAGTTACATCCTCAAAAAATTCCAGAAGATTTGTCAAGCATGATTTCCCTTTCATAAATCCATGCTGACTTGGACTGATCCTTTCACTGCTTTCCAAATGCGCTGCTATTTCATCTTTAATAATTAATTCCAATATTTTCCCCACTACTGATATCAGGTTAACTGGTCTATAAATTACCCGTTTTCTCTCTCTCTCCTTTTTTTAAAAGTGGGGTTATATTAGCTACACTCCAGTCCATAGGAACTGATCTAGCATCGATAGACTGTTGGAAAATGATCTCCAATGCATCTAGGGCCACTTCCTTAAGTACTCTGGGATGCAGACTATCAGGCCCTAGCGATTTGTCGGCCTTCAATCCCATCAATTTCTCTAACACAATTTCCCACCTAATAAGGATTTCCTTCAGTTTCTCCTTCTCACTAGACCCTCGGTCCCCTAGTATTTCCGGAAGGTTATTTGTGTCTTCTTTCATGAAGACAGAACCAAAGGATTTGTTCAACTGGTCTGCCATTTCTTTGTTCCCCATTATAAATTCACCTGAATTTGATTGCAAGGGACCTACGTTTGTCTTCACTAATCTTTTTCTCTTCACATATCTATAGACGCTTTTGCAGTCAGTTTTTATGTTCCCAGCAAGCTTCCTCTAATACTCTATTTTCCCCTTCCTAATTAAAACCTTTGTCCTCCTCTGCTGAATTCTAAATTTCTCCCAGTCCTCAGGTTTGCTGCTTTTTCTGGCCAATTTATATGCCTCATCCTTGGATTTAACACTATCCTTAATTTCCCTTGATAGCCACAGTTGAGCTACCTTCCCTGTTTTATTTTTACTCCAGACAGGGATGTACAATTGTTGAAGTCATCCATGTGATCTTTAAATGTTTGCCATTGTCTATCCACCGTCAACCCTTTAAGTATTACTCTCCAGTCTATTCTGGCCAATTCACATCTCATACCATCGAAGTTGTAAAGTCCTTACTCTACAGTATGAAACCACACGAGGCACATTCTGGGGACAAGGTCACTCTGTGTCCTTACTCTTTATTCACAGGACTCCAAAGACGATGACCCTGCATGGGACCTCCCTTTTTATACCTGAGTGATCAGGTAAGGGGTGTCTTCCACAAGTTCACCCCTTGTGGTCAACGTGTGCATCTAGGTTTAGCGTATACAGTAATACAGTGGTGTTACATTGTGGTTACATACATGACATCACCTCTCCCCCCCCCCCCCCCCCAAAGTCTTATTGGGATCATAGGTTTAGTCTTTCAGGTGGTCTACGCTCCCCCGTGGAGCGCCGCAGTTCGAGCTCAGGTTGTTGGACACTGACGTGAGTGTCTGTCACCTGTGGTGATTCCGGCCTGTCCAGACTGACCGCAGGGACTGTGCATTCTTCTGATTGCTCTTGTTGCTCGTTCACTGGCGGTGTTGTGAGCTCCATCTCAGGGTCTTCCTCAGGTTCCTCCGTGTCGATGCTGAACCTTTTTTTTACTTGGTCCAGATACTTACTGCATATCTGACCATTGTTGAGTTTTACCACGATGACCCTATTCCCTTCTTTGTCAATTACAGTGCCCTCAAGCCATTTGGGCCCCATGGTGTGATTGAGGACGAATACAGGATCACTTATTTCTATACATCTCCCCCTCGAATCACGGTCATGGTACTCGTTTTGTGACTTGCGCTCGCCCTCAACTATGTCGGTCAGGACTGGTTGAATGAGGGACAACCGAGTTTTGAGTGTTCGTTTCATTAGTAGCTCTGCGAGCAGGACCCCCGTGAGCGAGTGCGGTCGGGATCTATAGGCTAGCAGGAGACGCGATAGGCGGCATTGTACGGAGGGTCCTTGAATCCTGAGCATACCTTGCTTAATGATTTGGACTGCACGTTCCGTCTGGCCATTGGAGGCCGGCTTGAACGGCACAGTCCTGACGTGGTTGATGCCATTGCCCGACATAAACTCTCGGAATTCGTAGCTTGTGAAACATGGGCCATTATCACTAACCAGGATGTCTGGCAAGCCATGGGTTGCAAAGATCGCACGTAGGCTTTCCACGGTGGTGGATGACGTGCATGAATTCAGAATGATGCACTCGATCCATTTCGAGTACGCATCTACCACAATAAGGAACATCTTACCCATGAACGGGCCCGCGTAGTCAACATGAATGCGTGACTATGGCCTGGTGGGCCAGGGCCACGGGCTGAGCGGGGCCTCCCTGGGGGCATTACCCAGATGGGCACACGTCGTGCACCTGCGAACATTGTTCCAGGTCTGAATCAATTCCAGGCCACCAAACGTGTGACCGGGCAATGGCCTTCATCAGCACAATGCCTGGGTGCTCGCTGTGGAGTTCCCTGATGAATGCCTCCCTGCCCTTCTGGGGCATAACTATCCGGCTGCCCCATAGTAGGCAGTCGGCTTGGATGGCAATCTCATCCATCCGTCTATGGAACGGTCTGACCTCCTCAGGACATGCTCCGTGTGCGGGCGCCCAATCCCCAGTCAGGACACATTTCTTAATTAGGGATAGGAGGGAAACTCTGTTACTCCAGATTTTGATCTGGCGGGCTGTGATGGGGGAGCCTGCGCTGTCAAAGGCATCGACAGCCATGACCATCTTCGCGCTTTACTCCGCTGCCCCCTCAGTGGTGGCCAGTGGAAGCCTGCTGAGCGTGTCAGCGCAATTTTCAGTGCCGGGCCGGTGCCGGATGGAGTAGTCATAAGCAGCCAGCGTGAGAGCCCATCGCGGTATGCGAGCTGATGCGTTGGCATTGATAGCCTTGCTGTCTGACAACAGGGATGTTAATGGCTGTGGTCCGTCTCTAATTCAAACTTCCTATCAAAGAGGCACTGATGCATTTTTTTTACACCATAGACACATGCAAGCGCTTCCTTCTCGACCATCCCATATCCCCGTTCTGCTTGAGAGCGCGACCTGGAGGCATAAGCCACAGGTTGTAGTTGACCCTCAGCATTGCCCTGCTGCAACACGCACCCAACCCCATAGGACGATGCATCACATGTCAGAACCAATTTTTTACAGGGTCAACAACTTGTTTGAACAAAGTAGGTTTCGCGCCCGATCAAAAGCCCGTTCCTGACAGTCCCCCCAAAACCAATCGCAAACTTTACACAGGAGCACGTGTAGCGGCTCCAACAACGTGCTCAAGTTCGGCAGAAAGTTCCCGAAATAGTTCAACAGTCCCAGGAATGAACGCAACTCCAATGTGTTGCAGGGCCTGGGTGCTCGTCAAATCGCCTCTGTTTTGGATTTGGTGGGCTGAATCCCATCTGCAGCAACCCTCCTGCCCAGAAACTCAACCTGAGGAGCTAAGAACACACATTTAGACTTTTGAGTCGCAGGCCTACCCGGTCCAGTCAGCGTAGCACCTCCTCCAGGTTGTGGAGATGTTCCTCGGTGTCTCGACCCATGATGAAGATGTCGTCCTGGAATACGATCGTTCCAGGAATGGATTTAAGCAGGCTTTCCATGTTTCGTTGAAAAATCGCGGCCGCTGATCGAATGCCAAACGGGCACCTGTTATAAATGAACAGTCCCTTGTGCGTGGTGATGGTGGTCAGTAGTTTAGATTCGTCGGCCAGTTCCTGGGTAATATAGACTGAAGTGAGGATCAACTTGGTAAACAGCTTGCTGCCTGCCAGCGTGGCGAAGAGGTCCTCCGCTCTCCGGAGCGGGTATTGATCTTTTAGGGACACCCGATTGATGGTGGCCTTGTAGTCACCACAGATCCTGACAGAGCCATCCGCTTTTAGGACGGGAACTATGGGGCTCGCCCAGTCGCTGAATCCAACAGGCGAGATGATGCCCTCACTCAACAGCCGGTCCAATTCGCTCTCGATCTTTTCCCGCATCACATACGGCACCGCTCTGGCTTTGTGGCCTCCTCCCCAACAGTGCGGGACCATTGCCCGGGACAATCCAGAGCGGCAGCTGATTCACTAACCCATTGTGTGTGACAGCCAACATTGCACTGCCTAGCACTGGAATGATTTCTTTAGTGTAAGTCTGTAATTGTGTCTCAATACGTGCTAATTTGGATCTACTGGCTTTAAGTGGCCATAGCTTCTCGAATTGCTGAACGCACATGAGTGACTGGCTGGCCTCAGTGTCCAGCTCCATACATACAGGGATACCGTTTCATAAAACCCTCATCATCATTGGTGGCGTTTTGGTGTATGAACTGTGAATATTCGTCACATGGACCCGCTGAACCTCGGCGTCCATCGATTTGCCCCAAAAGTCATCTTGCCTTAAAGAGCCCTCTTCTGGTCCATCCACCTCATATATTAGTCTGGTTGCAGACTTCCTGCACATTCGAGCTAAGTGGCCACTGAGATTCCAATTCCTGCAGACAAGCTGTTGAAATCTGCAAGATCTATCTGAGTGTTTTCCCCCACACCTCCAGCATGAGTTAAAGTTTCCATTGTTGGAACAAAGGGACTATGGCCAGGCATTCCGCGATGACTGTCCCTTTGACTGCTCTTAAGTACCCTATTAGTGGGTGTCAATGGCTCCATCTCGGGCCGCATTGTCCACTGTGATGGCGTGAATGTCCATTCAGCCTGCCATTGTCTCTGTTGAAGTCCTACTCTTGGGTCTATTGCTGCCTGGGGAGTGTCAGACTGCCCCTGCCTGCCTGTGGGGCTCTGAGTCGCATTGATGATGTTGACTCCCCGATCCATCGCCGCGTTAGAGGCAGAATTGCTTGCGTATATTATTTTCATCTCTTCCTCCCCCGCCATGAAAGTTTGAGCTATCAACGGCGCCGCTTCCAAGGTCAAATCCTTGGTCTCAATTAATTTGCGGAAAATTCCTGCATGACCGATGCCCTCGATAAAGAAGTCCCTTAGCATCTCCCCCCTGCAGGCATCTGTGAACTTACAGAGGCTGGCCAAACGCCGGAGGTCCACTACGAAGTCCAGTATGCTCTGTCCTTCACAACGTCGGTGGATGTAGAATCTGTGTCGGGCCATATGTATGCTACTCGCCGGTTTGAGGTGCTCCCCGATCAATCTGCTAAGTTCTTCAAAGGTTTTGTCCGCCGGCTTTTCGGGTGTTAGTAAGTCCTTCATGAGCGCGTAAGTCTGTGGTCCGCAGCTGGTCAAAAGATGAGCCCTTCGGCTGTCGGCCGCTGCATCCCCCAGCCATTCTTTCGTAACGAAGCTTTGCTGAAACCTCTCGACAAAATCGTCCCAGTCTTCCCCAACACAGTACCGTTCCTCTGTGCTACCAGTGGCCATTCTCGTGGGTCATGAATTACCGTTTCTCATCGCCAATGTAAAGTCCTTACTCTACAATATGAAACCACACGAGGCACATTCTGGGGACAAGGTCACTCTGTGACCTTACTCTTTATTCACAGGACACCAAAAACAATGGCCCTGCATGGGACCTCCCTTTTTATACCTTTGTGATCAAGTAAGGAGTGTCTCCCACAAGTTCACCCCTTGTGGTTAAGGTGTGCATCTAGGTTGAGTGTATACAGTAATACAGTCGTGTTACATAGTAGTTACATATATGACAGAAGTTACCTTTCCTTACGTTCAGGACCCTAGTCTCTGAATTAACGGTGTCACTCTCCATCTTACGAAAGAATTCTACCATATTATTGTCACTCATCCCCAAGGGGCCTCGCACAACAAGATTGCTAATTAGTCCTTTCTCATTACACTTCACCCAGTCTAGGATGGCCAGCCCTCTAGTTGGTTCCTCGACATATTGGTCTGGAAAACCATCCCTAATACACGCCAGGAATTCCTCCTCCACTGTATTGCTACTAGTTTGGTTAGCCCAATCTATATGTAGATTAAAGTCGCCCATGATAACTGCTGTACCTATATTGCACGCATCCCTCATTTCTTGTTTGATGCTGTCCCCAACTACTACTGTTTGGTGGTCTGTACACAACTCCCACTAGAGTTTTCTGCCCTTTCGTATTCCGCAGCTCCACCCATACAGATTCCACATCATCCAAGCTAATGTCCTTCCTTATTATTGTGTTAATTTCCTCTTTAACCAGCAACGCTACCCCACCTCCTTTTCCTTTCTGTCTATCCTTCCTGAATGTTGAATACCCCTGGATGTTGAGTTCCCAACCTTGGTCATCCTGGAGCCATGTCTCCGCGATGCCAATTGTATCATATTCATTAATTGCTGCCTGTGCAGTTAATTCGTCCACCTTATTACAAATACTCCTCGCATTGAGGCACAGAGCCTTCAGGCTTGTCTTTTTAACACACTTTGCCCCTTTAGAATTTTGCTGTAATGTGGCTCTTTTTGATTTTTGTCTTGGGTTTCTCTGCTCTCCACTTTTACTTTTCTTCTTTCTATCTTTTGCTTCTGCCCCCATTCTACTTCCCTCTGTCTCCCTGCATAGGTTCCCACCCCCCTGCCATATTAGTTTAACCCCTCCCCAACAGCACTAGCAAACACTCCCCCTAGGGCATTGGTTCCGGTCCTGCCCAGGTGCAGACCGTCCAGTTTGTACTGGTCCCACCTTCCCCAGAACTGGTTCCAATATCCCAGGAATTTGAATCCCTCCCTTCTGTACCACTCCTCTAGCCACATTTTCATCTGAGTTATCCTGCGATTCCTACTCTGACTAGCACGTGGCCCTGGTAGCAATCCTGAGATTACTACCTTTGAGGTCCTACTTTTTAATTTAACTCCGAGCTCCCTAATTTCACCTTGTAGGACCTCATCCCATTTTTTACGTATATCATTGGTACCTATATGCACCACGACAGCTGGCTGTTCACCTTCCCCCTCCAAAATGTCCTGCAACCGCTCTGAGACATCCTTGACCCTTGCACCAGGGAGGCAACATACCATCATGGAGTCTCGATTGCGGCCGCAGAAATGTCTATTTATTCCCCTTACAATAGAATCCCCTACCACTATAGCTCTCCCACTCTTTTTCCTGCCCTCCTGTGCAGCAGAGCTACCCATGGTGCCAGGGACTTTGCTGCTGCTGCCCTCCCCTGATGAGTCATCCCCCCCAGCAGTACCCAAAATGGTGTATCTGTTTTGGAGGGGGATGACCGCAGGTGACCTCTGCACTGCCTTCCTTCCACTGCTCTTCCTGTTGGTTTCCCATTCCCTATCCATCTGTGTAACCTTTACCTGCAGTAAGACCAATTCACTAAACGTGCTATTCACGGCATCCTCAGCTTCATGGATGCTCCAGAGTGAATCCACCCCCAGCTCCAGTGCCGCAATGTGGTCTGTCAGGAGCTGCAGCAGAACACACTTCCCACACATGTAGTCGTCAGGGACACTGGAAGTGTCCCCGAGTTCCCACATAGCATAGGAGGAGCATGACACGTGTCCGAGCTCTCCTGCCATGACTTAACTCCTAGTTTAACTTAATTTGGCAACAATGATAAAGGTTACCGACTGATAAAGGAAAAGAAAAAGAAAAACTATTCACCAATCACCAGCCAATCGCTTACCCCCTTGGCTGCTATGTCACCTTTCGATTTCTTTCTACTTTTTTGCTTACCTTCTGCCCCTGCCCCGGCTAGCCTCTCCGACGCCTCCCCAGACTCCCGCTGCTCGAACTCCTGCCTCCGCCAACTGTTGGGCCTTTTATAGGCCTCTCCGACTCCTCCCCGGATTTCCGCTGCTCGAACTCCTGCCACCGCCGACTGTTGGGTCTTTTAAGGGCCTCTCCGACACCTCCCCGGACTCCTGCTGCTCGAACTCCCGCCTCCACCGACTGTTGAGCCTTTTATAGGATAATATGTGACTTAGAGAGGAACTAGCAAGTGATGCCCTTATCCATTTCGATGGTGGAGGTTGCGGGTTTGGACGGTGATGCCGAAGACTCACCACATTTCTATAGGTAGTACACACTGCTGCCATGGTATGTCGATGTCGGAAGTGGATATTTAAGCAAGTGGATAGGGTGCCAATCAAGCGGAATGTTTTGTCCTGGATAGTGTTGAGTTTCTTGAGTGTTGTTGAAGCTGCAGATCATGTCTGATCGGTTTCTCAAAGTGGTGAGCTGGGAACCAGGGAATACCGACTTAAATAGTCCAAAGTCCGAACCGGGAACCATACAGACTTGCCAAAAATGGGAGACAGAGGTTCCTGGAACCTCCAATGCCACATTGGTCATCCTCAAAATGATTGGAGGTCAGGCAGCATCGGTGGAGAGAGAAACAAAGTTAATGTTTCAGGTCGATGACCTTTTGTTACTCAGTAAGATAATGGGACTAAAGGCAGATAAATCCCCTGGACCTGATGGCTTGCATCCTAGGGTCTTAAGAGAAGTAGCAGCAGGGATTGTGGATGCATTGGTTGTAATTTATCAAAATTCCCTGGATTCTGGGGAGGTCCCAGCAGATTGGAAAACTGCAAATGTAATGCCCCTATTTAAAAAAGGAGGCAGACAAAAAGCAGGAAACTATAGACCAGTTAGTCTAATATTTGTGGTTGGGTAAATGTTGGAGTCCATTATTAAAGAAGCAGTAGCAGGACATTTGGAAAAGCAAAATTCGGTCAGGCAGAGTCAGCACGGATTTATGAAGGGGAAGTCATGTTTGACAAATTTGATGGCATTCTTTGAGGATGTAACGAACAGGATGGATAAAGGGGAACCAGTGGATGTGGTGTATTTGGACTTCCAGAAGACATTTGACTAGGTGCCACATTAAAGGTTATTGCACGAGATAAAAGTTCACAGGGTTGGGGATAATATATTAGCATGAATAAAGAATTGGCTAATTAACAGAAAACAGAGAGTCGGGATAAATGGTTCATTCTCTGGTTGGCAATCAGTAACTAGTGGGGTGCCGCAGGGATCAATGCTGGGACCCCAACTATTTACAATCTATATTAACGACTTGGAAGAAGGGACTGAGTTTAATGTAGCCAAGTTTGCTGACGATACAAAGATGGGAGGAAAAGCAATGTGTGAGGACACAAAAAATCTGCAAAAGAACATAGACAGGCTAGATGAGTGGGCAAAAATTTGGCAGATGGAGTATAATGTTGTATCGTGTGAGGTCATGCACTTTAGCAGAAAAAAATCAAAGAGCAAGTTATTATTTACATGGAGAAAGATTGAAAAGTGCTGCAATACAGTGGGACCTGGGGGTACTTGTGCATGAAACACAAAAGGATAGTATGCAGGTACAGCAAGTGATCAGGAAGGCCAATGTAATCTTGGTCTTTATTGCAAAGGGGATAGAGTATAAAAGCAGGGAAGTATTGCTACAGCTATACAGGGTATTGGTGAGGCCACACCTGGAATACTGCGTGCAGTTTTGGTTTTCATATTTACGAAAGGCTATACTTGCTTTGGAGGCAGTTCAGAGAAGGTTCACTAGGTTGATTCCAGAGTTGAGGGGGTTGACATGAGGAAAGGTTGAGTCGGTTGGGCCTCTACTCATTGGATTTCAGAAGAATGAGAGGTGATCTTATTGAAATGTATATTATGAGGGGGCTTGACAAGGTGGATGCAGAGAGGATGTTTCCACTGATAGGGCAGACTAGAACTAGAGGGCCGCTCATTTAAAACAGAGGTGAGGAGAAATTTCTTTTCACAGATGGTTGTAAATCTGTGGAATTCGCTGCCTCAGAGAGCTGTGGAAGCTGGGACATTGAATAAATTTAAGACAGAAATAGACAGTTTCTTAAACGATAAGGGGATAAGGGGTTATGGGGAGCGGACGGGGAAGTGGAGCTGAGTCCATGATCAGATTAGCCATGATCTTATTGAATGGCGGAGCAGGCTCGAGGGGCCGTATGGCCTACTCCTGTTCCTATTTCTTATGTTCTTATGTTAGAATGGAAGGTCATCGACCTGAAACGTGAACTCTGTTTCTCTCTCCACAGATTGCCTGACCTGCTGAGTATTTCCAGCATTTTCTGTTTTTATTTCAGATTTCCAGCATCTGCAGTATTTTGCTTTTGTCAAAATGATGGGGTGGTCATGACCCCACTGGACCCCGCATGGTGGCCCTACCACTGGCCTCTATCCAACTTCCCTGCAGATACATCACAGCAACGATGGGCCAGATGATGAGGAAGGTGATAATTAGAAATAGGAGCATGAAAGAAGGGAAATCATCCTTGTGGATTGTGATCATGACGATATTAAGGAGGATTATGATGATGAGGCTGAAAATGTGAAGGTCAAGCCCACCTACGAGTCCTCAGACCTATATCAAGCTCCCTATTCATCTGTCACAACGTCTTCCATCTCACCCCCTGCTGCACTTGCTTTCTCACTCCCTGGGGTTAATTAGATAATGTTAGTGAGGTGATTTACAATTCATGAGGAGTGGGTGCCACCTTCCTAATGGAGACTTCCCATGGCTTCTGTATGTATGTAGTAAGTTCTCTCTCCCCTGGGTCACAAAAGGAAATTTTAGACCTCTCCCATCTCGAACTTTACCTCCGCCATCCATCCCTCCCTCTCATGAAACCATCCCAAAACTCACTCCGAGATTTAGCTTCGTGTCGGCAAGGCTTCATTTGCTTCCGGCCTGCAGCCTCCTGCTGCCCAAATTTCTGCTCTGGACTGCTTGCCAGCTGTCAGGCTCTGCCCATTTTGGGCAAGCAGATGATCAGTGCCATGCAGCTGTGGCCTGGGAGTTAATGTCACTCGGACCGCATGGTGTCAATGTCGGATGCATTTGCCGCTCGTCCCACTTCCCCACTTGCCCATCCAAATCTTGCTCTCAATTACCATTCCCCTTTAAATGTTCCCCTAGTTACAGATGCAGTGAATTATTTCTGTTACAATGCACTCTGGTGCATCAAATACCTAGCTTTATTGCAGTTGAGCAAATTTTGCTGTGATATAAAACATATTACTTTATTACTAAAGCTACTAATGAAGGAAATCACAAAAGACTCAAGCAAATTGACTGCTTTAGAAACGGTAGATAGCTGCTGAAGGAAACTCCTAAAATGCTAGTCACAGCATTCTCAGGGCTATCTAAGTAGAGACAAAAGGGTTATTTAGTAGGGTGACATTCATTGATGTCACAATACATCAATATATATATATATATATAAGACGTAAAATTTTAATGTTATCCATTATGCTAATCAAAAAAGTACAATCAATATTTCTTCTTGATACAGAATTTAAAAATTAATAAACCATGACTTGGGAATTAAAACCAAGGATCGTTGACCTCCTCAATGTGTAATTAGTGCTCAAATCGATTACTTTGGATTGTTGTGAATTTACATAAATAGCCCATGGAATTATGAATTCAAAATAGAAAAAGTGAACTACAACCTATCAGGGTGATTTGTAAGATGACATAATGTTGAAATCTGAAGAGAAAAGCATTTAAGCCACCTTGACTATTGAAACACATCACACCAGAGATTAGCCAGTTCATCAATATGAAATATGCTATATAAATGCAAGTCTTTATTCTGTAGTTGAAGACATTATGGGATAGACTTTCCCTAAAGCCCCCCACTGCCCGATTGCCACCCAGAAATACTGCTAAGATTCTGCAAATAACGCTGGCGAATATTTCCATAAAAAAAGGTAAAAAAGTACCGCCCGGTGAGACTATGGGCTAGACTTTCCACTAGGGAGCCATCGCCCCAAAAAACAGGCCTTGTTCCAGTGATGTAGGGCATCAAGGGGTAATGACGAGAAAGCAGGAATGGGGTACTGAAGTTGCATGTTCAGCCATGAACTCATTGAATGGCGGTGCAGGCTCGAAGGGCCGAATGGCCTACTCCTGCACCTATTTTCTATGTTTCTATGTTTCTATGTAGGACGTCTCAGCCTTACTGATCGCTGGTACATGGCCCTTTTATTTTGCGATTTTCCACTCGGCCTTAGGCCGGCAATGTGGAATGGGTGATCTGATTTTCGGCGAAGTCGCGTTCGCCCACCGAAAGAGGAAGTTAAAAAGCTTCTCTAGCAACGGCCTTGTGCGCATGTGAGAGATTTTTTTTCTGGCCGACTGGTTTTATTGCATTTCGGGAGGTCAGGGGTCATCACACATGCTCAGAAGCTACAGGGTGGAGGAGAGAGAGAGAGAGAGAGAGAGAAGAAAGAGAGAGGTGGAAGCCAGAGTATCGAATCGGAAGCCAGTGCAAGTAGAGAATCGAATAAAAGAGCTTATAGATCAGTTAATTCTTATAAATCATATAAATTTAAATTTATTATAATATAATATTAAAAATGTCTCTGGAATTAGAAGGAGAGAGAAAAAAGGCGAAGCCTTTCAGCGACGAGGCAAATGAGGCCCTGTTAAACGAGGTCCATTGCTGGGTGAGTGAAGTGACTCGGGGTGCGCACGGGAAACCTCCACCCCGTTTCCCAGAAAATCTGGGCGGAGATCGCTGCCGTGGTGTCCTCGACATCCCACAAGGCGAGAGGATCTGACCAGTGCCAAAAACGCTGGAATAGTTTGGTAGCGGCAGCAAGAGTAAGTTGCATTTTCTATTTTACTGATGCAAATTTTTATCATAACAATGAATCTCCGGCATTGAATTTAAGTTTGTCATTCATAAATGTATTACATAAACCATGTTAAGATACGGACAGTGCTCTGAAACAACAGCGTGTAACGTTTTAAACTGTTATGACCATGATTCTATCTCATCAATTACCTTATGCTCTTTTTTCATTTGCAGAAGATGATATCTATCAACTGGGCAAAGGTGGACGGGGGGGGCGGCTCTGCTCACCGCCGGCCCCTAACAGAAATTGAAGAGCGTGTGGCCGCACTGGTTGGCCCTGAGCATCATTCCGCCAACACCCGCGGTCTGGCGGAGCCCAGACATGCGTCTCGTGAGTAATGTGTAATGTGTCAAACAGTATTAAAAACTTAAGTAACTAATGTAATGTCCTGTAATTAAAATGCAATATACTTGTAATGTACTTATGATATACTAATGATGTCATGTTGTGACATGCATGTTTGCAGCCCTTGTGCATAAGAAGCAGGGGATGTAACCGATACAACTTTCTGGGGTCGTGAAAACTTTGATATTTAACGTATCTTGTTAATGTTTACGGATATGTTCTAATAAGCTCTGTAAAAAGATCATGTGTTTTAAAGGTCAACCTGAGACGCTCGTGCAGGTACAAACGACACCAGCACCAGCACCAGCACCTGCAACGTCATCCTCTCTGGAGGAAGAGGAGGAGGAGGAGGATGACGAGCTCGAGCTCCAGCAGGAATCGGCAATTGCGCATGGGGGGGGGATAAACCTGCGGTCATCTCTATTGAGAAGGAGGATGCACCGGGACCAAGCGGTGTGCAGCCGGCAATGCCAAGGCCTGGTCAGCGAGGCCAGTAAATGCCTCCCCAGGATGATCAGTTGGTGGGCCTGATGTCCCTGTGTTCGGAGACGCTCGCGACCGGTCGCAAGTTGATCCAGGGGTTCACTCGATTTGCGCAAGACTTCTCCAAAGTGTCTGCAGTGCAGGTCGAGCTGCTGGAGGCAGCACGGCAGACTCTCGATAAACGGCAGACTCTCGATGTAACACGGCAGATTCTCGATAAACGGCAGACTCTCGATGTAACACGGCAGACTCTCGATAAACGGCAGACTCTCGATGTAACACGGCAGACTCTCGTTAAACGGCAAACTCTCGATAAATGGCAGACTCTCGATAAACGGCAGACTCTCGATAAACGGCAAACTCTCGATAAATGGCAGACTCTCGATAAACGGCAAACTCTCGATGTAACACGGCAGACTCTCGATAAACGGCAGACTCTCGATAAACGGCAAACTCTCGATAAATGGCAGACTCTCGATAAACAGCAGACTCTCGATGTAACACGGCAGACTCTCGATAAACGGCAGACTCTCGATAAACGGCAGACTCTCGATAAACGGCAAACTCTCGATAAATGGCAGACTCTCGATAAACGGCAGACTCTCGATGTAACACGGCAGACTCTCGATAAACGGCAGACTCTCGATAAACGGCAGACTCTCGATAAACGGCAGACTCTCGATGTAACACGGCAGACTCTCGATGTAACACGGCAGACTCTCGATAAACGGCAGACTCTCGATAAACGGCAGACTCTCGATAAATGGCAGACTCTCGATAAACGGCAAACTCTCGATAAACGGCAGACTCTCGATAAACGGCAGACTCTCGATAAACGGCAGACTCTCGATGTAACACGGCAGACTCTCGATAAACGGCAGACTCTCGATAAACGGCAGACTCTCGATAAACGGCAGACTCTCGATAAACGGCAAACTCTCGATGTAACACGGCAGACTCTCGATGTAACACGGCAGACTCTCGATAAACGGCAGACTCTCGATAAACGGCAGACTCTCGATAAACGGCAGACTCTCGATAAACGGCAGACTCTCGATGTAACACGGCAGACTCTCGATAAACGGCAGACTCTCGATAAACGGCAGACTCTCGATAAACGGCAGACTCTCGATAAACGGCAAACTCTCGATAAACGGCAAACTCTCGATAAACGGCAAACTCTCGATAAACGGCAGACTCTCGATAAACGGCAGACTCTCGATGTAACACGGCAGACTCTCGATAAACGGCAGACTCTCGATAAACGGCAAACTCTCGATAAACGGCAGACTCTCGATGTAACACGGCAGACTCTCGATAAACGGCAGACTCTCGATGTAACACGGCAGACTCTCGATAAACGGCAGACTCTCGATAAACGGCAGACTCTCGATAAACGGCAGACTCTCGATGTAACACGGCAGACTCTCGATAAACGGCAGACTCTCGATAAACGGCAGACTCTCGATAAACGGCAAACTCTCGATAAACGGCAGACTCTCGATAAACGGCAGACTCTCGATAAACGGCAGACTCTCGATAAACGGCAAACTCTCGATAAACGGCAGACTCTCGATAAACGGCAGACTCTCGATAAACGGCAAACTCTCGATAAACGGCAGACTCTCGATAAATGGCAGACTCTCGATGTAACACGGCAGACTCTCGATAAACGGCAGACTCTCGATAAACGGCAGACTCTCGATGTAACACGGCAGAGTCTCGATAAACGGCAAACTCTCGATAAACGGCAGACTCTCGATAAATGGCAGACTCTCGATGTAACACGGCAGACTCTCGATAAACGGCAGACTCTCGATAAACGGCAAACTCTCGATAAACGGCAGACTCTCGATAAACGGCAGACTCTCGATGTAACACGGCAGACTCTCGATAAACGGCAGACTCTCGATAAACGGCAGACTCTCGATGTAACACGGCAGACTCTCGATAAACGGCAGACTCTCGATAAACGGCAGACTCTCGATAAACGGCAGACTCTCGATGTAACACGGCAGACTCTCGATGTAACACGGCAGACTCTCGATAAACGGCAGACTCTCGATAAACGGCAGACTCTCGATAAACGGCAGACTCTCGATGTAACACGGCAGACTCTCGATAAACGGCAGACTCTCGATAAACGGCAGACTCTCGATGTAACACGGCAGACTCTCGATAAACGGCAGACTCTCGATAAACGGCAGACTCTCGATAAACGGCAGACTCTCGATAAACGGCAAACTCTCGATAAACGGCAGACTCTCGATAAACGGCAGACTCTCGATAAACGGCTGACTCTCGATGTAACACGGCAGACTCTCGATAAACGGCAAACTCTCGATAAACGGCAGACTCTCGATAAACGGCAAACTCTCGATGTAACACGGCAGACTCTCGATGTAACACGGCAGACTCTCGATTAACGGCAGACTCTCGATAAACGGCAGACTCTCGATAAACGGCAGACTCTCGATAAACGGCAAACTCTCGATAAACGGCAGACTCTCGATAAACGGCAGACTCTCGATAAACGGCAGACTCTCGATGTAACACGGCAGACTCTCGATAAACGGCAAACTCTCGATAAACGGCAGACTCTCGATAAACGGCAAACTCTCGATGTAACACGGCAGACTCTCGATGTAACACGGCAGACTCTCGATTAACGGCAGACTCTCGATAAACGGCAAACTCTCGATAAACGGCAGACTCTCGATAAACGGCAGACTCTCGATAAACGGCAGACTCTCGATGTAACACGGCAGACTCTCGATAAACGGCAGACTCTCGATAAACGGCAGACTCTCGATAAACGGCAGACTCTCGATAAACGGCAGACTCTCGATGTAACACGGCAGACTCTCGATAAACGGCAGACTCTCGATTAACGGCAGAATCTCGATGTAACACGGCAGACTCTCGATAAACGGCAGACTCTCGATGTAACACGGCAGACTCTCGATTAACGGCAGACTCTCGATAAACGGCAGACTCTCGATTAACGGCAGACTCTCGATAAACGGCAGACTCTCGATGTAACACGGCAGACTCTTGATAAACGGCAGACTCTCGATGTAACACGGCAGACTCTCGATAAACGGCAGACTCTCGATAAACGGCAGACTCTCGATGTAACACGGCAGACTCTCGATAAACGGCAGACTCTCGATAAACGGCAGACTCTCGATGTAACACGGCAGACTCTCGATAAACGGCAGACTCTCGATAAACGGCAGACTCTCGATAAACGGCAGACTCTCGATGTAACACGGCAGACTCTCGATAAACGGCAGACTCTCGATAAACGGCAGACTCTCGATAAACGGCAGACTCTCGATGTAACACGGCAGACTCTCGATAAACGGCAGACTCTCGATAAACGGCAGACTCTCGATGTAACACGGCAGACTCTCGATAAACGGCAGACTCTCGATAAACGGCAGACTCTCGATGTAACACGGCAGACTCTCGATAAACGGCAGACTCTCGATGTAACACGGCAGACTCTCGATAAACGGCAGACTCTCGATAAACGGCAGATTCTCGATGTAACACGGCAGACTCTCGATAAACGGCAGACTCTCGATAAACGGCAGACTCTCGATAAACGGCAGACTCTCGATGTAACACGGCAGACTCTCGATAAACGGCAGACTCTCGATAAACGGCAAAGTCTCGATAAACGGCAAACTCTCGATAAACGGCAGACTCTCGATAAACGGCAGACTCTCGATAAACGGAAAACTCTCGATGTAACATGGCAGACTCTCGATAAACGGCAGACTCTCGATAAACGGCAAAGTCTCGATAAACGGCAAAGTCTCGATAAACGGCAAACTCTCGATAAACGGCAAACTCTCGATAAACGGCAAAGTCTCGATAAACGGCAAACTCTCGATAAACGGCAGACTCTCGATAAACGGCAGACTCTCGATAAACGGCAGACTCTCGATGTAACATGGCAGACTCTCGATAAACGGCAGACTCTCGATAAACGGCAGACTCTTGATAAACGGCAAACTCTCGATGTAACACGGCAGACTCTCGATAAACGGCAGACTCTCGATAAACGGCAAACTCTCGATAAACGGCAAACTCTCGATAAACGGCAGACTCTCGATAAACGGCAGACTCTCGATAAACGGCAGACTCTCGATGTAACACGGCAGACTCTCGATAAACGGCAAACTCTCGATGTAACACGGCAGACTCTCGATAAACGGCAGACTCTCGATAAACGGCAGACTCTCGATAAACGGCAGACTCTTGATGTAACACGGCAGACTCTCGATAAACGGCAAACTCTCGATAAATGGCAAACTCTCGATGTAACACGGCAGACTCTCGATAAACGGCAGACTCTCGATAAACGGCAGACTCTCAATAAACGGCAGACTCTCGATAAACGGCAGACTCTCGATAAACGGCAGACTCTCGATAAACGGCAGACTCTCGATGTAACACGGCAGACTCTCGATAAACGGCAGACTTTCGATAAACGGCAGACTCTCGATGTAACACGGCAGACTCTCGATTAACGGCAGACTCTCGATAAACGGCAAACTCTCGATAAACAGCAGACTCTCGATAAACGGCAGACTCTCGATAAACGGCAGACTCTCGATGTAACACGGCAGACTCTCGATAAACGGCAAACTCTCGATGTAACACGGCAGACTCTCGATAAACGGCAGACTCTCGATAAACGGCAGACTCTCGATAAACGGCAGACTCTTGATGTAACACGGCAGACTCTCGATAAACGGCAAACTCTCGATAAATGGCAAACTCTCGATGTAACACGGCAGACTCTCGATAAACGGCAGACTTTCGATAAACGGCAGACTCTCGATGTAACACGGCAGACTCTCGATTAACGGCAGACTCTCGATAAACGGCAAACTCTCGATAAACAGCAGACTCTCGATAAACGGCAGACTCTCGATAAACGGCAGACTCTCGATGTAACACGGCAGACTCTCGATAAACGGCAGACTCTCGATAAACGGCAGACTCTCGATAAACGGCAGACTCTCGATTAACGGCAGACTCTCGATAAACGGCAGACTCTCGATGTAACACGGCAGACTCTCGATAAACGGCAGACTCTCGATTAACGGCAGACTCTCGATGTAACACGGCAGACTCTCGATAAACGGCAGACTCTCGATGTAACACGGCAGACTCTCGATTAACGGCAGACTCTCGATAAACGGCAGACTCTCGATTAACGGCAGACTCTCGATAAACGGCAGACTCTCGATGTAACACGGCAGACTCTTGATAAACGGCAGACTCTCGATGTAACACGGCAGACTCTCGATAAACGGCAGACTCTCGATGTAACACGGCAGACTCTCGATAAACGGCAGACTCTCGATGTAACACGGCAGACTCTCGATTAACGGCAGTCTCTCGATAAACGGCAGACTCTCGATTAACGGCAGACTCTCGATAAACGGCAGACTCTCGATGTAACATGGCAGACTCTCGATAAACGGCAGACTCTCGATGTAACACGGCAGACTCTCGATAAACGGCAGACTCACGATGTAACACGGCAGACTCTCGATAAACGGCAGACTCTCGATAAACGGCAGACTCTCGATAAACGGCAGACTCTCGATAAACGGCAGACTCTCGATTAACGGCAGACTCTCGATAAACGGCAGACTCTCGATAAACGGCAGACTCTCGATGTAACACGGCAGACTCTCGATTAACGGCAGACTCTCGATAAACGGCAGACTCTCGATAAACGGCAGACTCTTGATAAACGGCAGACTCTCGATGTAACACGGCAGACTCTCGATGTAACACGGCAGACTCTCGATAAACGGCAGACTCTCGATAAACGGCAGACTCTCGATAAACGGCAGACTCTCGATGTAACACGGCAGACTCTCGATTAACGGCAGACTCTCGATGTAACACGGCAGACTCTCGATTAACGGCAGACTCTCGATAAACGGCAGACTCTCGATAAACGGCAGACTCTCGATGTAACACGGCAGACTCTTGAAGGGGTGTGAGAATAGAGTGCCACTACAAATGCACTTAAGTATGCGCTGCTGGCGGAACACGGCGCTGCACCCCATGGTGTCGTGTTGGTCACGAGTCAAACCCCGAGCAGTCAGGCGAGTACGGAGGATACAGTTCCTCTTGACTCGGAAGATGAGCAGCTTGCTTCGTCTCCCACTCCAACACCTCCACCACGGCAGGAAGTCTTTCCGTCGCCCGCTGCACGCCAGTTTTGTCTCGGATTGCGGGGACCAAGACAGGTAGGTTGTGCTACTACATGGGGGGGGGGGGGGGGGGTTGTAAACGACCTGGAGGGAAATGTGGCCGCAGGTAAGGAGGGTGGGATTGATTTTTACTGTTAATGTTAACGTTCGTTCATAGTTGGGGTGAGGAGTGGGGGGGCGTGGGTGGGGAGTAGGGTGTTGAAAACTATTTTATTACAAAGTTTGTTAGCAATTAATTTTTTTATTGATTTTAACAATTGTTGTGCATTCTCTGGCATTGGCCCAATCACCATCAATAATTATTTTCACTTGCTATAAATGCACTTTTCACGAAAGAATGTTTAATCTATTAAACTACTCTCTCTATACAAGCCCCAGTCTAACACTGCATAACAATCTCAGTTTAATACTCTCTTCTCTATTCCAGCCCCAGTCTAACACTTAAAAGGCCCCATCACTTTCAATATTTATTTTCACTTGGTATAAATGCACTTTTCACTAAAAAATGCCTAATCCACTAGACTACTATCAGTAAAATTAACTATAATTAATAATCTGAATAGATCTATCTATACAGGACCCTTTCATAACTCACAACTATCTAAGCACGATTTTTTTTAGCTGTCTCCACCCTTCCTCCGATCTTCAAAATGGCGTCCGTAGTGCCCATTTCCTTCAGTAAGGCCCGGGAAAAGCAACTATTACCCAGCCATGTTCTCAGCGAGCGATCAGCCCGGCCTTGTGATGGCAATATGCCGAAAGTTGGGATGGGCCTTGTGTGGGCGATCAGTTCGGCGAAGTGAGCCGAAACTTGGGGGGTTATTTTTCCGACGATCTTTCTGGCCTTGTTTCCACTTTTTCCACAAAATGGGCGATAGAGGTCCAATTTGGGAGATATATGGGCCATAGATGGGCGATGTGAAGTGGAAAGTCGGATCTTACACAAGATTCTCGGCGGTTTCTCAGCAGTTAAAGGCGAAACTATGTAATGGACCGGAATGGACAGTAAGTACTTAAAATTTAGCCCGAGACTGTGGTTGGGCCTAGGGAGGGAGGAAAATTTAAAAAATATTTTTTCAATTAAACAAAAAATAAAAAGTTATAACATTCGCAAGGCACTTTTTAACGTAATCATCATTATAGAATTTAAAAAATAATTCTAAAAACCCTTTAACTTACCTTTCTTTGCAGGGTACTCATCTACCGCCCTGTTTCTGGCAGCTTATCATGGGTGGTTTTCTCAGCGGTACATATGGGTCCCTGTTGAGGCAAAACTTAGATCGTGGCGGTTTTCTCGGCAGTGCACACAGATGCACGTAGGTCGTTTGCTCCCCAGCAGTATTTTCAAAATGTCGGCGAAACTCTAAAAAAATAAAGAGGAAACTTTCGCCGGGTAGTTATTTACCAAAAAACATTGAGAGAAAACTGCCGATAATAAAGGCAAAAGTTATAGTGTGGTGAATTTCCTTGGCGCTGCTCACACTTCGATGTTGGAATTCTATTGGATGTTTTATGTGGTGACATCACACATCCCATGTTCTATCATTGGGATTACGGAGACGTGGCTCCAGGATGAGCAGGGCTGGGAACTCAACATCCAGGGGTATTCAACATTCAGGAAGGATAGAATAAAAGGAAAAGGAGGTGGGGTAGCATTGCTGGTTAAGGAGGAGATTAAGGCAATAGTTAGGAAGGACATTAGCTTGGATGATGTGGAATCTATATGGGTAGAGCTGCAGAACACCAAAGGGCAAAAAACGTTAGTGGGAGTTGTGTACAGACCTCCAAACAGTAGTAGTGATGTTGGGGAGGGCATCAAACAGGAAATTAGGGGTGCGTGCAATAAAGGTGCAGCAGTTATAATGGGTGACTTTAATATGCACATAGATTGGGCTAACCGAACTGGAAGCAATACGGTGGAGGAGGATTTTCTGGAGTGCATAAGGGATGGTTTTTTAGACCAATATGTCGAGGAACCAACTAGGGGGGAGGCCATCTTAGACTGGGTGTTATGTAATGAGAAAGGATTAATTAGCAATCTCGTTGTGCGAGGCCCCTTGGGGAAGAGTGACCATAATATGGTGGAATTCTGCATTAGGATGGAGAATGAAACAGTTAATTCAGAGACCATGGTCCAGAACTTAAAGAAGGCTAACTTTGAAGGTATGAGGCGTGAATTGGCTGAGATGGATTGGCGAATGATACTTAAGGGGTTGACTGTGGATGGGCAATGGCAGACATTTAGAGACCGCATGGATGAACTACAACAATTGTACATTCCTGTCTGGCATAGAAATAAAAAAGGGAAGGTGGCTCAACCGTGGCTATCAAGGGAAATCAGGGATAGTATTAAAGCCAAGGAAGTGGCATACAAATTGGCCAGAAATAGCAGCGAACCTGGGGACTGGGAGAAATTTAGAACTCAGCAGAGGAGGACAAAGGGTTTGATTAGGGCAGGGAAAATGGAGTATGAGAAGAAGCTTGCAGGGAACATTAAGACGGATTGCAAAAGTTTCTATAGATATGTAAAGAGAAAAAGGTTAGTAAAGACAAATGTAGGTCCCCTGCAGTCAGAATCAGGGGAAGTCATAACGGGGAACAAAGAAATGGCGGACCAATTGAACAAGTACTTTGGTTCGGTATTCACGAAGGAGGACACGAACAACCTTCCGGTTATAAAAGGGGTCGGGGGGTCTAGTAAGGAGGAGGAACTGAGGGAAATCCTTATTAGCCGGGAAATTGTGTTGGGGAAATTGATGGGATTGAAGGCCGATAAATCCCCAGGGCCTGATGGACTGCATCCCAGAGTACTTAAGGAGGTGGCCTTGGAAATAGTGGATGCGTTGACAGTCATTTTCCAACATTCCATTGACTCTGGATCAGTTCCTATGGAGTGGAGGGTAGCCAATGTAACCCCACTTTTTAAAAAAGGAGGGAGAGAGAAAACAGGGAATTATAGACCGGTCAGCCTGACATCGGTAGTGGGTAAAATGATGGAATCAATTATTAAGGATGTCATAGCAGTGCATTTGGAAAGAGGTGACATGATAGGTCCAAGTCAGCATGGATTTGTGAAAGGGAAATCATGCTTGACAAATCTTCTGGAATTTTTTGAGGATGTTTCCAGTAGAGTGGATAAGGGAGAACCAGTTGATGTGGTATATTTGGACTTTCAGAAGGCGTTCGACAAGGTCCCACACAAGAGATTGATGTGCAAAGTTAGAGCACATGGGATTGGGGGTAGTGTACTGACATGGATTGAGAACTGGTTGTCAGACAGGAAGCAAAGAGTAGGAGTAAATGGGTACTTTTCAGAATGGCAGGCAGTGACTAGTGGGGTACCGCAAGGTTCTGTGCTGGGGCCCCAGCTGTTTACACTGTACATTAATGATTTAGATGAGGGGATTAAATGTAGTATCTCCAAATTTGCGGATGACACTAAGTTGGGTGGCAGTGTGAGCTGCGAGGAGGATGCTGTGAGGCTGCAGAGCGACTTGGATAGGTTAGGTGAGTGGGCAAATGCATGGCAGATGAAGTATAATGTGGATAAATGTGAGGTTATCCATTTTGGTGGTAAAAACAGAGAGACAGACTATTATCTGAATGGTGACAGATTAGGAAAAGGGGAGGTGCAAAGAGACCTGGGTGTCATGGTACATCAGTCATTGAAGGTTGGCATGCAGGTGCAGCAGGCGGTTAAGAAAGCAAATGGCATGTTGGCCTTCATAGCAAGGGGATTTGAGTACAGGGGCAGGGAGGTGTTGCTACAGTTGTACAGGGCATTGGTGAGGCCACACCTGGAGTATTGTGTACAGTTTTGGTCTCCTAACCTGAGGAAGGACATTCTTGCTATTGAGGGAGTGCAGCGAAGGTTCACCAGACTGATTCCCGGGATGGCGGGACTGACCTATCAAGAAAGACTGGATCAACTGGGCTTGTATTCACTGGAGTTCAGAAGAATGAGAGGGGACCTCATAGAAACATTTAAAATTCTGACGGGGTTAGACAGGTTAGATGCAGGAAGAATGTTCCCAATGTTGGGGAAGTCCAGAACCAGAGGTCACAGTCTAAGGATAAGGGGTAAGCCATTTAGGACCGAGATGTGGAGGAACTTCTTCACCCAGAGAGTGGTGAACCTGTGGAATTCTCTACCACAGAAAGTTGTTGAGGCCAATTCACTAAATATATTCAAAAAGGAGTTAGATGAGGTCCTTACTGCTAGGGGGATCAAGGGTTATGGCGAGAAAGCAGGAATGGGGTACTGAAGTTGAATGTTCAGCCATGAACTCATTGAATGGCGGTGCAGGCTAGAAGGGCCGAATGGCCTACTCCTGCACCTATTTTCTATGTTTCTATGTTTCTATTACCACCTCATTAATGTGGAATAAAAAATCACAGCCCTATAAAATGTCTGTTCAGTATTGTGAGGCAGGGACAAAAAGGCAGGTCCACTATTCTTCCACTTGGGTTTTCATCTAAGGTGAAAGTTATAGGCTTGTGAGAAGTAACTATGGACAAATGATAGTTAAAATAAAAATATGCTATTGTTTATCTTGTCTATTAAAATATAGTGTTTTCTTTTTGCCCTCAAGCTTGAAGGCATATTAATAAATCTCATGTTATCTCACTCTGATTTCTTTCCAGACAAAATTTGCCATTTTGAAAGTTCCCTTGAGGTGAATATATATTAAATTCACAGGTTTATTTCAAATAGTATTTCTTTCACAATGAGTCATGAACATAATATGAACATTTAGCTTTACAACTTGTGACAAACAAAAAATAAATAAATTACCAAAGTCACCATGAGGTTATAGAAGGTGATAAATGGCACACCCTGTACGATACTTGAGAAGAAAATAAGTATCCCATTATAGAAACATAGAAACATAGAAAATAGGTGCAGGAGTAGGCCATTCGGCACTTCGAGCCTGCACCACCATTCAATATGATCATGGCTGATCATTCACTCAGTACCCCTTTCCTGCTTTCTCTCCATATCCCTTGATCCATTTAGCCATAAGGGCGATATCTAGTTCCCTCTTGAATATATCCAATGAACTGGCATCAACAACTCTCTGCGGTAGGGAATTTCACAGGTTAACAACTCTGAATGAAGAAGTTTCTGCTCATCTCAGTCCTAAATGGCTTACCCCTTATCCTTAGACTATGTCCCCTGGTACAGGACTTCCCAACATCGGGAACATTCTTCCTGCATCTAACCTGTCCAATCCCGTCAGAATTTTCTATGTTTCTATGAGATCCCCTCTCATCCTTCTAAACTCCAGTGAATACAGACCCAGTTGATCCAGTCTCTCCTCATATGTCAGTCCTGCCATCCCGGGAAGCAGTCTGGTGAACCTTCGCTGCACTCCCTCAATAGCAATAACATCCTTCCTCAGATTAGGAGACCAAAACTGAATACAATATTCCAGGTGGGGCCTCACCAAGGCCCTGTACAACTGCAGTAAGACTTCCCTGCTCCTATACTCAAATCCCCTTGCTATGAAGGCCAACATACCATTTGTCTTCTTCACCGCCTGCTGTACCTGCATGCCAACTTTCAATGACTGATGTACCATGACATCCAGGTCACGTTGCACTTCCCCTTTTCCTAATCTGCCGCCATTCAGGTAACATTCTGCCTTCGTGTTTTTGCCACCAAAGTGGATAACCTCACATTTATCCACATTATACTGCATCTGCCATGAGTTTGCTCACTCCCCTAACCTGTCCAAGACCCCCTGCAGCCTCTTAGCATCCTCCTCACAGCTCACACCACCACACAGCTTAGTGTCATCTGCAAACTTGGAGATATTACACTCAATTCCTTCATCTAAATCATTAATGTATATTGTAAATAGCTGGGGTCCCAGCACTGAGCCCTGCGGCACCCCACTAGTCACTGCCTGCCATTCTGAAAAGGACCCGTTTATCCCGAATCTCTGCTTCCTGTCTGCCAACCAGTTCATTAGCCACGTCAGTACATTACTCTCGATACCATGTGCTTTAATTTTGCACACCAATCTCTTGTGTGGGAACTTGTCAAAAGCCTTTTGAAAGTCCAAATACACCACATCCACTGGTTCTCCCTTGTCCATTCCATCAGTTACATCCTCAAAAAATTCTGGAAGATTTGTCAAGCAGGATTTCCCTTTCATAAATCCATGCTGACTTGGACCGATCCCGTAACTGCTTTCCAAATGTGCTGCTATTTCATCTTTAATAATTGATTCCAACATTTTCCCCACTACTGATGTCAGGCTAACCGGTCTATAATTACCCATTTTCTCTCTTCCTCCTTTCTTAAAAAATGTGGTGTTACATTAGCTACCCTCCAGTCCATAGGAACTGATCCAGAGTCAATAAACTGTTGGAAAATGATCACCAATGCATCCACTATTTCTAGTACTATTTCCTTAAATACTCTGAGTTGCAGACTATCAGGCCCTGGGGATTTATCGGCCTTCAATCCCATCAATTTCCCGAACACAATTTCCCGCCTAATAAGGACTTCCTTCAGTTCCTCCTTCTCAGTAGAGCCTCGATCCTCTAGTATTTCCGGAAGGTTATTTGTGTCTTCCTTCATGAAGACAGAACCAAGGTATTTGTTTAACTGGTCCGCCATTTCTTTGTTCCCCATTATAAATTCACCAGAATCTGACTGCAAGGGACCTATGTTTGTTTTCACTAATCTTTTTCTCTTCACATATCTATAGAAGCTTTTGCAGTCAGTTTTTATGTACCCAGCAAGCTTCCTCTCATACTCTATTTTCCCCCTCCTTATTAAACCCTTTGCCCTCCTCTGCTGTATTACAAAATTCTCCCAATCCTCAGGTTTTCTTATTTTTCTGCCCAACTTATATGCCTCTTCCTTGGATTTAACACTGTCCTTAATTTACCTTGTTAACCACGGTTGAGCCACCTTCCTCGTTTTATTTTTACTCCAGACAGGGATGTACCATTGTTGAAGTTCATCCATGTGATCTTTAAATGTTTGCCATTGCCTATCCACCGTCAACCCTTTAAGTATCACTCGCCAGTCTAATCTAGCCAATTCACGTCTCATACCATCGCAGTTACCTTTCCTTAAGTTCAGGACCCTAGTCTCTGAATTAACTGTGTCACTCTCCATCTTAACAAAAAATTCTACCATATTATGGTCACTCTTCCCCAAGGGGCCTCGCACAACAAGATTGCTAATTAGTCCTTTCTCATTACACATCACCCAGTCTAGGAGGGCCAGCCCTCTAGTTGGTTCCTCAACATATTGGTCGAGAAAACCATCCCTAATACACTCCAGGAAATCCTCCTCCACTGCATTGCTACTAGTTTGGTTAGCCCAATCAATATGTAGATTAAAGTCGCCCATGATAACTGCTATACCTTTATTGCACACATCCCTCATTTCTTGTTTGATGCTGTCCCCAATCTCACTACTACTGTTTGGTGGTCTGTACACAACTCCCACTAGCGTTTTCTGCCCTTTGGTATTCCCTAGCTCCATCCATACCAATTTCACATCATCCAAGCTAATGTCCCTCCTTATTATTGCATTAATTTCTTCTTTAACCAGCAACGTCACCCCACCCCCTTTTCCTTTCTGTCTATCCTTCCTAAATGTTGAATACCCCTGGATGTTGAGTTCCCAGCCTTGGTCACCCTGGAGCCATGTCTCCATGATGCCAATTACATCATATCCGTTAACTGGTATCTGCGCTGTTAATTCGTCCACCTTATTACGAATGCTCCTCGCATTGAAGCACAGAGCCTTCAGGCTTGTCTTTTTAACACACTTTGCCCCTTTAGAATTTTGCTGCAATGTGGCCCTTTTTGCTTTTTGCCTTGGGTTTCTCTGCCCTCCACTTTTACTTTTCTTCTTTCTATCTTTTGCTTCTGCCCCCATTCTACTTCCCTCTGTCTCCCTGCATAGGTTCCCATTCCCCTGCCATATTAGTTTAACCCCTCCCCAACAGCACTAGCAAACACTCCCCCTAGGACATAGGTTCCGGTCCTGCCCAGGTGCAGACCATCTGGTTTGTACTGGTACCACCTCCCCCAGAACCGGTTCCAATGTCCCAGGAATTTGAATCCCTCCCTTCTGCACCACTCCTCAAGCCATGTATTCATCTGAGCTATCCTCCGATTCCTACTCTGATTAGCACATAGCACTGGTAGCAATTGTGAGATTACTACTTTTGGAGGTCCTACTTTTTAATTTAGCACCTAGCTCCCTAAATTCATCTTGTAGGACCTCATCCCATTTTTTTACCTATATCGTTGGTACCTATATGCACCATGACAATTGGCTGTTCACCCTCCCTCTTCAAAATGTCCTGCACCTGCTCCGAGACATCCTTGATCCTTGCACCGGGTGGCAACATACCATCCTGGAGTCTCGGTTGCGGCTGCAGAAACGTCTATCTATTCCCCTTACAATAGAATCCCCTATCACTATCGCTCTCCCAATCTTTTTCCTTCCTTCCTGTGCAGCAGAGCCACCCACGGTGCCATGAACTTGGCTGCTGCTACTCTCCCCTGATGAGTCATCCCCCTCAACAGTACCCAAAGCGGTGCATCTGTTTTGCAGGGGGATGACCGCAGGGGACCCCTGTACTACCTTCCTTCCACTGTTCTTCCTGTTGGTCACCCATCCCCTATCTGGCTGTGTACCCTTTACCTGCGGAATGGCCAACTCACTAAACGTGCTATTCTCGGCATCCTCAGCATCCCGGCTGCTCCAGAGTAAATCTACCCGCAGCTCCAGTGCCGCAATGCGGTCTGTCAGGTGCTGCAGGCGGATGCACTTCCCGCACATGTAGTCGTCAGGGACACTGGTAGCGTCCCTAATTTCTCAAATAATACAGGAGGAGCATAGCACGTGCCCGAGCTCTCCTGCCATGACTTAACCCTTAGATTAACTTAATTTGGAAACAACAATGCTAAAAGATTACTTGCTGATAAAGAAAAGAAAAAGAAAAACTACTCACCAATCACCAGCCAATCACTTACCCCCTTGGCTGTGACGTCACCCTTCTATTTCATTCGAATTCTTTTTTGCCTTCTCTCCCTGCTGCAGCTGCACCGGCTGGCCTCCTCTCCGACGTTGCCTCGACTGATGGGCCTTTTGTAGGCCTCCCCGGACACCGGCTGGCCTCCTCTCCGACGTTGCCTCGACTGATGGGCCTTTTGTCGGCCTCCCCGGACACCCGCTGGCCTCCTCTCCGACGTTGCCTCGACTGATGGGCCTTTTGTAGGCCTGCCCGGACACCCGCTGGCCTCCTCTCTGACATTGCCTCGACTGATGGGCCTTTTGTAGGCCTCCCCGGACACCCGCTGGCCTCCTCTCCGATGTTGTCTCGACTGACGGGCCTTTTGTAGGCCTCCCCGGACACCCGCTCCGCCTCCTCTCTGATGTTGCCTCGACTGATGGGCCTTTTGTAGGCCTCCCCGGACACCCACTGGCCTCCTCTCTGATGATGCCTCGACTGATGGACCTTTTGTAGGCCTCCCCGGACACCCACTGGCCTCCTCTCTGATGATGCCTCGACTGATGGGCCTTTTGTAGGCCTCCCCGGACACCCGCTCCGCCTCCTCTCCGACGACGAAGTCACGCCGACTGATGGGCCTTTTCTAGACCTCCCCGGACACCCGCTCCACCTCCTCTCCGATGACTAACTCCCGCCAACTCATCATAAAGTTACCCAATATGGCAAATTTATGGCAGTAGTTAAAGAGGGAAAGTAGTTCCAGTCCCATTTCATCCATAAATTCTGCATTACTGGAGTGTGATAAACTTTTACGTTAGCAGCATTTATAAAGAAATTCACCATAGAACAATTTCACCAATATGCATAAAACTAAGTAATCAAATATTATACTGCCTTGTTAATCACTAACATTCATTTTCCACAATTTAGATATGTTATGTTTACCACGCAAGTTACCAGAGCCCTGAAAATCCACAGGACATGAGTCTGGTGATTGCACTCCCCATTGCTGGCTGCGGTAGGGTTTGTTGGATTGGAGGGGGGGGCACCTAATTTGCACGGGGCATGCGGTCGCTTGCCAGCCCCATGCCCCAAAAACTCCCCCCATCACTGTGGCAAAGCGATGGCACACGCCGCCGAACTTGAAGAAAGCAGCCCACAAAGATCTAGCGATCTCTGTGGTGTGAATTTCAGGTCTCACAATGCTAAATTGCATCTTCTATCTGTCTGTCTTATCCACTAACCTGTCCATGACTTCAAGTAGTTAACAATCCTTCTCACTATTTGATTGCATTCCCTATACCCAAATCCAAATCATGTATGTATACCGAGAACAAAAGTAGACCCAGCACTGACCCACGGGTACACCTTCTCCAGTCCCAGCAACACCGATTTATCCTAACTCTATTCTTCCTGTCCATCAATGTATTCCTACCTATGCTACTAATTTTCCTCTTATATCATACAACTGAATTTTTCTAAACCTCTTGTGAAAGACTTTACTGAACGTCTTCTGAAAAGCCATAGAAATTACAGCCCAACAATTTCTGGGGCTGGAGGGTTGAAGGTTTGATTTCCACATGGAATGTTCAGCTTTTAAATTCCAGTGGGAAGTGTGGGCAGATCTTCCGCCAGCACTCCCCCTCCTCCTCCTCCTCCTCCTTCCCATGACAAGGGAGCATGTCAGGGGTTCTCAGCCTCCTCTGGCAAATTCCGGTATACCCTTGAAAGGCTCAGCTAAGAGCAGATATCACTCCCGATCATTTAGTGAACAGGCGTCCATAACTGGTGCTCGGAATCTCTTCCTGTGGTCTTAAAGGCCATTGGGTACATTATTCCTATATCAGAACACAAGGGCCAGAATTTTCCCATTGCTGAGCTTGCGGGCTGCGGGGGGCGGGGGGGGGGGGGCGAGTCGGCAGTAAAAATCCCAGAAATAGCAAGCGTGTCGGGGACCCGTCATCCTGCCGCTGCACGCATTTAACTCAGGTTTTGAAGGTACGACACAGACTTAATCAGCAGAGGCGGGCGACCTCATTGAAATCACTACCTGCTTGTTGAAAAGCCCTTAAGAATGATATTAATGCCAGCTTGTGACTTTAATTGCAGGAGCACGGGATTCCCGCAGCTCGGGTACCTCGCCTGCGAAGGGGAGATGGAAGCTCAGTGGCCATTGGCGAGTTCATTCATTGACAGCTGGAAAAACACACTAAAAACATTACTCGCCTCATGGAAAGGCTCTTGCTCACTCCATTTTATCCACAGATTTGGGTATCTGCAGCTTGCAGGTCATTTTTGAAACCTCGGAAACCACTCTCAACTTCTTCACCTCAGGCTCCTTCAAGGTATCTGCAGCAGACGTTTGCAGGATCTCACAGTCCGCCGCCCACAGAACTCTTTTGGGGGAAACGAAAACATTAAATCGTGGCCCCCCGATCTGGGGGACGCACCAAACATTTACAAGGCCATTTTTTTTTTTTTGTATTTTTTTTTGTTTGTTTGTTTGTTTTTTTTTAAAGTTTTTTTTTGGGCACTAAAATCATATATATATTTTTTTTCTCCAAGTGCCCCCTACAAAAGGGGAGGGGGACACTAAAAACACCGGCAATTAAAACAAATTAAACTTTAAAACATAAAATCAAATTAAAATTTGGTTGCCGGGCGTGATGATGCACTCCAGTCCCTCCGGTGCCCACCTCTCGCGGAAGGCAGCGAGCGTACCGGTGGACACCGCGTGCTCCATCTCCAAGGACACCCTGGCGCGGATGTATGCGCGGAAGAGAGGCAGGCAGTCCCGCCGCCCACAGATGCATCACACAGGTGACTGATGTCATGTTTCACAAGTCAGCCAATTACATCAACTTAGCCACTGATGAGGCCAGTGTTACTGAGCGGGCACTCTGATTTTTGGCTCTGGCTGACTTCCCACAGGTGCAGGGCGTCATTGACTGCACATGTGGCCATGAAAGCACCCCATCATCATCCAGGAGTGTTTGTGAACCGCAAAGGTTTCCACTCCCTCAATGTGCAGCTCATCTGCAACCATAAAAAAAAATGATTATGCATATGCGAGCCAGGTTCCCTGGCAGCATTCATGTCTCTTTTGTCCTGTGCTAGTCCACTCTTAAAACTGACTTACTAGTGAGCTACTTGGAGACAAGGACTATCCACTAAAGATGTGGCTTATGATACCCTTGAGGATGCCGGAGCTTGAAGAATGTTATACTGAAAGCCACATGTCCACCAGATGTGTCAGAGAGCAAACAATAAGCATGTTAAAGATACGCTTCAGATGCCGTGACAGAACTGGAGGAGCCCTTCAGTATGCACCAGCCAGGGTCTCCAGAATCGTCATCTGCTACGTGCAACAGCGAGAATTGAAGCTGCAGAAGGAGCAAAGCACACAGCACACTGCCTCTTCAGAGGAGGGAAGAGGAGGAGCAGGTAGAAGATGAGGAGAAGGAGGAACCTGAGGTGGAGATGGCACCAGCAGCGACGTTCATTGCTGCCCAGGATGGTCTCATGGCCAGATCTACTTAACTTGCTCTAATGCAGCCACTTGCCTGCCACATGCTGTACTAAGTTCTCCCCCCTCCCCTGCCAACAACACCATAAAGTATCCCTACAATTACCAATCCATTCCTCTCAGCCAAAGCCCTAATGGTCATGGTTAAATAATGTCTCACCATTCACTTCAAGTGACAAAGCCACTTCCAAGATTTGTGGCAAAAATGGACAAGACCCGAAAGTGGTGCAAAGAAAAAATATTCATGTGTGTCATCAAAATAACTGAAAGTTAATGCTAACATTTTTTAAATATACCCATGTGCACACCCGTGTGTACCTACATTTGTGTCATTTTTCTTTTCAGAGTGCTTCTATGAGGTGCAACCCCTGTGGCTTCAGCAGAGGGAGAGGCAGGCTGCTCACTTCCCTGTTCTGACTCGTTAAGACACTTTTGGCAGATGTCCCCTGGGTTTTGGAGCCTGTGATGGCTCTGCCAAAGTCTTCTCTTCCTTCGATTGTGCAGGGCCAGACTTGGCCATCGGGATCTGAGGAAGCCTGTGGGGCTTTGAATGAGGGATGGGGGAGAAGTGGGAGCACTTTGAGAAGAGCCCCCACTTCCATGTCCCCTCTCACCAGCATCCTTCTGATGGGCCATCTGCACTTCCCTGTTAGCAAGGAGCTGGAGAGCACCTTGCTGCACATCAGTGGGATGATGAATGCCCAAGCCTCCGTTTTTATCCCTCCTTGAGCAGAGATCTATGAGTGCCTGCCATCTGATGTCCACAGCTAGCATGTTCTCATGAG